>NC_136069.1:1260640363-1261066550 GCF_964261635.1 Lissotriton helveticus
ATGTAAGTGTAGCAGCACTTTATCTTTTACTGTGAATGGCCATGCGGCCTACACATCTTCATTGGTTTGTAAGGTTTCATCTTCCTTTACACACAGTCACTTAACATGAAAAACGTGAGGTTTCATATCATTCTAACATTTCTACGTTAGTTTTCACGCTACTATGAGTATTGTTACTCTTATTTAGACACTCGTCATATTTCACTTCTATATATAAAACACTTGTGTGCGATATATTTAAACTAGTACTACGTGCTTGTAAATATGGTGCACTTATACATTTTTTTCAGATTTTCGCTCTCTCAGGGGCTTTCCTTCATTTGCATTGCGGCATGAACGATACATATCAAGAAAACACTTTGCCTCTGTGCCTGCGGCATAATATGGATGCCGGCACAGAGGCATTCAGGATGTGCACTAACAGTCACAACAAAGTTTCGCACAGTCAGTGTGCACCCGAGGGCACCTCTCTGGAGGGGGAAAGGAGGTCCCATGGACTCACCCCGTCAGACATCCTCCTGCGGGCGGGTGCGGTCACTCATTGCATGCACCTGCTGGGGCATCTCTGCCCCACTTTGAAGTGCAGCATGCCACCTGTACAGTAAAATACAAAATGTCTGTTTCAAGCAACAACAGGACAATAGGAAAATGCTAGCACCATAGAGGTCTTTCCCAATCTGTCTGCAGGTCAGCATGTCGTCGACCTCTGCACACAAATCAGTTTCCAAAGATTACAAAAATCGGTGAAGCAAAGAGGGCATGTGCTTTCCAGGCAAAATCACAATTTGGATAGCATGCAGTTGTAGTTGGTAATTAATGAAGTAAATCTTTAGTCTATTGTTAGCGGTATTGAGGGTCTCTAGACATTGTGTCCCTGTCTGTGGACTTTTGTCCTGGCTGGGGACTTCCACACAAGTAAGGCGGAAATAAGGAACAGCCAAATAGGCCAGCAGAGCTTCAAGAGTATCCTAGGATTTTTTCATGGCAACTGGAAAAGTGTATGTCCGCATTCTAAATGCACAAAATCAGGATTCAAAGAGCTATGACTCAAAAAGATATATTTGAAGGACTGGAGGGGAGTTCCAGCTTATATTCCAAGATCTGGTATTGGTCACCAACCCACTCCAAATTAGGGTCAGTGCAGTGTATATTTAAAGTCTGTAAAGGTAATCAGCAAGGTACAGGCACATGTTTTGTCTTCAGAGAGGTTTCTTCGCCTCACACCACTTGGTGCCCTCCAAAATGCAATGTGGTGGTCACTCCCTATGTGCCACTATCAAGGTAGAATCTCCCAGAGCTTGTTCTGATAGAAAACTTTGTGTATCCCCCATTCAGGTCCTAGAGACAAAGAAACAGGAAAGAAAGAAGTGTTAAATGGTTTATATTGTTGCTCTATGTGGACAACGCTCATCCTTCATCTTTCAACCACCATCGATACACATAAAGATGTTCACTATCAGAAAGATGCTATTGCACATCTACTGACTGAAGTATGCGTTCATACATTGCTATGTTTGTGATCATTATTGTAAAAAGTAGCCTATAATGTTCTTGAACAATTCAACACATCAAAGTAAATAAACGTGTATGTGCCCCCCATCTACTCTACCTTCCTTTATATTTACCCAAAATATAATGCTGCCACTAGCGAGAACCTATGCAGAAGTGGTGAAGGCTGGCTATTCCTTTAGGCAAAAAGGTCTGGAGGCTAATGGACGGTCACTCCATTCCAGTGCATACTGGCAGGTTTATATGTTTAGTGTCCCTCATAATCGGGGGCTAGATGAAATGCCACCAAAATGAATGCAGGCGAACGTGAAAGGGCAAAAACAAAATATTGGAAATGTAAAGGTTGCACAGTTGCCAGAAGATCCCTGTCAATGCTGCTTGCTCTATTTTTTTAAACTTAAACCAAGTAACTACTCATCACCAGGAATAGGGAAACAACCTTAACAACGCGGACATTACATAGTGTTCACTTTACAACGTGGTCGTTCCAACGACCGCGTTGTTACATCGTTGTACATTACACCGCAAGTCGTTACAACGACTTCCTCTAGATGGAGCATAAACTAAGGTCATTTACTATTCCACCACCTTCCCTACTGTTGCACACATTGGAGTTGGAATAGTAAATTATCGAGTCTGCCCTCTAGAGGAAGTCATTGTAACGACTTGCGTTGTAATGTACAGCGATGTAACAACGCGGTCATTGTAATGACCCCGTTGTAATCGCATGTCTTATAAACGCATGCGATGTTATATTCCCAGGAAAGTCTTGTCGAAAGTCTATCCCCATTTCCATGAGAAATTCTGACCGGTGCTCAAACATGAAATCTAGCCCTGCAAAGAGATGGTCCACTGGAGCAGCTTATCCTGTTGCACTGCCATGAGTAATCTCAGGAGCTTACGATCCATCCATCTACAGGTAGAGACTGAGCATTTTCAATGCCCGCATAAACACAATGCATTCCTTCTCGAGGAGGCGTGTGGCGCAGCGACCAGAGCGTCTGACTCCGAAGCGCGAGGCTTATGGTTCAATCCTCGGCGGCAGCTCAGCACCATGTAACTCTGGGCAATAGCTCACTTAATATGCCCGATGGCACTTCAAAACATCATGGGGTGATATTTTTGTGGCTTACAAATATGGACTACTTAATATAAAGCAATAAACCAGAAGGTGATACTTGATCACCAGCCATTTCTGCTCCCTGGATAGCAATTGCATGAAATTAAAGTCACTAGGCATTTGTGACTCTTTGTACTGAGTTGGGAGAGTATGAACCAGTGCCATGATCAATAGCACCAGTGTGTACAATGAGTGGGGCCTTGCACAAAACATTCTAAAGCTGCTCATAGGCCTCCTGACAGAGTATGATGCAACTAACGTTCAGCCCCATGAGTTGAGCTACACTTTATCCACAGTTAATGACAAAGTCCCTGTAGTACTCAGTGAGGTCCAAGAGTGTTTACACTTGGGTTGGGTGTTTGAGGTGTCCCTTACTATGAATGATGGCATCTTGGCGTACGAGCCTTCACCTTCCAACAACCCTCTTGGTGACCAAGTTAGAGTTGTAAAATAAGCCTAAACAAGAACTTGGTTGCCTTCACAGTGAACTTTGCCTTCTTAATGGCATGCAACACCCAGGAGCCCTGAACAAAGTTATGTCATCTAAATTGGCGACACAGAATGCATACAGGCAACTAAGAACATAAGTTGTCAACCTCTGGTAAGTGCATTGGTTAAACCAAACTGCATGAACCGGACCGTTTGAGTGAATAATGCAGTCTACTCATGGAATTATGAGCAAAGGTGGTTTTCGAAAACCCACTAGTTAAATCAATCGTTTTCAGAAAAGGTACAGCTATCAACTTGTCAATGAGCTTATCAGTACAGAGAATGAGATGACTGCATTGAGACTTTTGTAGTTTACACAGACATGGAGGTTCTTCAACCCTCTGGGTAGCACATGCACTACTGTATATGTTCAGCAACCCCAACTCCAGCATCTTAATAACCTCTACCTTGATGAAGTTTGTGACTTTTTCTAGTTTCCAGTAGGTATTTAACTAGAAAGGCTAGCTGCTTCTTGTGTCTCTGCCTTAAAAATTGAAAAAGGAATGGTAGTTATTGAAATTAGATTGGAGGTCCATGATGTTAGTACTGAATCATAAAGTTTGACTGAAATTGTTAAACATATAACATGGCAAAATAATGAAAACAATCCCCAACGTACTCCCCACTCCATGCTCTTGTGCAATGGGTCTCATACAGTAACAAACAGCAAGGCAGATCTAGGATAGCTTCAACCTTGATATAGGCAGTTATAGAGCATATAAAGACCTATTTCCTGAACTCAAGTCACCCAGCTGACCGACCTGTGGGAGGATCTTTCAAGTCAGACAATATAGCTGCCCAGGCTATCAGATCATCTTCAAGTTTGTCGTCCGTGCGGATATGTTTCATGCAAATTTCCTCTGCTGTAACCCACTTAGAAAGCCGGAGCCAATCTGTATATTTAGGGGGAGCCATACCCAACCACTTTATAGCTATCTGGCAATTTGCCTACAGCAGGCCCAAGAGGATAAATTTCCAGCTAAGTTTCTTGGTGGGGGCGAAGGGGATCAAACCCAGGTGTGCATGCCGCATGCCGAGGGGTATGCACCAGCCAGCAGCTTTGTTCAGATTGGCTATGGCTTCATGCCAGTAGGAGGTGAGTTCCATGCCGGACCACACCATATGTAGTCTTGTATCTCTGCTATAGTTGCACACATCATGAGACAATGGGCCATAGAGAACTGCTCACAGAACTTCCCTTATAGGGACTTGCAATTCTGTTTCAGTGATGCCAGGTTGAAGGAGAATTTCTCTCTATCTACTGAGCTGTCTTCCTCACCCCCAGTCTACTTGTCAGAGAGAGGTTCACTCTCTTCCTTCTCCTTATCTGGGCTTGCAAGGAATGCTATGTGTTCCACAAGTCAGTGTGAGAGATTGAGCCTGTGTATGTGGAATTTGAAATAGGGCACATCAATTAAATCACTGAAAAGAGACATCTTTTTAGGACAATATAGGGAATGCTCTACTCGTAGTCCAGAGCAGTAATAGGATCAAAATATATTGATCTACTGATACTCACTTTGGTGCACTGTGGCCAAACCACCTCTTTCTTTGTAGAATAGAGGTTGCACTTTGCTTCATGTACGTGCAAGGCTAGCTTTTTGCCAAGCCCAAGCATATAAATCACCAGGTCCCCAATGGGAGATATCTGGTTACCCCCTCAAAAGTCATTGACAAAGGTGAGAGGGCATTGCATAGAATGGCCAAAAACGAACTTGAATTTGCTGAAGATAACACGTTTGTTCGGCACTTCACTGTATGAAAAAAGCATTTATTTATGCCCAAGTGCAGAGCACATTCGTTTGTCTAGGCAGCGCTCCTCCAATCTCCGGTGCAGCATAAGGGAGGACGTTAAGGCATTGTGTCTATATATTTGCAACCCTTGAGCTGCCTGTTAGATTATAAGCATGAAAGGTGCATAGCAAGGCAGGCCAGCATTGCTTCAGTGGGGCCATCAAGTTTATTCTGAGTCAATAGTAAGCATTTCAGGAGTCTTACCAATTTAGTTGTTTTACATTCTGTTGAAATTTTCCGTAGGAGGATCTACATTTCACCAAGAATACAACGCTTGGTGTCCAATAAGGCAGAGACATCATCACCTTTTTAAAAAAAGACCATTATTTGACCTGAGAAGCGCATGTAGCGCCTGAACCGGGAACTGCTGTACGGTCCCCGTGCATTTTGTATTAAAAAAAACTAAAGATAACTCACACTGGAGTAAGATGACCAGAAAGCCAGTATGGATGTCGTCTTGCAAGGGTTAACACTAAAACAATACTGAAAAGGCGACCAAAATGTATACTGCGCCTCTAAACAAACATGTATTGCGGTGATCGTAAACAGTAAAAACTTTCAAAATCAGGGAAGACAGTCTCTCCTTGAACCAACGAGGTAAGACCCGGATACGTTGCCACCTCTAAGGTCCCAATGCAAGTGGCTGCATGTACGCGTCTCGATGATCACGTGGTCCGTGCTCGTCGAGACGCGTACACGCTGCATTGAGGATCCGAATTACTTCAAATATCGTGCCATTCAGACACCCCAGTGTGTATTACTGCGTTGCATTCTATGGCAACATATTTACGTTGCATTATCTTTAATACACCATTTCACTGACTTCATTGGCTTTACCGTTGCCTTGGAACGGCTTTACTGTGCTTAGGAACTGCTATTCTGTGTTGGATGTCAGAGTCGCCTTTTCACTATTGTTTTAGTGTTGACCCTTACAAGACGACATCCATACTGGGTTTCTGGTCATCTTACTCCAGTGTGAGGACGGACGTTGCCTCTTAAATCAGTTTATCCAATGACTTGTGTTATGCCTTGAAAAAGTCTGAGTACAGACGAAACACGTGTCGGCTAATCGTGTGCTGGGAATTTTAATATTTTTGAATATCAATGAAGGATGCAAGAAAGCACGAACATTGACCTTAGTGGATCTCTTTTGTTGATCAACTTTGCTTTATTTTTTGTCGTTCTCATTACATGGAGACGTACATAGGGGTTTCTAGACCTCACCATTATTGTTTATGGATATAGATGAGATTAATGGTGTGCTGCAATAGCTTCTTTTGTGTTTTCAAAAGGTGCGAGGAGCAGTTGACAGACCGAATGACAACACCTGGGACTGGAAATGAACATTGTTCACTGCAAATCTCAGAAACTTCTGGCTGGCCACATGGATGGGGATGTGTAAAAGAGTGTCTTCAAAATAATAGTTGGCTAAAAAAATCGCCCTTCTGGAACAGAGGAATGATGGACTGCAAAGTGTTCATCTGAAACAGCTCCGCTTTCACCAATTTGTTGAGAGCTTTTAATTCCAAGATTGGCAAGAAGGAACTATCTAGCTTGCAAACTGAGAAGAGAAAGGAGTAGAACCCCAGTCCCTCTTCTACATGCAGCACTCTGATGTCTCCCTTCTTGGTGAGCAGTTTCTCCCCCTGACAACATAGTGTACTGCATTTGCCATTTTACACGTGCTAAATTACATGTTGACCTCGATTCCATGCAGTGCTCTGATCTTCCATTTTGTTGCATCGCACTTCCATTTTGTGCTGACTTGCCCTGTAGTTACACTTCAGCAGTAACATAAACATGTTTTTCACATAAACCAGTACAAGCTGGTGCGAGGCATCTCGTGAGGATGCCTCGTGAGGTTATGTTGTACCTTCAGCGTGTTTTCGTGCATTCTATGCTTATCTCTAGGACAGAGGGAGGATGGCCGTGCAAAGCTCCAAGGCCGGAGATAGGAAAAGGAATGTCTTTTGCCTCAGCACAGCCCAAACAGAATCTGGCCAGGTCTGTCTGGGTGGGTCTGATGCATAGATGGGGTCAGCACCTGTGAATAGATGGACGAGAGCGCCTGCAAGAGGCTTCTCGAAGATGTTGATTTAAACTATAAAAAGCGGTGTCTGTGGGGTGGAGCTCAGGAACTCAGTCTTGGAGTGGACGCACTCGCGGGACAACTTTGGTGCCATGGAGATATTACTTCCTGAGCCCCCGGTCTATACAGGGTTCCCGACTTGGTGTTCAGTGCTTGGCCAGGGATGTTGGATTCTCGGTGCGGACGCATCTGGTGAGGTGCTTTGTACATTAACTGTTTATATGCCTGTATTCATATTTATAGATATATAGTGTGGTGTATTCATTGTTTATTGCCTTTCACTCGGTGCCTAAGAATTTATTAGCTTCAGAGATTCATTGCCTTTGCCTACAATAATAATAAAACTCATTTTGTACCTCCAGAGGAGTGTTGGAGTTTCTGTGTGAGTAAGTGGTGTGCGTAAGTTTAGATTATGCAAGTGGGCAAAGCAATACACATAGCATCTCATTTGTGAAGATTGAAAGTGACCCACTGTGGGAAGACCAACAAAAGGTATCAGATAACCCATGCTGATGACTGCCAACACCCACTGGTCAGAAATCAGCTGGAACCACTCATCCTGGAAAAGCAGAAGTCTGGCCCCAATTCTGGGATAGTAATTTCTGGCTTGGTCACTAGGAATGCTGATTCTCGGGCCGGAATTTATTGATGAATGCAGCTCCCCGACCATGAGCCCGGCCTCGAAAGGGATGAAAACCACCTAAAAATTCTGTTTGTGAAAAAACGAGTTATTTTTCTGGACATACTGGAAGGGTTTCAATATCTTCTTTTCCTCAGCCAATCTCTGCACTATAGTGTTCAACTCATTCCCCAAAAACTTAGACTCAAATGGCACCCTATGGATAAACGACTTTTGTACCACCTGCAACCACCATATTTTAGTCCACAGGGACCTGCGGCCTGCCACAGCAGCCTCAGAGGAAAAAGGCCACAAGGCATCGAAAGTTGCATCAGATAGGAACTGTGGCAACATCTCCATATGAGCCAAGATAAGCGTCGGGTCCTCGTGGTTCTGAAGATAGTCAAAGACTTTAATGAGGACCTGTGACGCATAGGCAGAATACTTACTGGCCTGCATGCCAAAATTATAGGTCTGCGTAAGCTCGCTTCAGAGCAACCTCAACATGTTTCTCATCAGGAGCTGAAAGGATCACCTCCTCAGAAGATAACGAGGAGGAAGAGGCCCTAGATGACAAAATGAAGTTGACCTTTGGAACCTGTGGGTATTGATCCTCAAATTGAGAGAGTTTGAGATAGTGGATATATTTTGCTAAAAAAAAACTGGAAATACCCTGCCTATCGACATCCCTTTATTCTTTAGCAGGATGTCCTTGACAATGTCACGCAGAGGCAAATCATCCACTACCAAAGTACTGTACTGGGTATAAAAACCATCATCCACCAGATTTTTGGCTTCAAATCCCAGCACCTCGTGAATCTGTGCCGAAATTTCAGAAAAGACCTTTCCCCTTCACATATTTTCCCTTAGGGGGGTTGTCCATATCCTCATCAATATCCCCCTTGTGCTTTTTGGCCTGAGGTTCACTTAAAGCAACCTGAACCGCATTGTGGATAAGATACTGCAAATCAGATCGTAAGATCTGCAATAACCCTCCTCCAACTCTTGCACATGCTTTCATTTAGAAGCAGAAGTGAGTCATGGTAAAAGCCCAACTTCCTTCCACCCATATGGAAGCAACAAAGTCTCATGCAGTGAGGCTCTGAACGCTTCAAATAATGGGCTCCCGCCTCCCCCGCAGCCGCACACGCAGAGGACACAGCCGCGGGACCAAGTGCTGCAGGAATCACTTAGCACTGGATCTGCCCGCCCGCGGACCTCTGGTAAGGCTCCGCAGCCAATCACATGCACGGGCAGTTCGGTCACGGGCGGTGTAAAAAAGCACCCAAAATACACACTGCCCTCGTAAATTAATGCGGCTCTTGCATTTCAAAAAAAGATTGTAGAAAACAGAGGCAAGGAATGTAACAATCATGTAAAAACATAACGGAAACATAGAGGCATATTATCAATAACTAGCGATATTTATCACTAAATGAGCTTAGCGATATTTTTTTTTAACGCCGCGTATCGCCGGATTTTATCGCAGAGATAACGTGCTATTAGCAACGTTTATCTCAAATGCGATAAAATATCCGGCGATAGCGGCTCAAAGCGTGAATATCGCTGGCAAATCAGATATATTCAGGCATTAACGCCAATAGGGTCTTAACCTGAATATCCAACTCCCATTGGATATACAGGTTAAGAAGTGTTCTGAGCAGGCGTTAGTTTTTGGCGATATTCGCGCCTAGCGTGAATTTTTTTACCGATATGCCTGCGTTGATAATAGGCGATAGCGATGTTAGCGACTGAAAGCAGTCACTAACCGGTTGGGTACGCCCACTTTACATGTCATTAGCGATAAATATCGCTGACATGCAAAGCCGGCCTCAAACCGCTCGCTATCGCCTAAAAGCTGTCGCTAACTGATGTTAGCGACAGCTTGCTAATTGGGCGATGAAATTATCGCCGCTTTTCGGTCGAAACCGGCCTCAAAAGCGGCGATAATTTCATATCGCCCGCCTTGCTAATATGCCCCCTAGTGCGTTGTCTTATTTGTCATCGCCCTTGAAAACAAGTAGGCAGGCATGGAGATGGGTGGGAGGAGGCTTCATTAACTGAAAATAGGAGATAGGTGTTAGGGTGGCTGTCATGAGGCGATCCCTCCTCATACTGTAATAACTAAGACGCAGAGGCCCTATGAGGGGATAATGCTACTGAGCGCAGCTTCCTGAAAACTGTTTTATCTGGCTGTGATTTTACATTTTAGTCCTGACTTTACAATGGGCCTTGAGTTATTTGTCTTTTCGAGACTCCATTCTGCAAATCAGATCCTTTTCAAGGCCCTCAGAAGGACACTTACAAACTCAAAGCGTACTGGAGCAATTTGTAAACCCATCACAGGGGTGAAGTGCTGTATAAACACTACAAAACAATATAAAACCTCTGTATTTATCTGTGATTGAGAAAAGTGCCAATTCTGTAGACTTGAGTTAAATCTGCCCTCTTTTCCGCGTCATACGCATTTTTATAAATCTGTTGGTCCTGCCTCCTATGCATTTTGTGCGTGATAGTGATATCATTGAGGTTAACTGCGGTGCTGCCACTATTTGAATTGTCCCTTGACATAAATTAAACTAGTTGTTATTTGTGCATTGTTTGAACAGTTAATCACTATTCTTGCTGGTAAAATAAAGTGAAGTGAAGCGTGTGCAGTCCATTATTCCATACTCTCTATCAAAATGTTTCATTTTACACTTTTATTATTTGGCTGCCATCTAAAGTAATATTAAAACTTAAATTATTATCAGTGGCAGATCGTAGATCGAGTGCTACCGGGCGGTGGATGGACAGGGTGGGGGAGAAGTGGAGTCGGACATAGGAGGGCAAGGAGTAAAGTAAGTAAATAAATAAAACTATTTACCTTGCACTCGCTGCATCTCCAAGTTGGCATGATATAGGCCCTTCGTGCACTCAGGTTGGCTGGTCCACAATTGAAGGTAGTTTCCCAAAGCGTTTAGCCATCAATTGTCTCTTTAAATAGATTGAGAATGTGATGCTCAAGTAAGGTGCCGGTGCAAGGGTCTTGTAGTTATTAATTACCATCGAGGCATGCAACCTTGAGTTGAAGATGTTTTAATCAAATAGCAATGAATGGAACTTTGCTGATTTGTTTATTACTTGCTTGAAGGACTGATACAGCAAGTTATTGTTCCACAGCTTTTTTTGTGCTGGTAGTTAGCAGGGATTTATAAAGATATTGGTTATATGGTGATTTTTTATCCTCATCCATTTCTGTCCAAAGAGCTTTGTTAATTGGAGAGTGTTAGAAATGGGATTTCCAGCTGGCTAAGGCTTGCGTCAAAGCCAGGCAGAAACCACCACTCTAGTCAGGGCAAGGGAGTTACACGCCAAAGACAACCCCTGCTCACCCTCTAGGCGGAGCGGGGCGGGGAACAAATGGACTGGACACAATTACGCTGCTACCACTGGATCCCACCCTTTGTTGAATCCAGAAAAACTCACACTCCACTTAGGGGATAGAAACCACCCAGAGCCAGTGACACCTAACTCACAGTGCAGGTTGTCGCTGTGGTACTGCGCAAACACAAATCCGGATCCTTTCGCTGCCACCAATGTTAGAAATGGGATTTCCAGCTGGCTAAGGCTTGCGCCAAAGCCAGGCAGAAACCACCACTCTAGTCGGGGCAAGGGAGTTACACGCCAAAGACAACCCCTGATCACCCTCTAGGCAACGTGACACGAGCAGTAAGGCTTATCTCGGAGGCAATGTAGGTTAAGTATTTGTGCACGCACCCACCAGCAACAACATCCCAGGCCCCCCACAAAAGGAACTCCACACAAGGTTTTCTATAAAGATAGCCTTTGTATTTTACCAAACACATTAGATAATAAACTCACACATTACAATGTGCCATAGGCAGGGGCAGAATTTACAGGGGATTATGTACATGGGACACGTGGACCGCTGTCAGGAATAAGCACTTTTAGAACTTGCACACTGTAGGAATATAGCTTAGAACATAGGACAATAATAACTGTAGCACCAAATAGCAAATGTAGCACACAACCAGTAACCACTGGTAAAAGGTAAGTACCACCTACGCAATCCTAAACACCCTAGGAAAATATCACGCAGGGAACCATGAGCTCACTAGTATAACTATACTAGGAAAAGCAACCTCCTAAGCATCAACATACATTCAGAGTTCAGAGGTATAGGCATAAAAGCATTACACATGATACAGAAATCACATTAGGCAGGTAATCACAGTTGCGCAAAGATCACATAGGGCATAAACATGTACCCCACGCAAGGGCACAACACATGAACTGTCCCCCAGGCCAACTGGCCTCTCAGGGGCTGAAACGCCCTATGTCCAAAATGTCGATGTAGGGGAGGTTACTGCGTTGCACGTAGTCCTTACGGGGATTTATTATTATTAAAGGTGGTTGGGGAGACGCAAAGGTAAATAAAGGGGCAAAAAAGCTAATTGTTTGAAGGAATTTGGCTATTTTCACAAATTCATTGTATGGATACATGGTTTGTGCACAGCATGTATTGGTGTTTTAATACTATAGTTTGAGATATGGATTAACAAGGGCTTGTTATTTCAATTTGACAGCTTCCCCTTAGGAAGGGCACTAAAAAAGCCCGAAATGCATTGGGATACTATTCTATTCTGAGTTGCTGATCGTGAATAACATGTACCCACGTGATGCAGTAAAAGGCCCGGATGTGCATAATTGTGTTATTTGAAAAAATTGGGACTTTCATCAGCCTTTTTGTGAACTATAAAGAAACTAATTGGTTGAAGCATTGACTACATGAAATAAATATGGATTAAAGCAAGGAAAGTTTCGCAAACAGTGTTTTGGCTGTGCGACTGGATTTGGAGCGTCTTTACGCAACATATGTGTGATGAATTACGTATACGTGTGCGGAGGTGAGACACGGATCCAGTCTGCACGCAAACCGGGAGAAAAATGATAAGAACTCTGAGTTCACTGATACCTGGTGTGCATCCTGCCACTCTTTATGCTTTGATAAAAACTACTCCTCCTCATATGCAACTACTGCCTTGCCCAGCCTCACTCTGTCTTCTTGTGGAATATTTCTCTGAATTTCTTCTAAGTCCAAACGTAAGCTGAGACCGGACCCAATACACCTCGTGTATCTGAATCATGCTCCATCTTTTGATTTTGCCCCAGTCTGAAGCAACCAGATATACAGGGTTGGCGCTTTGATCCTTAAAGTGCTATTTTTCACTAAAAACTTTTAAAATTCATAACGCCGGTTCTACTGACTGGATTTAATTCCCTGTTGTGTCTTTGTATTTATTAGAATTTTCTCTATGTTTCTGAATTGGTGTGGGATTTCTCTTGTGTTGTGTTTTTACTTTATTGTGTTTATTATGCTTGTATGCTGCATAACGACTTAATAGTGGCCTCTTAGTTAAGCCTGACTACTATTTAGTGCAAAGCTACCAGAGGGTTAAGCACAGGTTAATTTAATAACTTTCGTGGTGATGGAGCGAGATTTAAAAATATATTTATTTCAGCTCGCAAAGTTAAACTTCCATAATCAATAAAAATATTAATAATGTGTGCAGTGAAGAATACTAACCAACCTAGAATAAACTTGCAGATCAATACACGCGGGAAACTAATATGTGTGCTCATACATGTGCATTATGTGCAAAGTGCTTGCATGTGCAAAATAATGAATTAATCTTGTTTATCGTGATGTCAGAATTAAATGCGGCTGTTTAAATAATGGCATGTGCCTATTTCTGTGTGCTCATGTTTAGTCTTTCGTTTTAAATGTTGCACAAGTCTGTTTTGTTGCTTTATTTGCTTCTGCTAGGTAACATAGAATAATGGGTTAATAAATTAGCAAAGGTGAGTGGGTAACAGAATGATTTCTAATTCTTGCATTAATTATTCTTTTGCGTTTGTTTATATACTAGTTGCAAAGAAAGAGGCTTGAGGCCTAGTACGTCTTGTTATGCAGTTGGCAAAATCCTGCTCAGTGAAAGCAAGAGCCCAGTGTGGAAAGTTTCTGCTGTGTTTGAAAAAGGAAGAAAAATACAAACTTGATTAAATAAGTGAACTTTTCGTGCCTTGGTGGGCTTGACCAAGGTCAGGAACCGGCAGAGAGACTGACACTATAAGGAAGTCACGGACAAGTATTTTAAATGTTGCAAGCTGAAGGAAGCTACGTGACACGAGAATAAGGGACAATAGACTCTAAGAAAGAGTCGGAACTGGGCTTCGAAAATGTGATGATCTAATGTGGTCTGTCACTTGACAGCCAATCAGCGTTTGGCTCAAATGAGAAAAGTATACTTTTACTTAGATTAGTTAGTTAGGAAAGGTATAAAAACTGACCTCTTTGGAAGGAGGGCGCTTCTCGCTTTCCAAATCCAGATGGGCGTGACGTGCTGACGGACTTCTTTTGGAGCACGTAAGATTTGTTAGGGCTAAAAGACTTTACAAATTATTTTAAGTGTAGTGAGTTTTAGACAGGGAAATAGGGTTTAGGTGATGGAAAAACTGTTCATTCTTCTTTAAAAATGCTATTTGATTTTGCTTGAAAACTGTTTAACTAATTTGCAATTCCTCAAACCATGCTGCTTAAATAAAAAGATTCTAATAAAATGCACTTTTCTTTGAATAAATAGTTAATAAATACGTTTTTTGAAAACACAAGCTGGCCTTGTTATTTAAAGAACCTGGGGCCAGATGTAGGTAAAACTTATTTACCGATTCTTAATTACCGAATTTTACCGATTCGGTAATTAAGAATCGGTAAATAAGAAGTGGGGGTATGTAGGAACATCCAGATGTTCCATTTACCGAATCGTTAAGAATCGGTATTTACCGATTCGGTAAATACCGACCGGTAATGCTCCATTCATTCCTATGGGCTTTGAAGCCCATAGGAATGAATGGGGCATTACCGGTCGGTATTTACCGATCGGTAAATACCGATTTTTGGCAAGGGTGCAGGGGGTGTCACTTTGACACCCTCTAGCACCCCCAAAAAAGGTTCGGGGGCCATATGGCAGGCATACCTGCCCTAAGGGCAGGTCTGCCTGTCATATGGCACAGGTGTGCATGCACACATGTGCATGCACACCTGAATCGGTATTTCACCATCAAATTGAATTTGATGGTAAAATACCGATTTCTTAGGCCTTGTGGGACTCAGAAGAGTCCCACCTACATATCAATTTTACCGATTCTGTAAAAATACCGGTCGGTAAATTTACCGACCGGTATATTTACAGAATCGGTAAAATTACCGATTTGCCCAGTTTACCTGCCCCTACATCTCGGTAGCCAAATACCGGTCGGTAACGGCCGAATTCGGCCGTTACCGACCGGTATTTGGCTACCTACATCTGGCCCCTGGTTACCATCAGCTGATCTTATCGCCTGTGTGGCTTAATTAAATGAAAAATGATAAAACTATGGTAAAGTCGGCATACTACAGTTGTATATAAATGTATATATAGTTTGTGAATAAGATTTATTAATTAGGTCACATGATTCAGTTGCTCAAAATATGTCATGATTAGTTTATGGGCCTTGTGAATGATTTATGATTAATAGTGAATATTGTAGAGTTGGGTAGTGTAGCTATGACATATTTCCTATAGGGCGCTGGATCAATTACCTTGGTAGCAGAGGATATGGTTGCTATGGTAACCGTTATGCTATATGGTAATTACATAGGATCGATGTTTAACATGTGTTAAGTTTGTTCAAACTGTTATATGTAGTCGAAAGGATTTTTCAAGCAGTGTGAAAATTCTTAGCTTGCCGCGGCATTTGAGTGGTGTAACGAGAAGTGAAGTTACACAGTGCATTTGTTCTGTTTCAAAATAGTAGTATTATTATCACTAGTCTTGTGGGCGTACAACTAAAGTTTAGGGATTTTAGGTGTGTTAGGTAAAATGTATAGTGAGGATTGTCTATGAAATTGTAGCTTTTGAGTATAAGGACTAAGAGCCTGCTTTAAAACTCACTGTGAAAAGAGTAGTAGAATTTATCTAAACTTGAGTGAAGGGTAAGTTAGCGTCGTCTATTCTTACTGGCAAATGTGGATTTCTATGGCTGGTTAAAGTCCTGCCAAGATTGCATGCATGTGTGGTTAGGGAAACTTTCCGTTTGAAAAGTGCGTGAATGATTTTGTAATTCCATTCGAGTCAAACTTTGAATTGTTACTTTATGTGCATTCAGAGGGAAAAGAGTTTGTTATTACCTGTTAGAAGGGTAGAGTAGTCTTACTTTATCAACAATTGAATATTCTGTGAGAATAGCGTCGTCTATTCCACGCAAAAGAATACTTGTATGATTGTAAAAGCTGTCACTTTATTTAGCGAAACAGACAAATGATTTGTTCTTTCTGTTGTTATTAATTGAAATTCATTGAAAAAGTTTTCTTAAAATGGCGCTGTGAAAATTTTTTGTGAAGGAGGTGTGAGCGCTAAGAGTGAGACACGAGAAACTTCAGCGGCTGTGTACGTCACAGGTCCGCGCTGTGGTTGGTTAACATACGTCACAGCCAGTGCACTGATTGGCTCACGTGATTTGGACGAGCTGTTAGCTGATTGGTTTTTCAAAAAGCAAACAATTCTATTAGTTGAGCAAGGCGGTGACGTAGCTCAACTTGATTGGCTTGTTGGTGTGTTTCGCGCACGGATTGGTTAGTTTAGCGGAACAACCAGGAAATACTTACGATCGTTTTAAATTAAACGAATTTGATTAAAACATGAGTTATTATTACAAAAAAGAGGAAAAGAAGCTTACATTGCTTCAGAAATTAAAAAATATACTTTCACCTGATAAGAAAATTATGACTCGAGGTGGAAAGATACAAAACACCTGCAGCTTATATGGAAGGTGAATATGGTTATCATACTTGCCTTTGGTTTGATGTATGGATGGACTATACCAAAAATGACGGTGTTTTAGCTTGGCCGGAAAATGGCTCATTTAATATGAGAATTTAAAAAAATTTGAGAGATAAGATGATGGCTCTTGTGCGAGACCTAGACCTACTCAATTCGAAGCTTTAGTTGAATGGGAGGATGAGATGTTTGAATTACAGCGAGAAAGCAGTGGTATAAAAAGACCTCCAAAATCATCAAATTTTAAAAGAGAAACTCATGAGGATAGAATGCGTCGATGGAGACAGGCAGACATGTGTGATGGTCTTTATCCAGTGAGAGAAATGATTATTGAAATACCAGGTCAAAAGAATACCCAAAAGAAAAATAATATTGAAGAAAGTGATTTAGAAGATCCAGTTTTAGAAGAAATTTATATGACAAATAAAAAACAGACTCCCTTAAAACCAGCTTGTTCATGGTTTACTCCGATGGTTTCTACAGGAACCACACCAAGTGCACCTGCATTAATTGAAGAATCACCTAGATTATACCCGAATAATTCTGAATCTTTTAAAACTCCTGAAAGGTTAGAGACAAGAAATAATTGTGGTGTATTTAGTGAAAGTCAAAATTGATCTGAAACCCCAGTTTCAAGAAATGAGACTCCTTCCTGAAGTTTAAGGGGTGTTGGCAGAGATGAGGAAGTTCAGAATACTTCAGAATATTTACGATCAAAAGAAGAATTAATTCGACAGTTAACTAAAGACATGGAAGCATTAACAGTTCCAGTAACTATTGGTCCTGTTCAGCCTGTTTTTGATCAAGGAGAAATTAAACAGCCAGGTTTAACAATTCCATTAAATGCAGAAATTCAAAAGGTGGCTGAAAAAGTTTATTCAGAATTAACTGAAATTCATCGAGAGAAAACAATGATGCCTGATTTAACTTTTAATCCAGGTTCATCATGTAGAACACCAATGGGTGCAGAATCAGACATTGAATCTCCAGAAAAGAGTGTTGATAAATCAGATTTATCCTCAAAGCTTGATGTTGCTAGACTAAAAGCAGATTTGGAGGACTTGATTATTGGTACAATTGGTCATGACACTTTGAAGCATTATCAAGATGATGAACTATTGTTCATTTGTAAAAGTGTACAGTGGAAAACGAAAAACAAATATGATCAATTAGAAGAATTGGCTGCAGAATTAGAAATTGATTTGAGCAGACAAAAGAATTTGGGAAAACATTACAGATTGAAATTCACTGAAAAAGATATTGATAACTTCAATACAATGAGAAGAATTATGCATATAAAAGATTTGATTGTGTACATTAAAAAATTGGGTGATTTGAGTAAATGGAGAGTGAAGTGGACCAAGAAGAAGGAAGAAGAAAAAAGAGAAAAGATGACTAATCAATATCCAATGAGAGAAATTGCAGGTGGTGGTTATGTTCATGTTCCCTGGTCTAGACAAGACATTTTGTTGTTTACAAATGATTTTCCTCGGCTGAGAGAAAAGCCTGTGGAATGGTATCGACAGGTGGAAAGGTTCATTAAAGTGTCAAAAGCTCTATGGATTGATCTTGATGGATTCTTTGACATTGTTGTCCCATCTGATCTTTGGACAGAATGTAAAATTGCTGTAAGTTGGCCAAAAGTAGAACCAACTCGAGATGCAGCGACAGGTGCTCCATCATCAGAAGTCATGGAATTATATGACAAAGTAATTTACTGGTTGAAAGGAAAGATTCCTCCAAAAGAAGTTGATTGGGTTAAAATTGACAGAACAAATCAAGAGCCAAAAGAATCTGTTCATTCATTTTATGAAAGATTACTGTTGGTTTTCAAACAGTACAGTGGCTATGAAAAATTAAATGAAAAGGACATGAGTCACTTTATTTACAGATTCGTTTATGGTCTTAGACCTGAAATTGGTGAGATGATTAGAAATAATATTGTTGGTTGGCAATCTAACTCAGTTGATGACATATTGAGAAAAGCAAAATATTGCAGTGATGAAATTGAAGCCAGACAGAAGAAATTAAAAGAAAAGGCAATGTGGGCACAGGTTAAGGTAGCTGAACAACAGATTGCAAACTTAGAGAATAAAAATGTAAATTTTAATCAAAATCAGGGGCAAGAAAAATTTAGAGGAAATTATAATAAGCCAAAATTTAATGTTAATGTTGAAGAGCTGAAACAGAAATTGCTTTGTTTTAATTGTGGCGAAATTGGACACTGGAAGCGCGAGTGTAAAAATCCACCCAGAAATTTTAAAAATACATCATTAAATCCACAGATGCAGAATGATGTAAATCTGCAGCAACGGCTACAACGACAACTAAATGAGTTGAATCTGCAGCAACAGCTACAGCGACAGTTAGCAAATCAGCAGAGTCAAATTCCACAGCCTCCTCTCCCTAACTGTGGAGGTGGTCAAAGGTTTAATCGGATACAGGATTCAGCGGAAGTGATCAGGTAATAAGACCAAAAAGAGTGAATGTGCCAAATGTTTCTGGTCAGTTTTTGATGACAGAAAATTGAGGAAGTGATTCAGAGGATTATTAATGACGGTGCCTGAGAGAGGAGGAAGAGTGTGTACTTGGAGCCACTCTTGAGGTTGACCAGTCTGGTCCATTTGTAAATGGTAAAGTGAATGATGTAGAAATCACTTTTCTTATGGACACTGGTGCTACCCGTTCTACTGTTAGATCAGTGGAAATTGAAAACCTGCCTCTCTCTGGTGACACCATCCAAGTAGTTGGCGTAGCTAATCAGCAAATTAAAACAGATTTGACAGAGCCTGTAAAGGTAGAAATTGGCAAATTCAAAGCCAAACACAGGTTTGTAGTTTGCAATAGCAGTCCTGTAAACTTGCTAGGAAGAGACATCCTATGCAAGATGAACTGCAAAATATATTGCTCACCGGAGGGTATTGAGCTACAGACTTTTGAGGAAGATGGGCTTTACAAGTTAACAATGTTGATGGTTGAAGCAGAGGAAAGTAAATTATTTCCTGTATTTGAAAAAGATAATCTGCCAGAAGAATTGAAAAAGACAGTCAAAAAGAAATTTGGGATTTGACAGGGAGTGAGATGGGCTTGATGAGACATGTTGATCCTGTAAAAATCACAGTGAAACAAGGAATTGAATACCCTAACATTCCTCAGTATAAAATGAAAACTGAAACAATTGAAGGTGTCATTCCTGTAATTGAAAAATTCATAAAACCAGGTGTTCTAAAAGAAATTGAAAGCAGTCCTTGTAATTCACCGATTATGGGGTTCAAAAAACCAAACGGAACGTACAGAATAGTTCAAGATCTGAGAAGGGTTAATTAGATAGTTGTTCCATGTTGTCCAGTTGTTCCAAATCCGGCAGTAATACTTTACCAAATTCCGCATGATGCAGAATGGTACACTGTCATTGACCTTTGCAATGCGTTCTTTACTGTTCCATTGCATCCAGACAGCCAGCAAATCTTTGCGTTCAGATTCCAAGGTCGCACACTAGCATGGTGTCGTATTCCTCAAGGGTATACAGAAAGTCCCTCAATTTTTAATCAGTTGTTAAAGAAATCTTTGGAGAATTTAAATTTGCCAGGAAAATCGACATTGGTCCAGTATATTGATGATTTACTGGTTGAAGCAAAAACACGAGATAATTGTGTCACAGAAACGATTACTCTTTTGAATCACTTGGCAGATGAAGGACATAGAGTGTCACCTGCAAAATTACAGTTTTGCAAACAAGAGGTAAAATACCTTGGGCACAGAATTGCAAAAGGAGTCAGACAAGTAACAATTGAAAGAATTAAAATGATTCAGGGAATGCAACCTCCAAAAACACAGAGACAGGTCAGAATGTTTCTAGGGATGGTTGGCTATTGTCGTCAATGGATTAGTGGATTTTCGGTAATTGCAAAACCACTGCAGAGACTGACAAAATCAGATATAAAAGATCCAATTGTTCTCACAGAAATTGAAATGGAAGCTTTTGAGAAGCTAAAAAGAAGCTTGTGTGAAGCACCTGCTTTTGGCATGCCAGATTACGACAAGAATTTTGAGCTGTATTGTAGTGAAAGAGAAGGATGTGCATTGTCTGTGTTAATTCAGAGACATGGAAGACTGAGAAAGCCGATTGCATACTTCTCAGCAGTACTTGATCCTGTTGCAAAAGCATTACCAGGCTGCTTAAAAGCAGTAGCTGCAACTAGTGTGAGTCTTGAACAAAGAGAAGGAATCATCATGGGATTTACTGTAAAAGTTTATGTACCTCATTCAGTTGAAATTCTGCTTACCAGAAGTAAAACGCAGCACCTTACAAGTAACAGGGTTACCAAATATGAAAAGATTATTCTGGGATCAGATAATGTTTCAATAGCAAGGTGTGTTAATTTGAACCCTTCTACACTATTGCCTGATGGTACAGAAACTGAAATCAGAAATGAAAATGACATTGATCATGAGTGTTTAGATGTCTTGGAATACTGCACAAAGCCTAGGCAGGACATTAAAGATGTTCCTTTGCCTATATCTGACTATGTCTACTTTGTTGATGGTTCTTGTCTAAGAACAGAAGAGGGTTTCCTGAGAGCAGCATATTCTGTCTGTACAGTTGCTACGGTGATTGAAGCATCATGTCTTGAAGGGGTTCGTTCAGCTCAAGTAGCGGAACTGATTGCTTTGATTCGTGCTTGTGAAAATGCAATAAATTTGAAAATCACCGTAATAACTGTCAGCCAGTATGGATAAGGAGTTGTGCATGATTAAGGACAGCTTTGGTCCCAAAGAGGTTATTTAAGCTCTGCAGGTACTCCCATTAGAAATGCAAATTTGATTAAAAGATTAATTGATGGCATTCAATTACCAGAAAAGATTGTGGTCGTAAAATGTTCAGCACACAAGAAAGGTGAGGATTTCATTACAAAAGGAAATGCCTATGCAGACGAGATGGCAAAATATTGTGCGAGAAACAATTTTGCAATTAATCGGGAAAAGAATGATGAACATATTTTGAATTCATTTATGCTAACATCAGTAGTTGAAACATGGCAGGGAATTAAAGATTTACAGGATGAAGCAAGTGATGAGGAGAAAAATACATGGTTGAAAGCAGAATGTAGGCAGCGAGATGAGGACGGAGTTTGGACTTACAAAGATGGTAGAACAGTTTTACCAAATAGCGTGATTGCTGACATGGCTAGGATGTATCATGGTCAGGCACATATTGGAAGAGACTCTATGATCAGACTTTTCAGAGAGACTTGGTTTAATCCAAAGTTCAGAATTTCAGAGTCTCTCTGTCAACGGTGTTTGGTTTGCCAACAAATGAACTCCAACAGAAAAACAGTTGTGAGCATGGGAACCATAGGACGGGAGGGTGGTCCTTTTACCAGGCTACAAATGGATTTCATTGAAATGCCACTGCGATATGTTCTTGTAATAATCTGTCTGTTTTCAAGATGGGTTGAAGCATTTCCCACACGTCACAATGATTCAATTACTGTTGCAAAATTGCTTTTAAGGGAGATTATACCAAGGTACGGTTTCCCGGTGACTGTGGAAAGTGATAGCGGAAGGCATTTTGAAAACAGATTGTTAAAAATGATTTGTGAAGCTTTAAACATAGAACAGAAGCTCCATTGTGCATATAGACCAGAAGCTTCAGGTGTTGTGGAGCAAGTAAATGGTAGTATAAAGAACAGAATTGGAAAAATGTGTCTAGCTACAGGTATGAAGTGGACAGATGCCCTTCCACTTGTTCTGATAACTCTGAGAAGTACACCTGATAAAAAGACAGGTTTAAGTCCACATGACATTGTCATGGGCAGAGTCATGAGACAAGCTTTTATTCCTGTAGGGAAATTGATGACTATTAATGATAGCGTCATTTTGGAGTATTGCAGGAAATTGTCTGATGTCGTGACTTCTGTGTCTAATCAGGTGGGAACTGAAGTACAAACAAGAGAAAAAGAGCAAGCACATGATGATCTGTTACCAGGTGACTGGGTCAGAACAAAAGTACATCGAAGAAGAAACTGTCTAGTACCCAGGTGGCAGAAAGCAAGACAGCGCGTATCAAGAGAGAGAGAGAGAGGACTAGAAAGCTAGTCCGAGTCCCTGTGGTTTATATGTGTTATCAAAAGAGACTAGCTTAAATATGACCAATATTGTTAGGACTCTGATTAGATTTGTCATGGGCACCTCGTTGGTGAGTTCATGATGCCCTCACCCACCAACCTGGTTGGTGGCATGCTTCATCATCGGGCCCACTCAGTGACACCTAATGTGTCCCGGGTGTGCTGCGACGCCTGATTACAGCGGAGCTGGTATTTTACTGAGAGTGCAGTGTGAGGTGTAAAATGAAGTGTGAGTTAAAACGGCTTGGCGAGGGTCCCAGTACCCGAGGGTAAATTACATTTTAATAACTGGGCCCCCGTCAGCAGTTAAAATAAGGCTTGGGGATGTTTAAGGGAGGCGAGTTACTACCTCCTACATCCATCAGTTGGTCGACATGTTTCAGCCAGTGTCTTAAACTAAATCTGGCTTTCCTCAGGACCTTTTTAAAAATACAGTGTAGTGCAGGTTAAAAAGGAGTGTAATCCAGGCTATGTGTTCCACTCACTAAGGTGTTTCTCTAAGTGTGAGAGGGGGGATTCCCTTCTCATATATGCCTGTACCGACAACATTGAAGACATAGACAAAACATGTAAGAAGAGGAGAGTCAAATAGGCGTCTTCGCCACATAGTCATATACATAGAGTGCCGAATCTACAGTGCTCAGTGGGTAGACTACAGTCGGCAAAAGTGTAATGGCACTGGTGGTACCATTATTGTGATTATCGCAAATAATTGGGGGTGGTGTTGCTAAAACATGGGTATCACACATATCATGAGATACAAGGTGTGATGGGGCGTAAGTAAACACTCTTACGCTTAGATTTTGCAGCCAATGCTTCCAGGAGTGAAGCGGTAAGGGGTTGACCCTGTAGGGAAATAATGTTGGCCACTGGGAGTTAGAGACCTGTAAGGAGGGAAAAGCGCTTACCCAGAGATTGTTGCTTGGAGGTTGTCATACTCACAGCTTTTCTGGTCAGAGCCTGCCTTGTACCTGTTGCACCGTCCTCGTACTCCGGTAGAAAGAGCTGGAGTTTCTTGTTCTTTTTTTAAATGCGTGCTAATTGGTTAACTATCTGCACCTGTAGCTGGAAGTAAGAGTAGAAAGACTACCCCGGGTGTGTTCCTAGCTTGTTGTATAGCTCCTATATATCCTTATATCGTGTTAAGTTAGCATAGGTACATTTGAGATTTAAACGCCATTTTTCCTTTCTTGCAACTTCTGCACACGACCCTTAATTGTTGACTTAGCTTTCAACCTAGTGGTTTGCCGTGGTGTATGTGAGAATAATATGTTATTGCTCTGGTATCAGTTTTGTTTAATAAACCATGTCTGCACGGAGAGTGCTGAAGTTTCAGGAGCAACACGATATGGAATTGTTATGAGGTCTGATCTCCACGCCTTCATAGTCATAACACAAGTGCAGCCTTTGCCAACTTGGGCTTGAGGCGGGATTGATATTGCTTTGCACGAGAATTGTTAACACACTTGATGCGGTGCACATGCAGAGAGAGCTGGTGTATGCTGATGTGATTCCTTTCATGCTAGGACACTAAGGTATGGGCCCGCCCTAAAACAACCCAAAGAGACCTTCTTAGCTAATAATATAATATATGTGTTAGGGAGGGTGAGATATAAGTGTTGTTAACTCTTATTCATTACAGCATGTTAACATGCTGTCACCATTCGCTTTTTATGTCTTAGTAACTATGCTGATAATTTTGCTACTGATAATAAGTATACTTGTATTATCTAAGATACTGCGCCTGAGAAGACGGCATTAGTAAATAAACATTTCAAATGCACATGTGTCTTCTTTACTCCATGTTCTGGTTTGTAATGATAATATAACGAAAGAGTGTTCATGAGTCCCACGTACCCTGAGGTACTGTAAGTTCATGTTCTGGTTTGTCTAAACATTGGGTGTTTGATATGTCCAATGAGACACTGTAGCTAGCTCGGTAAGGGGTGAGTTGGTTGCTAAGGTAAGTTTTGGGACACCCTAATTTGCCGAGGTTCCACTCCTCTGTGCACAGTTCTGTGTGAGTACAGAAACCCTGCAACATGGCGCCCAACGGTTTTCGGTGGTCTTATATCATGACACTCGAGTAGTTTATCGTTCATGCCTTAACCCCTTCACATCCGTTTCCGGAAAACAAGGTGTCGGTGAAACCTACCTATTTTTTGAAATAGGTCTTTATTCAAGCTTGATTCTTTCTCAAAAGGTTTCTTTGAATTACTACCCAGTTGTGCTACAAAGTATTCTTTGTTTTTTCTTGTTTCCAATTCTGTAATGGCGGCAGCGGTGGCTATTGCGCAGCATAGTCGCGTAGCGGTACGCAACCATCTTCAGACGTACCAGGTCCCAGTAGATGGGATGGCTGTGATTTTCGTGGTATGTGCAGATCCGGCGTTTCCTTACGAGTTGTTTTACTCTTGGGTTACGTTTCCGGCTGTGGACGCTAATTCTGGTTTGTTCCACTCCTACACCGCCTCGGATGTCCCAGCTGAATATACGCCGTACAGGGCATTGGAAATACCTATTGATCATTGGCAGCATCGAGTTTGGTTTGATGGCGCCCTCCCCCACTCTTTGTCCCCTGCGAGGTTAGGTCCACTCTCAATTCCAGGTACTAATTGGCCTGCGTTGGGTGGCTTTACCCCGCACCCGAATCACGGGGCTTGTACCCTGGCAGAAATACGCAGGCTACATGTAGTTTCCATTTCCGTGATTCGTGCTTTAGTGCAATACATCGGTCGACATCTTCCTGGTGGTCCCCAGGGGGGTGCGGCCGCTCCCATGGAACGAGGCGGAATGCGTCTCAATCCAGTGATGGTTAATTCGGTTTTTGGTGCGCGTCCTGTTGACAACGATGACTTCCCATTCTGGCTAGCAGAGAAGTTTGATCAACTGGAGGCGGTTTTTCCGAATTCTACTCCTGCTGATAAACATAGAATGTTAACGATTACTCTACCGAAGGATATAACTCCTGAACTTGTTGACTGTGAAAGCTGGGGAAAAACTTTTGCGGCAGTTTATACGAGGTGCTTCGGCACCCCGTCTATGAATGCCCTGCCTGAAATCATTAGACGTGTTCAGAATGATCACGGTCCAGAGGCAGCGGTGGAATTGGGTATGCGCCTGTGTGGTTCATTTGAGATTGTAAGTGATCTCATTCTCTCCAATGTTAAAGGAGATGCAGTTAACTTTCAGGTGTCGAATGCTTTGGCTGCTCTGCCCGATGCCGACAAACCCCGCCAGTTAGCAAAGATTGTGGTGGCCGCTTATAAGACAATTGGCCGCACAAGTAGAGGTCTGAAATATTTTCCAGTGAAGGATAAAAAACAACCTCAGGGACAATCTGCAGTGACAGATGTCCAGCCCAAGTCCAAAAAACAGAATTGGCCTAAAAAACAGACACAGGGGAAGCAGACTAGGCAAACTCTGGATCCTGTTCCTGCAATACAAGCTCCTGCGCCGGCAGACAGAGTTTATGATTTGCGCGATCGCGCGATGATTAAATCACCTGATCGTTTTCAGGGTTCTGATCAACGCTCTCCTCGTTCCTTTCAGGAAACATCGGCCCAGAAGACCGGTGGTGGAGGAGGGGGTGGACGTGGACGTGGTGGCCAGCAAGGACGTGGTCAGTCCCGCCAGACAGACGGCGCAGTGAAGCAGGAGGATTCTACGCCTAAGCGTCCGCAGTTTGCGAAGAAGAAAGTCGCGGCCTTAACAGCGCATAGATATGCCACAGATAGTGAGAACGCGGCTTCGGAATCTGACGTGGGCTCTGACCTTGCTGGACAGCGCGGCGGAGATTACCATAGTCAGAGAGGCGCTCCGTCCACTACTGAGGGTGACAGCGACTGAAGTTTTTGTTGTTATAGAAACAGCCGATACGAGATTGGCTCCCCCTGAAAGACTTTTTGAAATTGTCCTGTTAATTGAAGGTGACATACAGCGTGCTGTCAGAGGGGTATTTTGGGAGAACCTTTCGTCTACGTACGACATTTTGCTTTCCGAGGCTGACTGGCCCCCACCTTTTGTGCTCGCAGCGCCGCGAGGGGAGGAGGTAATCCTTCCCAGTTTCGCGAACACTGTCTCGAAAGAGCATGCGCAGCATTTTGCAGAAGAGTGGGCTCGGGCTCTCGCGCCGGCTCTGTACCGTAACCAATGTGGTTGGGATAGATTGTCGCCTTGCCACGAAATTCCGTTGCGGTCTCAGCCGCAGCCTCAACCTCAATATCCCATTCGGCGTGAAGCAAAATCTTCCGTCGCGGAAATCCTTGAACAATTGGAATATCAGGGAGTTATTGAAACGTGTGTGTCACCGATGAATAATCCCCTTTTTACTGTGAACAAACCTGACGGATCATATCGTTTGGTTTTGGATTACCGGGATTTAAACTCGCATTGCCGTAACTGTGCTGTACAGAATACCCACGGCTCTGCCCTAGTGGATAGTCTCGTGCGTAAGCGTTTCAAGACAACGCTTGACATATCCAATGGTTTTTATGCCCACAGATTGGACAGCTTTAGCTCCCAATGGACCAGTTTTACGAGCGCTGGAGTCCAAAAGCAATTCCGGCGTCTTCCAATGGGCTACAAGAATAGTCCTGGTATATTTACCGCTCGAATTGTCTCTATTCTGGAGGCACTCGACCCTGATGCTTTTTCGTATGTGGATGACATATATCTCACAGACGACGATATTTGGGAGCATCTGTGTCGTGTAAATTCTGTTATTTGCAACTTCGCAGACATGGGCTACAAATTTAACTTTGCAAAATCGCACATTGCTGAACACACAGTGTTGTTTTTGGGCTATGAGCTCAACAATGAAGGTAGAGGTTTGGCTCCTCACTTCTTAGAGAAGTGCGCACAATTGCGCGCTCCAACAACACTGAAAAAATTACAGTCTTTACTGGGCTTTTTGAATTTCGGCAGAACTTACATTCCGGAATATGCCCAGCGTATCAAGCCTTTGTATGATTTGATACAACCAACTTTCTCAAAATCATGCTGGCTGCCTGAGCATTCAGCCATTTTGCTATCCTTGCAGGCTGATCTGCTCGCTTCTAAATATTTACTGACTCGTGATAACCACACCAACCTGGTAATAAGAATAATTCCCGGGACGGTGGGTTTCACATACCTCACTTTTAATGAAGGCGACACAGTACCTATCGCTTACAAGTCACACTTGTACACTTCGGCTGAGATGCGGTTTCCCACAGTGGAGAAAGTTTTAACTGCTGTACAGATGGCAATTCTAAAAGAACGAGCTCTGTCACAGGGGAAACGCATGCTAGTGGTAACACCCTGTCCTCATTTGGAGGCAGTCACGAAAGCCAGTGTACCAAATTCAAAGGCTTTGCACCCTCGGTGGATTCAGTGGGCTGCGTCATTGTCATCCACGGATGTCATGTTTATTTTTGACGCTTCCTTACGGTCGCAAGAGTACTTGCAGTATGAATTCGTTCATCCTGCTCCTCTGGCGATGCGACCTTTGGAGGACTTCCATTGCATCATTTACACTGATGGGTCGGCGCAGGTTGCGCATGGCTCTAAACATGCCTACGTTTCCGCATGCGCCATTGTGGTCGGTGCTATGTTGAATGATGAGTTCGTTTCCAGGGAGGTACACACGTTGCCCCTGGGCGATTGCACCGCACAATTGGCAGAGCTTCGTGCTCTCTTACTAGCTCTGGAGTACGCAGATCCAAGTGTTACTACTCTAATTGTAAGTGATTCTTACTACTGTGTCCAGTCTTACAATGAAAACTTGTTCTTTTGGATTCAAAATGATTTTCATGATTCCAAGGGTAGCACAATAAAACATAAAATGATCTGGGTTCGAGTGGCAGAGCTTAAGGCTATGTTGCCACTCGTTTATGTAATTCATACTCTCGGTCATCAGCGCGTAGGAGTTCACGCTGTTGGCAACTCGCTTGCTGATGAAGCAGCGAAATCAGCAGTATCTACATACTTAGTTGCAGCAGTTACTAGGTCTAAAACCAAGATTGATAGCGACATCTTGGCAGCGATTGCTGCCTCTGAGAAGGGAAGTAAACATCCTGCGGGATTCCCTTCGAAGTATAAATACCACTTAAGTCCCGAAAAGGTTCCTTTTGTGTCAATTCCTGATGTTGGGGAACGGCTGATTCCCAACTCGGATCGCAGAACAGACTTGATTACAGCGGCTCATGAAGGTGTGGCGTCTGCGCATGCGGGCGTCTCAGCCACTGTAACGCAACTACAACAACGTTTCTGGTGGCGGGGACTGTACAAACAGACGCGTGATTATGTCCTTCTTTGTGACATATGCCAGCAGATTAAACCTTCAACTGCTACGCGTCCGCCACAGACTCAGTTGTACATTTCTAATAAACCACTAGGCTGTGTTTATTTAGATCACTGCGGTCCTTTTTCATCTGATACTGCGTATAAGTACATCTTAGTAGCAGTTGACTCATGCACACGCTTTGTGTGGGTATGGCCACATCGCAGCGCTGATTCACGGACTGTCATTAGAGATTTGCGTATCTTTATAGGGATTTTTGCCTGTGGTACCTTCCATTCGGATCAGGGTCCGGCTTTCGCCTCTAAGGCGTATAAGGATGCCATGACTTCGATGGGGGTCCAAGTCAAGTTTTCGTCACCCTACAGACCTGAGGGTAATAGTGTAGTTGAACGAATGAACCGTGATTTAAAGCAATCTTTGACAGCCCGAGTTATAGGCACTGACAGAAACTGGCTGGCTCACCTCTATGGTGTGCAGCGTGCTCTTAATAATCTCCCTAGAAGGTCTCTGGGTGGGCGGACCCCATACGAAATGCTCTTTGGCATCAAGATGTACGTCCCTGACCTTGACGGTCTAGACTCTGTGGTTCGCGCCACTTCCTTTGACGCAGATGAACATTGCAATGTTTTACAGAATCTACAAAAGACCAGAGACACTCTTGCAAAGGAACATTTGCCCTCCACACCGGATGATGCGTTGCAGATCCCGGTAGTTGGCTGGCTACCCCAAGTTGGAGAACTGGTTCGAGAGAAGATCGACAACAAGAAAGAGTTTGGTCCCTCCTATCGAGCTCCAGTCCCAGTGCTTGGAGTGAAGGGCACAAGAACAGTCATTTTACCACCACTTCCAGGTCGTAAGGAAAACAGGTTTATTTCTATTGACAATGTCAAGATACACAGAGTGGCCGATTCTTCTTAGCATGACACCGGCTGTTTCCTGTCCTTCCATTGTGAGAAATTCAATTATGCCCACTGCCTCTAATATTGAACCTGAAGTGGCCATCGAATTACCTGCTGTTTCCAGTCCATTATTAAATAATTTGCCCGGAACTGACATGGATGAGACAGACTATACATACCCCACTGATTTGTCCATGCCTGACCTGCAAGCTCGTTTAGCCACGGAATCCAGATTTTCATTTGACTCTGCTTCCCTTGCCTCGAAAAAGCCCTCTCAAATTGCAGTATATGCTAGCCTGTTTAAAAAACATTTTTTGATTCCTCCTTGGATATACATTTGGCTGGTCCTTTTTTCGGTTTACCTTTTTATGTCGATTGGTTTTGTGTTTTATTTTTTTCGGATTATGAATGGACACTATGTCGAGGAGAGAACTTGCATTACTCATTTAAATGGAACATTGGCCCCACTTTCCTCTTCACATTCTACACACAGATTAAAAAGAGACTTGACTTTGGTTAACATCACAGCATGGCCTGTTCTGGATGGAATCGCGTGGGATGCAGTTCGTTTTCAGATTCATGGCCCAACGGAAGTCGTTAATGTTCCTAATGTACTAAGAGTTAATATGGGGGATGTGGTGAAACAAAACATTCGTTCTGATGATTGGGATGTTAATGCTGTGGAAAGTTTGTTTTCTGATTTGAAATACTATGCTGCTTTTGATGCTGAGGATTTATATTTAGAATCTGCTAATTATGGTGAATTGTTCTGTTACCAACATTATGGCAATCACTTCTTACACAAAACATCTTCCCGAAGGGAGGCTGTTAATTTTACTCAGTGGGAACATTGCCCAGCTCCTACACAAGGGAGTTCAGAAACTTTTCTTAAAAAGTATACTTATTTCACTGACTTTAACCAGTCCAATCCCGAGTCCTTTTATTTTAAATTTCACAAACAGCCACTGTCCAAGGTTAGACTTACCGATACAAAATTGTTGTACTCGAAGGCCTTCCTAGATCAATTAGTTACTGGGGGCTATGAGTTATGGAAGGAAACAATAGACCTTAAATCAGTTTGGGGTTCAAGGGCCTGGCAGGTACGAGGCACTGAGGCTTTGCACCGTGCATGTCTCATCCCGAATCATATGTTGTTTTTAAATGAAACCATTTCCCAGACCACATGCTTTGGATTGGCTACATCTAAAAGGTTAAACACCCCGTCTTTCCCGGAGTTGGAGGAATATGAGAATTGGAGTAATTTTACTCAATTGTCCATTAAAGATATACAGGCTCTGCTTCTTAATTCCTCCTTTAACATTTCCAGTATGAATCCCAGGGGTTGGCTGCTTTGGCACCGTAGTGCTGATTCTTGCCAAAAAAGGTTTTTGAATATATCTGACGGTTTTAAGACTGTTAGATCTGATCCCCGGTTTGATTTGAGTCATACTGTCACCTCTTACTCTGTGGGCAAGTTGTGTCAAGCTTGGCTGAAACATTCAACTTTACCTGCGGTTAAGTATCACCTTTCCAAACTGAATGCAGACGTGGATTTGAATGATTTCATTAAAGGCCCAGCTAGTGGCAGGTCGAAAAGGTGGTTATATGGGGTTTACAATGAAATTTGGAAACTCTCACAGATTGAGGCTGCTTCACGCCTTAGGGCTATTGATCAGGCGAATCTTGAGAAAGTGCTTGCAGTGGTTGACAATAGCATTAATGTGCTTTCCTCTAGAATTTACACATTAGATAATATTGTGTCGTCTGTTGTTGATATTGTGCATGATGAAGTGTCAGTATTATACCATGGTCAAAATCAATTACGGTCAATCATGCAGTTTGCATGGACACTTCAGACTCTGAAAATGGGTAAAGTTCCCTGGGGATACATGAACGTTTCCTCTTTATTTGCACCGTTTAATTTGACAGACAAACAACGCTTGCTTTCAATGCGTGATGCTTCCTTTTCTATGCTGCATATTGAAAGGTTGGAATCTTTACCTTTTTCTGTGGCAGAAGCCACTGCTGCTACGTGGCTTATCCACGGTTTAATAACGCTGCCTTTTGCTTTATATAAGTTTTCAAATTGTATGAAATATGTGCCAATAGGTCGTTTTGAACCCTTAGGTAGCGGTTTTCTTCATGAGGTCTGGTCACTCCCATACACATACAGATGTTTCAAGGATGAACAGGAGGTTTATCTAACAGGGGATGAGTGTACTGAGACGCCAGATCATTCTTTAATGTGCAGACACATACAGTTACACGGTTCATGTAACAAGGACCGGCCGAATATGGCTTGCGTTTTACAGGGCACGCCAGTTCCTGCTATCATCCCCACGTTTAAATTGTTAGAGAATGGTAGTTATTTAATGCTCAATAATGAAAACTGTTGTGGTTTAATTAAAGGTATAGCTTTCATAGTAACGGTTAGTGAGCGAGTTATTTGCTGCAGAAATGTTCTTTATCCTCCCACACGTGAACATAGGGAGTCTTCCATTTGGCCACAGATACCGACCTTGGGAGCAGAATTCAGCGGCATGGCTAGAATAAGAGCTCTATTGTCCCAGAAAGAGGTGGCCTTGAGCTCGGCCCGTGAAACTTTCGTGCTTCACATTGCTAACACCCGTACGGAGGTTCAGGCTCTTTTAAATACTGATTTGCCTTTGCATTTCGGAGCCATGGTCCGTTCTATCTTTAACGCATCCTCCACAACGGGCCTATCACATTTTTTTAAAGTTGTTAGCGGTGGTCTCGTGACTTCCTTTGAGAAGATTTTTGGAGTCATCCCTGCCTTCTTCCATTCTATTTTTTCATCCTTATTTGGAGGGTTCCCGTTTTTACTTGCATTAGCGGCTGGCGCATTGGTGGTTTTCTGCCTTTTTAAATATGGTTGCCCTTCCTGTGCAAGACCACGCTCGGCTGCTACTGACGCGGTTTCGCAACCGCATGCTTGATTATTATGGCACACTGCCGTTGGCGACTCTAAGCACGGCGTTTGGATTATCTTTTCGGTTCTCCTATTTCACCTGTGTCCAGCCTGTATTTCGCTGCCTGACCTGTGATTTCCTTTGGGCCATTGATTTGTGTCTCTGCGGACCAATATCTTCTGACGTCGATTTTGATCAACTGATGAGTCCTATCATTGCTCACGAGTTGGTTTGTTCTGACGAAAGGATTATGGCCTTGGCGGTGGCACATGGACTAATGGGTCCCTGGGATGTGTTGTCGGCAGCGCAAAATTTCTTGGAACAAAGTTTTCTTGAAAACCCACCGAGCTGTCCTCTGATGGTTATAGAGGATCCGGTGCTGGAAGATCACGTATGTTCCTTTCATCTTTTAAATTGGATGGCTGAACTGTTTTCGGATGAGGACAGTGACTTCCTCCTGGAGGCTGTTGCAGCTTACTTTTCATATACAGTCTTATCATAGACACTGCCTCGAATTGACATGCTGATTGATAGCATTTCCTTGATTTTATTGACTTTTGGTCAAGACATTTTAATTTTGCTTGCCTATTGGCTTGAGCCACATTATACTTGTGGGCTATTTTTTAGCATTAGTTTTTATAATTGAATTTTTATTCATGCTCGTTTATAATTGGATTCTGCTCTCATGTGATGGCACTTCTGTTATCTTATTTAGTCCGTTCTCGGATCATGGGGGGGTGTTGTATAGCTCCTATATATCCTTATATCGTGTTAAGTTAGCATAGGTACATTTGAGATTTAAACGCCATTTTTCCTTTCTTGCAACTTCTGCACACGACCCTTAATTGTTGACTTAGCTTTCAACCTAGTGGTTTGCCGTGGTGTATGTGAGAATAATATGTTATTGCTCTGGTATCAGTTTTGTTTAATAAACCATGTCTGCACGGAGAGTGCTGAAGTTTCAGGAGCAACACGATATGGAATTGTTATGAGGTCTGATCTCCACGCCTTCATAGTCATAACACAAGTGCAGCCTTTGCCAACTTGGGCTTGAGGCGGGATTGATATTGCTTTGCACGAGAATTGTTAACACACTTGATGCGGTGCACATGCAGAGAGAGCTGGTGTATGCTGATGTGATTCCTTTCATGCTAGGACACTAAGGTATGGGCCCGCCCTAAAACAACCCAAAGAGACCTTCTTAGCTAATAATATAATATATGTGTTAGGGAGGGTGAGATATAAGTGTTGTTAACTCTTATTCATTACAGCATGTTAACATGCTGTCACCATTCGCTTTTTATGTCTTAGTAACTATGCTGATAATTTTGCTACTGATAATAAGTATACTTGTATTATCTAAGATACTGCGCCTGAGAAGACGGCATTAGTAAATAAACATTTCAAATGCACATGTGTCTTCTTTACTCCATGTTCTGGTTTGTAATGATAATATAACGAAAGAGTGTTCATGAGTCCCACGTACCCTGAGGTACTGTAAGTTCATGTTCTGGTTTGTCTAAACATTGGGTGTTTGATATGTCCAATGAGACACTGTAGCTAGCTCGGTAAGGGGTGAGTTGGTTGCTAAGGTAAGTTTTGGGACACCCTAATTTGCCGAGGTTCCACTCCTCTGTGCACAGTTCTGTGTGAGTACAGAAACCCTGCAACAAGCTGTCTGCTCATGGGCGGTGGAAAGACACTAGTCTCTTGCACATGAGCGGTGCTTTGTGGCAGATTGCAGACTTTAACACAATACATACTCTACCACGCAACAGCACTAATAACTAGTGTCTCACCCCCGCTCATGCGCAATAGACACAAGCAGCACCGCACATGTGCTAGAGACTAGTGTCTTTCCACCAACTAGTATCTCACCCCCGCTCATGCGCAATAGACACAAGCAGCACCGCTCATGTGCAAGAGACTAGTGTCTTTCCACCGCCCATGAGCAGACAGCTAGGAACACACCCGGGGTAGTCTTTCTACTCTTACTTCCAGCTACAGGTGCAGATAGTTAACCAATTAGCAAGCATATAAAAATGAACAAGAAACTCCAGCTCTTTCTACCGGAGTACGAGGACGGTGCAACAGGTACAAGGCAGGCTCTGACCAGAAAAGCTGTGAGTATGACAACCTCCAAGCAACAATCTCTGGGTAAGCGCTTTTCCCTCCTTACAAGTCTCTAACTCCCAGTGGCCAACATTATTTCCCTACAGGGTCAACCCCTTACCGCTTCACTCCTGGAAGCATTGGCTGCAAAATCTAAGCGTAAGAGTGTTTACTTACGCCCCATCACACCTTCTATCTCATGCATATGTGTGATACCCGTGTTTTAGCGACACCACCCCCAATTATTTGCGATAATCACAATAATGGTACCACCAGTGCCATTACACTTTTGCCGACTGTAGTCTACCCACTGAGCACTGTAGATTCTGCACTCTATGTATATGACTATGTGGCGAAGACGCCTATTTGACTCTCCTCTTCTTACATGTTTTGTCTATGTCTTCAATGTTGTCGGTACAGGCATATATGAGAAGGGAATCCCCCCTCTCACACTTAGAGAAACACCTTAGTGAGTGTAACACATAGCCTGGATTACATTCCTTTTTAACCTGCACTACACTCTATTTTTAAAAAGGTCCTGAGGAAAGCCAGATTTAGTTTAAGGCACTGGCTGAAACATGTCGACCAACTGATGGATTTAGGAGGTAGTAACTCGCCTCCCTTAAACATCCCCAAGCCTTATTTTAACCGCTGACGGGGGCCCAGTTATTAAAATTTAATTTACCCTTGGGTACTGGGACCCTCTCCAAGCCGTTTTAACTCACACTTCATTTTACACCTCACACTGCACTCTCAGTAAAATACCAGCTCCGCTGTAATCAGGCGTCGCAGCACACCCGGGACACATTAGGTATCACTGGGTGGGCCTGATGATGAAGCATGCCACCAACCAGGTTGGTGGGTGAGGGCTTCATGAACTCACCAACGAGGTGACCATGACAAATCTAATCAGAGTCCTAACAATATTGGTCATATTTAAGAAAGCAAGACAGGTCATTCTTGTCACAACAAATGCAGTGAAGTGGAAAGGTCTAAAGCGGTGGATATATGCAAGTCATACAATTCGGGTTCCTACACCTGAACATTCTGATGAAGAGAGTGACACCACTGCTGATTCAGATTCTGAAGAAGAACCTGAAAGAAATCCAGATCCTGATGATCGACAGGAAGGTCGACATCTGGAGAGTTTGAATGGTAAACAAGCCTTGAATGAAAAAGACTTGGAAGTTGTGACATTAGACTCAGAAAATGATGAAGATTTGCTAGAAAAAGAGGCAGAAGAAGAGTCTTATCAAGTTGTCAATCAAGATCAGGAGAGTATTAAAAAGCAGAAAAGAAGCTCTGAAAGCAGGAACATGAATTCTGAATCTGGGAAGTTGAAGGTAATTGAAGAAGAAGAAGAAGACGAATGACCACGTACCAGTTATAAGGATGATGTTCTTTACGGAGTGAAGCTGCCGAGTAAAGAAGTTCCTGAATCTAGAAATCAAATTTCTGACTGATGAGAGTGATGAAGACTCTCAAATAAGAAATTTCAGAAAAAGGGCTTGGAGAACAGAGTGTAATGTGACTGAGCCAAAGAAGAAATTACCAAGAAAAGGTGATAATTGGCCAGAAAAAAATGAAGGTCTGAAATTCAAGTTGGTACATAGATCAAAAGAACCGATCAACGAGATATCAAGTCAAAAGGATCCTGAAAAGAAGACTGAACCAGGAAAGAAAATAGAGGTCATTAATAGAAGGGCAAAGAGAATTGTAAAACCAAATCAGAAATATAAGTCACCTGAATGGACTTATATTATAATTCCACCTGTAGTGGAGATAAATAGTAGCAGTCAGGAAGAAGTAGATGACAATAGTGACAACGATTGAAGTATTTTCTGTTAAAATTTAGGGTTTTTGTTTTTGGCATAAGGCTGAAGAAATTGTGTTAGGTGACACAAGGCCGAAGAAATTGTGTTAGCTGGAAAACAATTGTGACATAAGGTCGAAGAAAAGCTGTTAGAAAGTTGAAGGTTTGAAAAAAAAAAAAAATTTTAAGGGGGGTATTAGAATTTTAGAAAATTTAGACATTTTTAAATTTTTGTTTTGTTTTCTTTGTAAACTTATTAAAAATGCCTTACGTTTTTGTAAATAATAGTTCAAGATGTTCTATCTTCAAGAGATGCTGTAAGATGTCTTTGATTTGTGTGGTCTTAACAATCTTGCTTTGGTTAGTTCTAGCTGTCATTTTCCCTTTTGGAATTGACAAAGAGATGTACAAAGTCAATATGACAAGCAAAGCTTTTGTTAAACAAGATAAACATAGTGCAACAGGCAGAACTAACAGAGTTGTTGATCATAATCCTGAGATTCATCAGGATAGATCTGTTGGTGATTTTTCTAGCAATACTTTTTCAAGACTCCTGGCTGAATATGTAAAGGTCATGGAGTTGAAAAACTTCTACATTTGTGTGAAATTGCCTGCTTCTGTTTCAGAGCGAGTTACCTATAATATGCTTCCTCTTACTTATGGCATAACCTGCAGTGTGATAGCTAGTCTGTTTTATCAAACTGGACGTTTAGAATATTACTATTCTAACTATGATGAGATTTTCGCAAACCTGAAAATTGAGAAAAGCTTGAATAAACACAAGCAAGCCAAACAGATGAGGGAATTCGTTATCGTGACGAATGAGCTTACCTATGAGTATGCTTTTAGAAATAATTTGACATGTAAATTGAGAAATGAGGAAAAGTCTTTCCTAAATTTAGTTGAGGAGAGAAGAGCGATTTATAAAAGAAATGAAATGCTTAAACAGACCAAATCCAAGTTCTGGCAGAAAGAAGACAAAAAACTAAATGGCAAATTTTTTGAAAATACTGCTATTCACATAGAGAAACCAATTAGTGGAAAATTTTGTATTAGGAGAGATAATACTTTATTTGATAACTATTTTGTGGGTGCGAGTCATTGTGAGGACACTTATCAAATCATGGGGGGTTGGGGATTCAAAGGTGGCAAAGACCCAATTTTTCCTGGAATTTATTTTGTTTGTGGAGATTAAGCTTATTATAACATCCCTGATCACTGGTATGGGACATGTTTTGTAGGATTAGTTTTTCCAAAAATATTTCATGTTGACAGAAATGCAGATGGTTCTTTTGAAATCAGCAAACAATTGAACAGATACAAAAGAGAAAGTTTCTCAGAAATTTTAGGAGATATCTTTGAAGCAGTGATACCTATAGTAGGTATAACCTTGAATGCAGGGAGAATCAGAAAATTGTCCACAATTGTTGTCAGATTGTCAACTGACACAGCTGGTGGTTTCCAATTAGTGGATACTGAGGTCATTGCTATTCGGTCTATGGTAATGCAGAATCGTCTTGCTTTAGACATTCTGCTAGCAAAAGAAGGAGGAGTCTGTGGCATTTTACATGTCCAGCACTGTTGTACTTATATCCCTGATAAGAGTCAGGGTATTGAGATGTATATTAAAAATATCACTGAGATGCATTCAGATATTGTTCCCTTAGGAGAAGATGATTTTTCAGAACGTCTGTTCAAAAGATTTCAAGCAATCAAAACCTGGTTTCAAGAGATTGGTGGTTCAATTCTTGGCAAAGTACTAACACCTTTATTAGTTATAGTTTTTGTGATACTGTTGTTGAAGATCAGTTGCATGTTACACAAGAGAAAGAAATATCTGAGGGAAAAGAAGAGAATATACAAGATCAAAACAAGAAAAAGAGATAGAACTGGAAGAGTTTCGTAGAACTCAATATGAGAATAGCAGACAAACTGATGAGACAAGTCTTTAGAAATACTAACACAGTGAAAACCAAATATGTTCATCTATGAGATAAAATTTTGCTAAATTTTGGGTGTGGTTTGGTGATTTTTAAATCACCAGATGAGGGAGTTGATGGAGCGAGATTTAGAAATATATTTATTTCAGCTCGCAAAGTTAAAGTTCCTTAATCAATAAAAATATTAATAATGTGTGCAGTGAAGAATACTAACCAACCTAGAATAAACTTGCAGATCAATACACGCGGGAAACTAATATGTGTGCTCATACATGTGCATTATGTGCAAAGTGCTTGCATGTGAAAAATAATGAATTAACCTCGTTTATCGTGATGTCAGAATTAAATGCGGCTGTTTAAATAATGGCATGTGCTTATTTCTGTGTGCTCATGTTTTGCCTTTCGTTTTAAATGTTGCACAAGTCTGTTTTGTTGCTTTATTTGCTTCTGCTAGGTAACATAGAATAATGGGTTAATAAATTAGCAAAGGTGGGTGGGTAACAGAATGATTTCTAATTCTTGCATTAATTATTCTTTTGTGTTTGTTTATATACTAGTTGCAAAGAAAGAGGCTTGAGGCCTAGTATGTCTTGTTATGCAGTTGGCAAAATCCTGCTCAGTGAAAGCAAGAGCCCAGTGTGGAAAGTTCTGCTGTGTTTGAAAAAGGAAGAAAAATACAAACTTGATTAAATAAGTGAACTTTTCGTGCCTTGGTCGGCTTGACCAAGGTCAGGAACAGGCAAAGAGACTGACAAGCTAAGGAAGTCACGGACAAGTATTTTAAATGTTGCAAGCTGAAGGAAGCTACGTGACACGAGAATAAGGGACAATAGACTCTAAGAAAGAGTCGGAACTGGGCTTCGAAAATGTGATGATCTAATGTGATCTGTCACTTGACAGCCAATCAGCGTTTTGCTCAAATGAGAAAAGTATACTTTTACTTAGATTAGTTAGTTAGGAAAGGTATAAAAACTGACCTCTTTGGAAGGAGGGCGCTTCTCGCTTTCCAAATCCAGATGGGCGTGACGTGCTGATGGACTTCTTTTGGAGCACGTAAGATTTGATAGGGCTAAAAGACTTTACAAATTATTTTAAGTGTAGTGAGTTTTAGACAGGGAAATAGGGTTTAGGTGATGGAAAAACTGTTTATTCTTCTTTAAAAATGCTATTTGATTTTGCTTGAAAACTGTTTAACTAATTTGCAATTCCTCAAACCATGCTGCTTAAATAAAAATGATTCTAATAAAATGCACTTTTCTTTGAATAAATAGTTAATAAATAAGTTTTTTGAAAACACAAGCTGGCCTTGTTATTTAAAGAACTTGGTTACCATCAGCTGATCTTATCGCCTGTGTGGCTTAATTAAATGAAAAATTATAAAACTATGGTAAAGTCGGCATACTACAGTTGTATATAAATTTATATATAGTTTGTGAATAAGATTTATTAATTAGGTCACATGATTCAGTTGCTCAAAATATGTCATGATTAGTTTATGGGCCTTGTGAATGATTTATGATTAATAGTGAATATTGTAGAGTTGGGTAGTGTAGCTATGACACATTTCCTATAGGGCGCTGGATCAGTGGTACACCTTGACAAGTACTGTGGATGCTGCTTGAGTAGGGTTTTCCTCATCAATAACCTCCACCAGTGCTGTTCTGGTTTAGGCCTTTTCTTTTCATACTAATTATAATCAGTATTATTTTCTCTTTAGCCTTTCTCTTTTACTCTTTCTCTTCTAATCTGTTGTTGCTGTCCTCTTTTCAATTTTGTCTGAAACCTGTCTGGGAGTGGACGGCTGACAAAACAGATGTGTGGAGGAGGAACCCACAATTCTCTTCAGCTAGATAGTTAGTGACCTCAAAAAATTAGACTCTCACCTTTTCAAAATGGTGCATACTTTGGAGCCACTTTAAGGGTGGATGTCCTATTTATAAAGAGTTCACACAAAGCAGCGCAGCAACAAAAGTTGCTGCATTGTTGCTGCACTGCAAGAGAGTAGAAATGTGCCATATCTACCAAGAAGTGGCACAGTTCTGCTATCTCCCTGTGCTGGCTCTCTCTAGGCAGCCGTGCGCCACTTGTCTCTCATGCCTGGGATATCCTGTTTCTTACGGAAACCTGGATAAAAGACACTTCCAAACCGACATTCATCTAGCTACTCCCCCTGACTATCTCCTGATGGGTATTAACCAAGAAGGTGGTAAAACGGGGGGTGGTCTTGCTATTATCTTGAGATCGCATCTTCGTTTGACTATCAGGAAACTTACGAATATAGGACTGATTGAAGCTATGTACTTCACTATTTCGGATTCAGCTGCTGTTATTCTGGCCGGTATCCTAGTTTATAACCCCCCCAGCGCCTCAGCCCCCTCCCTAATGCTACTAGTACACCTGATAGCGGATCTTTCCCTCAAGCATCCGCACTTTATAGTGCTTGGTGATTTCAATCTGCATGCTGAAGATGCTTCTTGCTCTCAGGCTACTCAACTATTAGACACCCTCCAGGGCTTGAGCCTGATCCAATTAGCTCAGGGCCCGACTCATGTAGCGGGCCATACTCTTGATTTAATTTTTTCTAATCATCCCGGTATTACAGTACACCCCTCCCTTCCCCTTACCTGGTCAGATCATCACCTTCTCCCGTTTGAGATTATGCTTCCCCCGGGACCTATCCCGGTGGTGCCTGGTAGGGAGTACGGGAGAAAATGGCATAAAGTTACCTGTGCTGCCTTAGACCCTTTTTTCTCTTACCAACCAGATCCACTAACTAATGATATTGATGCAAGCGTGGCCCAGTTCAATTCGGCCCTAGTGCTTGCCATTGAGGCCATCGCCCCCCTACAACCTGTCACCTCTGCAAGATCCCGACCTTCTGCCCCGTGGTTCTCTCCGGCTCTGCGTGAAGAAAAGAGCCGCTGCAAAAAACTAGAACGTAAATGGCGGCAAACCTACGACTCAGAAGCTAAAATTATCTACAAGTCTGCTTTAAAAAAAAAATTAAAACTAAAAAGATCCACGATGAGAGACTTTTTTGCCCTACAAATTAAAAATGCGGACAATTCCTCAAAAACTCTTTTTAATATTGTAAAAGATTTTGTTAAGCCCCCCGCCATGGTGCCCCAGAACTCTGCTAGCCAGGCCTTATGTAATGGTCTGTCGGTGTATTTTCAAGACAAAATTGACAAAATTACATCCTCTTTTCCGTCTGTCTTGACCCCCCCCCCCATCTCCGATGCCAGGGACACTGTAACATCGTCTCTGGTGGCCTTTAAAGAGCTTACCACTGAGTCTGCACTCAAACTGTTTACCCGGTGTAAATCTGGCTCCCCTCTAGACCCGGTCCCTGCTAAGGTCATGGGTAACTTCTTTCTATCTGGAATTCTTCACTGCGCACGGGCCAATTTCCGACTGTCTGGAAGGAGGCCATGTTAGTCCCAATTCTGAAGAAGGTGGATGCGGACCCGGTGCAATTTTGTAACTACCGCCCCATCTCCCTTCTCCCTAAACCAGCGAAAATCCTGGAAAAGACTATTTAGAAACCAACTCTCTGCTACACGACTCACAGTCGGGATTCAGAACTGGCTTCAGTACTGAGACTGCTCTTTTGGAGGTCTCTGAGACGATCCGGGAGTGTGTGGATAGGGGCGAGGAGGCCATGCTGGTCCTCCTCGACCTATCCGCCGCTTTTGATACGGTGTCCCACAAGATACTATTGGACCGTCTGAGGCAGATTGGACTGGGTGGCACCGTTCTGTCTTGGATTAGCTCCTTTCTCAAAGGACGATCGCAGAGGGTACTCCTCAGGCCTTTTGAATCAGAGGGTAAACCCCTTCTGTGTGGCGTACCTCAGGGCTCTGTGTTGAGCCCCTTGTTTTTTAATGTTTATCTTGCCCCATTGGCTAAGGTGGTGGAGTCCTGGGGGGTCAGAGTGATCTCTTATGCTGATGATACTCAGCTTGTGTTTTCTTTTAGAGATCACTCTGACTCCAGCTTCGCTTGTTTTCGCCATTGTCTTGATAACATATGTGCCTGGATGACCTCTAATCATCTCAGGCTCAACACTGATAAGACTGAGGTCTTATTTTTTAATCAGAAAACTACCATACCCGCTATACTATGGTGGCCAACCGTGCTCAATCCCCCGCCCAATCCTGTCCAAACAGCTCGTAACCTGGGCTTTCAATTTGACAACGCTCTTTCCTGTAATGCCCAAATTAATAAGGTTACGGCAGCCTGTTTCGGGAAACTGCGTATGATTAGAAAGATCTTCCCGAACCTTCCTCTGGATGCCCGTAGAACTGTCATTCACGCCCTGATCACGTCACATTTGGATTATGCTAACAGTCTCTAGGCTGGTGCCCCTTTATACCAAATTGAACGTCTACAGATTGTTCAGAATGCGGCGGCAAGACTGATAGGCAATATCCCATATCGTCAGGCGGTTGCATCTTACCGTAAGAAGTTACACTGGCTCCCCATTTCCCGTCGCATCCACTTTAAGATGCTGACTCTTACCTTTCGGGCCCTTAATGGGTCGGGACCGGGATACTTGAGAAAGAGACTTGTACTCTCCCAATCGGTCAGATCCTTGCGGTCTAACAACCTACGTCTCCTTACACTTCCGCGCTTCCGCCGCTCCAGAATGGGCGGTAGAGCATTTACTGTAATGACTGCTAAACTCTGGAACAGCCTTCCACTAGATCTTAGGTTTATTTCCTCAGAACCCCTCTTTCGTAGTAGACTGAAAACTTGGTTGTTCTCCATCTCTTAAATTGGCTTTCCTTTTCCTAGTCTGCAGTCTATAGCGCCGGGACACCCCCTTGGGGGTAGCCGTGCGCTTTACAAGCTTCATAAATAATAATAATAATAGTACAAGGGTGTCTTTGTCATGGTCGGCATAGCTTTGTGCAGGAAGGTCCCATTTCTGTTAATAAATTATGCTGTAAAGCAATTTCCTCTTTGTATGAGTGCTCTGGGATGCAACACATATACAAAGAGGATCAATGAGGAGAAATTAAAATATTTCTCCTAGTTACCCCTCCCCTTCTTTGTAGATAGGGATTTGGGTCAAAACCCATAGGTGGTTGCATGGGAACATCCATGCACTACCCATGGAACACCCCTTCGATGTAAAGTAACACAAGGCAGTGCATTGTGCAGCGTTGCGTCACTTGGGTGACAATTCAATTTGAATCTCAATTTGCATTGGATTGTACATCCCACCAGTAGACTTTACATTGAGTCTGTGTTCCAAGATAAAAAAGCAAACCAGACTCAAAGTTTATATAAATCTGCTACTGAATAATAGAGGAGTTCCCACGTTTTGTCTGTAGTCTCTAGCTGCTGCCTTCAGATATGCAGTTAATGGAAGGTTCTCTTTTCCCAAATCAGTAGGAGTAGTTGTGAGCATCTCTATTCAGCAATGACAGCCCTCTTTTTGCTTTACTACACATGCGCGCCTTAAAGGATCCCATTAACCACAAAGACTCTTGGATTATTGTCCACTGTATGGCAGGCTTCCTGCCTCCTTCTGAAAGCAACTACAGCCTAACAATCCCACCAGACTGTTGTTATTTACGTCAGCTATTCTTCTGTTCATATCCAAATGCAAAGATATTGCTTGGCTGATGACATCTTTTTGGTTATAGCCCTAACATTTTCTGAACTCTTGCCTTTTTTCCCATTCCTTTGTACTGAATCTTCACAAAAACATAGAGCCTGATAATGAGTTTGGAGGTCTCGCAGCAGGCCGCCATGACAAGGCACTGCTGTGAGACCGCCAAACCTGTAGTCAGACTGCCCGCTGAGTTACAGGTTTAACTGTAGCAGGCTGTCCTGCGGTGGCGGTGCCTTTCTAAGGCTCAAAGAAGAGCCATAGAAAGGCAGCCCTGTTAGAGCGCTGAAGTTGGTTCCTGAACTGGAAGAAATGCACCATGTTGTGCATTTCTTCCCGTGCTGGAACTGGGGATGCTAACATAAGGGGGGCAAATCATGTGCCCCCTCTGCATGCACTCCCCTGCACAGAGGCAAAAGGGGGCCCTGTATGTTGCCTCACCACCACCCTTTCCACGGCGGTGAGGCAGCCGTGGATAGGGTCGCAGTGAGATAACTTGCAATATGCTTAGCGGTGCCGCATTGTTACCACCAGCATATTTCAGCCTCAGACCGCTGCGCCAACACAGTGGGATGTATGCCCCACGGCGGTTGCAGCTGTCCTGTGGCGGTCCAACTGCCAAACTCGAAATACCACTGCTGCGCATCGCGGCTATGGGTTGAGCCCTTAGAAACATAATTTTTCTCAGCATTGAAAAGCTAAGTGGAGCCGCCATAACTCCTCAATGCTTTAGTGTAGTGAAAATGGTTATGTCTGAGTGTGCTTTACAAATAGTTACTGTAACCTAACATTTGCGATCTATTCATCACCTTGTGTCTCCGCAAGGGCTATCTTTTGGTGCCATGTGTTCTCGCCTGCCCACCTAAGCCCTCCTTGTCTATCCAGGGTGAAAAGTGTTACAGCAAACAAATGATGGACGGAATGCTGACAATGCAAACATTCTCCCCCAGTCAAAAGATCTGGGTTAAATCCATTGTTCTTTTGCTCACCATGCCACCCCGGTTTAGACCCAGCCATATGCAAATCAGTCTTGACCCTGTGCCTCATGAGAACAGTCCAGACCGAACTGCCAAGCCAGGTCCTCCCTGGACCGGAAACAAGCATCCTGGGACCGGGTTCAGGTTATTTTACCCTTCTTCAGCCAGGCTAGCTTGAATCCAGTGGCACAGTGAGCAAGGAACCCACGTCTGTGCATACCCCTCCCACTTAGGGCGAAAAGTGTTACAGCAAACAAATGATGGACGGAATGCTGACAATGCAAACATTCTCCGTGTCTATCCAACATACGACAGACAGCAAGAGTTATGTTACATCAATCATTAAATGTTATGATAAAAACATTTCAGTACATACATACCACATACATTTTATTGTGTTCCATTTCTTGTGTGATTCAAATTCTGCAAAAACACGTGGGAGGAATGACTTATATCGTAGACTTTTAGAGCTATAACTAGGATGCTCTAATGTTCTCTTTTTCCACATATTCATTATAATATTGTGTGTATAACGAGATCCGTGTGGCTACCTCTTATCCTGGACATTCAGGCTTTGAAAGAAGTCCTGCTCCCTACAGTCGCAGAACATATGTTTTCTAACAATAAGCTTTCTAAGGCGCTCGCTTGGAAACTGGCATGGCTGTAAGTACAGATTACATTTTCAGAATTCTGAACGAATATATGCCCTCTACCAAAAAAGGGCTTGGAATGAAATGACGTGAATCGTCATTTTTTAAGGCGTGGTGTGGAGCGAACTGATTATACTAATTTGTGATTAAATGAACGTTGCAACAACGAATGATAAACTGCCTTTCCATATCCATTAAATGTGCAATGTTGGAGCAAGGCAGCACGTACTGCGCCAGTGCAAGGAGAGAGCAGAAATGCTCCATACTTTTGTAAATATGCTCTCTCTCTTTCACGCAACACATCGCAGTGCAGGGAGTCCTTTTGTTACGCCACATTGAGTGAAATAATAGTACATGTTTGCCTTGCTATTTGGAAGTGCACTAGTCTGTTCCCTTTCTCAAGGGGCCAGAGGAAGGGGATGGCACAGCAGATGACAGATTTAGACCAACCCCTACCCTCTCTTACCTCTCTATGGTCTTTACTGACGTGAAGGAGGAGAGTGAATGACAGATGCAGTTATTGGCAGCCATTTAACTATGATTCTACATGTCAACTGTATGAAAACTGCTTCTATGTTTTATGACAGTACCAGTTTTTTAAACATAGAGTGAAATGTTAAAATTATGGGGTCATGCCAAACTAATTGCAGGCCTTTGCCAATAACATTTAAAGCACAATTGTATGATAAAGTTTGGGACCCTACACCATCTATTAGCATTCCCTAAACAGGAAAAGTGACATTATAAACTTCAGCCTTGCCCGTGTGACGGAAAGTCTTCCCAATCTACTTTTTTATTATTTTGTAGTTTTCATACAGATCTTCGGAGACCAATTTTAAAACCTCTGTTTTTATATAAGAGAATTTTTTTTTAAAATTAAAGACAGGCCTTTAATTTTTTATGTAGTTTGGATAATCAGAAAACTATAAATGCAGCAATACTATATATACAACTGACAATAAGGAGAAGGAAGGCATATGCCTTTTTGGACGCTTTGTCGTATGAACAATTAGGTGATGTCTTGTTGCCTCGAGCACATATATAAGCATTATACACCCTACACATCTTCTTGACAAATGCCAATATGTTTGTAATTTTCTGTGTTCAAACAAACATATGGCACTTTTGATAGCACTATGCACTTTAAAAACTGGTATAATAAAATCTATATTCGTGTCGAACTATTTCATACATTGAATATCTGTACCGTATGAATTTGAATGGACTGTTAACCATACTCACTTGATCATATATTATTTAATTCAGGGTTAGATTCTATTTTTTTCAATTGTAATATTGTATTGTAGTCCGACATATTGTAAGTCAATGAATTGTTGATCTTACTTTTTGATTGTATATTTTGATGTTTTAAATAACTGTGATCATGATGGTTCTTTTAATAGAATGCTTTTATGATGAAATTATTTGCACCGAATAAAGATGATTTGATTTGATTTGATAAGATAAGATATCACAAATACATCAGTAATCAGATACTGTGGGGCTAGTGAAGTAGAGAATTGGGCAGATGTGCAGGAGTCAGGAATTTTCCTCACTTCATTTTAAAGCAAGAACACTTTGGACTCACGTGAACCCCAGATCTAAACACAGTATCTACGTTTTGTTAATAACAAAAAGTCTGAAGAAAATCATTTTTGCTGTTACTACTGTTGAGAGTCTTTTGAATCTTTTATGACTCATATGCCCTTTTCAGTGAAACCAATTTTGCTTCATTATAATAAGAATGTGTGTTGCATTTGTGAAGCTCTAAGAGGCAGCATAGAGGTTGTTTTAAACCCTTACATTGGACAGCATCTCGCAAGAACTTAGGTAGCTGCTTCCACTTCGAGGGGCAGATTTACAATAAACTAACGCAGTGTGGTGCAGCAAGTAATTTTGCTGTGCTGCGTTAATTTGGAAGCACAGGGATGCAACATATTTAAAACAATTTGTCGCATCTCTGTGCTTCCCCCTGTGGTGGCATACAAACTGCCAGTGCATCAAAAAAGTGACAAACTGGCAGCGCAAGGGGCTTGTAAATCTGCCCCCTAGTTTCTTGTGGGGTAATTAACAAGTCATGCATTAAACGAGGAATGTGTAAAGATTTCAAGAGGTAATAGGTTCCCCACTTAAGTGCCTCACTCTCACTTGCTCAGCCCTTTTAAATATTTGAATATATTTTTTTATATAAAAGATACACATATTAATAATAATAATAATAATAATAAGGAAGCTTGTAAAGTGCCTGGTTACGCCCACCGGCGTGTCCCTGTGCTGTAGTAAGTGAGAGATCCGAGAGCCCCCATGCCCAGACTACGGCGCCCAGGCCCATTAATGAAGGAACAAGTGTGTTTTAAGCTCTCTTCTGCGCCTGATCTCAGAACGTTCCAACCGAAGCTCAAGAGGGAGTTTATTCCAGCTCCTGGCCGCCAAGAGCTGAAATGATCTACCACCCATTCGGGCCTTCTTGACTTTAGGGATCACCATCAGGCCAGTCCCCGTGGATCTAAGGGACCGGGCGGGCCTGTAAACAGTGATGAGATTCTGCAAGTACCTAGGCCCAATGCCTTGGGTGATACGGTGGCACGTGCAGAGGGCCTTAAACACAATTCTCTTCCTGACAGGAACCCAGTGAAGAGCGTCCAAGGCCCTTTTGGATGCAGCCCTTCTTAGAAGCCTAAGGACCAACCGAGCCGCCGCATTTTGCAGCACCTGAAGCCGGTCAAGACTCTTGACCGTGGCACCCAGATACAGTACATTGCCATAATCTAATCGCGAGGTGACAGGTGCATGCACCAGCGTCCTCCTAGTTTCTATAGGAAGAAGGTCCATAGTTTTACGTAGACCTTTGAGGACACCAAAACAGGTCCCAACCACACGCCTGATCTGAGGTTCAAATGTAAGATTCAAATCTACCCATACACCCAGGTTCTTAGCCTAGGAGCACGGCATAGGGGTTGGGCCTAAGCAGGACGGCCACCATACCGATGACCACACAGACGGCCCCCCCCAACGCGAGCACCTCTGTCTTGCTACCATTCAACTTCAGGCAGTTGTTGGCCATCCAGGAGGCAAGTTCCTGCATGCATGCTCTAAAGTTGGATGCAGCCAGATCCGGTGCCCATGATAGCGAGATAACCAGCTGCGTGTCATCGGCATATGACACAATCCGGATTCCAAAACCCTCCGCTATGCTCGCCACTGGGGATATATAAAGATGAAGTGGGGTGGGGCTCAAGGCGGAGCCCTGGGACACACCCTGATCCAGTTTCACAGTTCTAGAATAGTAGGCGCCTTGTCTGACCTGGAAACTCCGTTGCGTCAGAAATGATTGTAACCATTTTAGTGCCATGCCTGAGACACCGCCCTTATTCAGACACTGCAGCAGAGTGTAATGTGCTACAGTGTCGAAGGCGGCGCTCAGCTCCAAAAGCATGAGAGCCATTGTCTGCCCCTCATCTGCTCCCTGTCTAATGGCCTCTGTGGCCATAAGTAGAGCTGACTTCGTAGAGTGAAGTGACCGAAATCCAAACTGCGAGGGATGGAGAAGGTTGGCTTCTTCCACATGGGCCATGAGTTGTAAGTTTACAGCCTTCTCGGCCACTTTTGCCAAGTAGGGTAGCAGCGAGATAGGGCCGAGGTTATCCAATTTCTCAATGCTGATGTTCGGCTTCTTCTGAAGTGGAAGTACCACAGCCTGCTTCCAGCTATCAGGCACCATGTGCATACTAAATGATATATCTAGAAGATGCCTGATATAAGGCTCAAGAGTGGCAATACTCTCCCCAAGCAATTTTGGTGAAGCAGGATCCCTGGGTGAACCTAACTTTATAGAACTACAGATTCTGCAGAGCGACTCGGGGGGAGGGGTGATAAAACTATCCAACCTCTGATTTCCCCCAACACCTCCGATTGGCTCCACAAACTCTGCACCCGTTTTTGTGGCTCCCAGAAAGGAAGAGTATTTTTCCACTTTCTCTGAGAAGAAACCCACGATACGGTCGCAAGATTCCCCAGTTTGGGTACCTTTGTGCAAGATGATGTTATCCAATATATGTAAATTTCGTTTGTTCACTTTCTGAAAATATGCAATATATTGCAAACTGTAATGTTTTTATTTATAAAACGTTATTGCAAGGCTACCCTAGCCAGCACAATGGATGGTGCATGCTCCTGAATTCCTGGTTCGCACATAAATGAAGGGAAGAATGTGTAGGGAGCACATACACTTCTGTGAGCAAGGAAAGGAGGCAGTTGCCATAGAACCAGAAATAACAGAGCTATTCACAAAGGTAATTTACACTTGAGAGTAATTTACACTTGTAATTTACTCTTGCACTTTGAGTACGTTTACTAATTATGGCTACTCACACAATCCGACTGTAAAGTTACTCAAAAGTGTGGACTTACATATCTTCACCCCCTGAAAAAGGTAGTGGAAACAAATGTACAAGTTTATGTTACTATTGCAAAAAAGGAACAGTAGCAAGTCCAGCAAGCATGCATGGCCAAAGACTGATTCTGCAGCACCCTTCTTTCGAAAATAATGGAGGTAGGGATGCAGAATGAAACTCCATAGGAAGTAATGCTAAATTACATTATTTAGAATAGTTAAAAAATATAAATAACTATAATCTAATGTTCAGAAAAGAAATCTATAAATAGTACATATTTGTTACTTAATTATAAAACATCCTAATGTCCTTTTTTAATGTAAATGAATACGTTATTAGAATGTATTAAATATTTTTATTCAATTCAGCACATCACTTTTAATAATTATTCATGCCTAATAAAAACATATTTTTCAGTTTAGGCGGTAATTTATTTTTTAATTTAAACCTCAGAAAAATAATTTCATTTAAATAAATCAAAGAATAAAATGAAAATTAAGTTACTAGTGTTGTATTTCTTTTAATTTGTTCTATATTGAAAATAAATAAAATTAATGTACATCAATAGTTAACATAAAAAGATTTGTACTGATTTATTATAACGTATTATTTATTTTTATTTGCTTTGTAAATTATGATATCTATGAACTGTGGAGTTTTTCATTGGTCAATTAAAGAGAAGAGTAAAAAAAATATTTAATAAAAAGAAAATAGTAAAATTAATCTTATGTTTTATTCATTATGAGAATAATGCAGTATGTGTCTGCTTGGCTTTTTTCCACAGCGAGTATTTTAGTTTGATTACATTCAATTCAAATCTCACTTATCTCATAAAAGATCCCAGTTTTCTCTTTACTTATTACTTTCCTTCACATTTCAAAATTTGTAAAAGGCTGTGAACAGCAGAAGGAAATATTTATTGATTTTTAGTTAACCAACGGCCAGCCTGTCAATCAAGCTGACCCTGTGTGCATCTTCTAGGAGGAATTTCACATCCCAGCGACACCACATTCAGGCCAACAACAGGCTGACCAGCTGTCACAATGTGATGCTTATTAGCCTCCTGAAGGCACAGGCAGGGAAAAAGGTAACTAACCACAAGCTACTTTTCTGAAATGTAATAAAAATCCGATTTCACCATTGAATTATATTTTTAATAACTATTACAAATAAAGATTATTTATTTGTGTAGCAGGTTCCATTCTTGAGATAATAGTAATTCTATTTTAAACTACACTCTGGTTTTGACTTAGGACAGCTAGGCCTGCTACATTGAAAATAGCTTTTGGAACCTTGTCACTGTAGGGACATGGTAACATTCATTTTCTAAATGTACCAATTTTAAATACCATGCACCCTCACTTGTGTGCTACAAAGCCTTTGTAAGGGTGACCTACTAATAATTAAAAGGGGAGGTCTTCACCTGTAAAAATGGTTATTTTGACAGATTGCTCTTTTTACATTGCCGCAGCCAGGCATCACAGGTTAGGCCTGGAACCGTGTTTTCAGTTCTGCTGTAATAAATGGCACAATAAGTGCAGCAAGTGCTACTGTCCACAAATAGTATTTAAAGCTCCTTTCAATGGGTGCATTTGTGCACCATATACTATGGCCCTATAGAAAAGCTGAATGTGCCAATCAGTTTTAAGTCAATTTCAACTTATTTTAGGGGTCAGAGCACATGCACTAAATAGCGTTACACAGTATTTGAGTTCAAGATTAGCAGCAGGTATTTTTTATTTATTTTTTTAGAGTTTTATATAGCGCGAACTAGCCCCAAGACATCGGGTATCAGAGCGCTTTACATGAGCATCAGGTTCATTACAGAAGTACACATTCATTTTTGTTAGGCACAGGAACATTAAGGGATTTGCCCAGAATCACAGGATGTTGAGCGTAGTTGCAGAGATTCGAACCCGCTTCCCCAGCTTTGAGGTCCATGGCTCTAGCAGTAAGGCTACATCCTCTCCCCTATGTACCTAAAAAATTAAAACTTAGTGTGACCACCCAAAAAGTGGTCACTTTGCAATACACCCACCTCCAAGATTAAGGATAAGGAGCAACTAGCCTACCACCTGGCATTTCTCATTATTTAAGCAGGAAAACCTGGAAAGGCCATCTGCATTGGCATTGTCAGTCCAAGGTCTATGTTCCACTGTCAAGTCCATACCCTGTAGGAAAATGGACTACCTCCACAAATGTTGGCCTACCCTCAAATGCCACCTTTGGCAGTGCTGCCACTCTGTCAAGCTCAGCTCCATGAGAAACATTTCTCATCTGCAGACCCCACTTGGGTCAGCGCTAACCCTAGCATACCGACTGAGGCCTCTTAGCAAGTAACTACAACTATCATGGTCAACAAATTGAAGTGGCTCATCCTGTCTCCTAGGTCAGGTTTCCATCTCCCAGTGAGAGTCAGCACTGCCCAAAAGACAATCAACGAACTGAAGCCACTGTCAGCTGCCAGTGTCAGGAAGCAGGCACTGACAGGTGGAAGTTCCAGTCCGGTGCCTAGAGTAGGCCTCCCATCCAATCGTTGGGCTGGCAAGGTGTTGCCCACTTGCACCTGAGGTCCTTTTAGCCTGTTGGGTTTTTTAGAGTGGAGAGATACAACCTCAGGTTGCAAACACCCTCCTTACACTCTCACTTCTGTCGGCCTAGGGCGTGTACCCTGAGTTTGAGCATGTGTCTGGCAGTTCAGGACTCCTAGGACAGACACACAGTACCCTCAAGTGTGAAAGACTCTTTTTGTATGTTGTAGGAATCTGTTTGGCTCAGGTTGAGTGTTTCATGTCGCTGTGACAGTGCAGGTAGCATATCCAGGCCTGAAGTGGCCTTGCCAATATTGGGGTCCTCTCCTGTCAAAACAGATAACTTTTGGCACTCTGGTCCCACCGTCCTACTCTTTATTCTTCTCCAGGGCCTCTGTACCCAAAGCTCAGGGAAAATACCCTGAGAAACATATGTTTTTGGAGTGCCTGGGTCAGCTACCCCTCTCAATCATTCTCGCTTATGGGAGCTCACTGCCCAGGATGCGTTATGTGGGCATGTGGGGCCCTGACAATTACCCTTTTCTGTGCGAGTATCCCCTCTCATTCTAAGGAAACCAGGCCTATATTGTGCAAAGATTTTCCGCCACCCCGTCCCATGGACATGCCTGACTGTGCAAACCTGTCCTGTCAGATATTGTTCTAGGAAAACCAGCCTTTTCACCACCATGGTGTGGCTGGCAGAGGTATCCCACAGAGCAGTGATAGGGACCACAGTTTACTTTTTGGTTCCACCTCCCAACTAAGGGCTTGTAGGGCATCCTTTAGGTTGTCTTGCCCCAAAGCAGCTCGAGTCAGGCCAGTGGAGTGCTCACTAGTATTAGCCTTCATCTTGGAGCATGCAGGTTCTCCCATTTTGTGTCCTGACTGCAGGCAGTCAAATCCTCTACCTCTCTCAAAAGTGTGTCTTTTCACTGAGGTTCCCACTTTCCTGCTTTTACAGGGATGGTCTGGGACTCTTTTCCCTTTTCACATGTTAGGGGTCCAAGGAGGTGTTTATTTTGAGATGTGTTGATCACCTCTTTACCCTGGGGTGGGCCTGCCTCCTTCCTGGTAATACCCACATGATAATTTAGGATAGTCAAGTCAGCTCATTATGCACCAGGTGGTAGTCCAACTCTACAGGACAGTTTTTCAGGTTGTGTTTTTGCATAAATAAATCATGTAGACCTTCACAGGAACTCACCTTACTGGCTTTCAACTAGCTCACCAGTACTTCCAGTGAGGTGTCAACCTAATCCGCCCCTGTTTGTTGTGGTTCTTTGCACAGGGCCCAGAGTTTCTTCCTGTACTGGTCAGGTTTGAGACCAAACTTACACCCTTCATGTGTGTGGTGTAGTGTTATATATCTTCAGCCACAGCTAGGAAGTTGTTCCTCCACTCTCTAGGTACCAACCCCTTCCCTAGTTGTGTGGCTCTACCTTTCACACCTGTAATACCCACTTGTACAGAAAGAACCACTTCTCAATGTTCTTCCCAACTACAAAGCATGAATGACATCCTTCGGCATATGAAGGATGCAAAACCTATTGTGAGCACCTCACCCTTGCTGTCAGCTTCTTCTTCAGAATGTGCAGGTCCTGGACCAACCTTTTGCTGCCACAAGACCAGCTTCAGGATCTCCAGTGGGATCTACTTTTCTTCCAGGGCAATGACCAGTCTCTCATGCTCCAGGTCAAGGTGCTCCTTTCTAAAGGTGTACCTTTCCATCTCCAATTATACTCTCTTTCTGTCTGTTTGACATTGAACTCTCCCTCTGCTTGCTTGTTCTTGACTCCAGCTGGAAAGGTGCCAGACCCGTGGGGCTCATGCTGCTAATGCTGCTGGGGAAGCCCACACTGCTCCCAACCCTTGCATGGGCACTGATGAGTTCAGGTTGGGAGAGGCTGTCACCTACCTCATCTTCTTCTGGAGCATTTTCATCCTCTCCTTTATTCTCTGTAGTGATCTGTGCTTGTTGGACCTCTGCCCAGGCCTGGACGGCTTTCAGGTAGTCATGCCTCTTGGCCTGGTGGCTCAGCTTCAGTTCCTTGTCTGTGCACATGGCCTTCAACTCTCTCACTTTAAGGTCAGCCAGTGTTGTCAGATCAAACTCTATGTTCACCAACAAAATGGTGCAAAAATTGTAGCCAAAAATGAAATTTAAAAAAAAATACTCAGTTCAAAACCTAAATGCTAATTTGAAGTAAAAAAATTACATTTTTGTTTTAAAATCAGGTACAGGAATTCTGATGTACTTTGAAGATTGAGCAGCAATGTAAAACAATTGGTGCAGATTCCACTGCAGAACACCAACATAGGAAAGTGGATTATTATTTGTGGTGGACAAGTGTCGACATCAAAGAATAAGACCACCCCTGCCAGATAAACTGCTATATGTCACACAAATTAAATTAAATAAAAATGTGTTCATTCTCTGGTAACGTGGCACAAAGCAGTCAGGCTTAAATCAATGGGAATTTGTAAAGTATTAGGGGCCAGATGTAGATAATCAGTATTTAACGATTCTAAAATACCGAATTATACGATTCGGTTTTTAGAATCGGTATACGCTATGTAGGTATCCAATCAGTCATTTTTACCTTAAGGCCCATAGGAATGAATGGGAATTACCGAATCGGTAAATACCGATTCGGTAAAATGGGGAAAACATTGAAGGGTGGCAGGGTGTCACTTTGACACCCTGTTGCACCCCTGAATTGTGTATGGGTGCACATGTGGCACACATACATTCCTTAAGAGCCTGTATGTCTGCCACATGGCACTGTTATTATTTGTATAACTTTGCATTTTTTAGGCTTTTTGAAATTTACCACAACTTGTAGTTGGTGGTAAATAACAAATCCTAAATTGGGAAAATCACTCATTTGAGTGCTCCCTACATATCAGGATTCAGTAATTTACCGATTCCTTAAATTACCGATTCGGTAAATTACTGAATCCTTAATTTAGGCCCCTACATATGAAAAGCCTAATTTCGGTCGGTAACGGACGAAATTCGGTAATTTCGGCCGTTACCGACCAGAATTAGGCTTCCTACATCTGGCCCTAAGTCAGTACACATTAGAAAAAGTTACACAAAAAACACAATAAAACCCTACAGCCACTCTTAAAATAAATAGAAAAACATATGAGTGAAAAAAGGCCAAAACAACAAAAACCCAATAAGGGGAACCAGAGATATAGATTTTTAAAGATATGACAACAGGTCCAAGAAGAATAAAGCACCCAATGTAAGTCAATGCTCGCCGTAGACCGGAGCCAAGGTGTAGTGTCAGGCTGAACGCGATGGAGCCTGGGTTGGATGCACCAAGATGATTGGTCCGATGGAGGTCCAAAAGTCAAATGTCAAAAAAGTTACCAAATTCCATTTCAGACTGGGACTTGTCACTGTATTTGGAAACAAGCTTTGACATTTCTTCTAAGTCCCAATGCAGGAAGGGATTTTGTCACTTTTTGAGGAGAAAAATCCTACCTGAGTGAGTCACTGCTGAAATTATAGCTGTGGAACCAAGGATGAGATACTTGAAGCAGGATGGTCCCATTCTGGAGCTTTGTAGATGCCTTGCGGAACCATTTTCAAGTCCCAAAGCAATAAAGGAACTCAGTTGTTTTTTCAGAAGTGGTGTGAGCCTTGAGCAGGACAAAGCAGAATTCTGATAATATGGAACTTCCAGACAGACATTTTTGCATTGGGTTCCACGAAGGCTTTGGTTTTCTGAAGGAAATATTTTTTTTAAGTTAAAAAAAAATTCTTATTGCCCAAACAACCAAATATTTACATTTTTAAGGCCCCCAGGACCTCAGGGGAGGGCACGTAGAGACTCAGGGTATCAAGCAGAGGCCATCAGCAATGTCCAGCTGACATCCAGTTGGTACTGATCATCTGGACATTTCCAGGAAAAGGCCCCTTGCAGGTTACTATGTCCCTGTAGCCACACAGGAAGCCAGCCAACTGACCCTTAGAGTCAATTAATTGGTCATGATCAAAACAGGCCACTAATCCAGCCTTTCAGGGATCCACATAGGTCACAGACAGCAAGCCTAGTCCTCTTCTGATATTCTGCAGTTTCAGAAAGTGTTTGGTGGAAGGATGGGTGAGGGTTCACCTTTGTAGGGTTCACCAGATTTTGGTCGGGGTATCATAAGAAACTCATAGTCCCTCTCTCACAAATGAAGTAAATGTTCCTTGGCCTACCTACATTTTTAGTAGTACCTGTGAGGTTCCGTAAAAATCGTTACGACGTTTTGGGCACCACCGAATATGGACGAATGTGGTATCAATGAACCGTAAATGACGAGTTGTGTAAGTGTACCCGTTTTCGCCATACTACTCAGAAGAGTTCGTCACAATTACAGGTTTCTTTAAATGGACGCTCGGGTTCCATTTTAGATACGGCATCCATTTTGGTGCTTGCCCTCACGTAGTCAGCGAACAGGCAACTGTCCGCATCGTGACCCTTTTGTTCCCAAGCTTCACGGAAGAAGCATATGCCTTTTCATGTGTCTTTTATGAGTAGGGGGAGGACACTGCTAAAGCAGTTGTCTCCGCTCGGAGGTGATCCTGCCGTGCCGGCCTATTGTTTCAGCCTCGCACGTGCTGGGATCAAGTCCTTTTAGGCTACGATTACGCATCCAATATTATCCTCACACTCCCTCTTCCCTGTTGTCTGACTTCCTTGCAGCTGTTCTTGTCTCTTTCTCTTGTTTATTTACAACTCAAGTGGAATGTACCTAATGGTGGGAAGATGTGCTTTTACAGTTGGAACTGGTGATGGTAATGTAATTATGTTCCGGTGCTCTGAATACATGAAAGCGATTCTTTGAATTTTACTGTGGGAAATGAGTTGGAACCTTTTGCTTACATATTGTGCAATGACAAAATCCTGTATAAAAGAGAGCGACTCACATATATACAAAGAGAGCAGACTCTCAGAACCTACACTCTGTTGTACTTCTTGTGACTTTTGCCTCCCTGCAGTAATAAACCCTGATCTTTGACGCACAAGGAAGTGTCCTGTGTCTCTGTCTTTAGTGCGCCAGAACAGGTATCCCACGAAGGTTCTAGGTGTTGTCCCCTGGCACCGCTGGGCCTTAAATAGCCCAGTCCTTCAGTTGGCGCCCAACGCGGGGCGACATCGGCGGTACCGGTCCAAAGCCTGACGATTGTGAGGAACTTCGTGTGAAATCTCCGAGGAAAAGGTGCACCCCGCTTCATCGATCCTGTTGTCAAAATAAGTGGTCCAAAGATTTTTTCCCGCGAAGATTCCCGCCTCCTGACGGCTGCGACGGACCGATGCCCTGACTGTCGACCTGTTTTCGACGCCTGGCGTAGACCTTTCGTACAGCGAGACGATAGACGGGCCTTCCTGGTGACGCCATTGAAGCCCTCAGTTAAGTATTTGTGGGTCGCTCCCAGTCCTTAGTTGTTGTTACAGCTTGTTGAAGCTTTGTTGTTTGCATAATTCCAGTGCATTTGTGGTTCTTAGTTGTTGGTTCTTAGTTGTTATTTGACAATTGCAATTGCCAAAAACCGAGGGTTTTGTTTTTCACGAAGAATTAGTGCTTCGGTAACCCTTGAAGTTTGATACTAGGTTAGTGTACATGATGCCTAGCCATAGTGGTTTTCTCGGTTTCTTTAAATGTTGCAACAAGGATTCCCGGTTGGAGGACTCGTGTCCGATACCTCCAGTTGGAACTCCGATATATGAGCTCTATAGTCGACATGGTGTGGGCCCTATTATATATAATAAATATTGGGTCCGTTACACGAAAAAAGATGGTGTCCTTAGTTGGCCACCGCACGGAAGTTTTGAACTTGCGATTTTAGATAATCTTGAAGCTAAATTGTTTAAAAAGAAAGCTAGGCCAGCTATGTTTGATTCCTTTCGGTTGTGGCGTAAAGAGGCCAAGCAGAAAGAAATCAAACAGTCTAAAAAGAATCGAAGAGACGGTATGGTCCCGATAATGCAAGTTGTACAACAATGTCAGCGAGATAAAGAAGAAAAAGAAATAGAAGTTTCTACTAGATTACATCATATGAGGATAGACAAATGTTATCCGGTTTTACCAACTAGTCAGGATAAGAAAGAAGAGGATTCAAAGGAGGATCCCTTGTTAGCATATTTGATGAAATCGCCGCCCCCTTATGCACAGGGTGCTACGGCCCCTGTAGTTCCTCCTGTAGTTCTGCCTGTTGTTCCTCCTGTTGTCCCTCCCGTTGTTCCGGCAGCTGCGGGTCAGCCCGTTGTTGGTCCTACGTTTGTCCCACCACCTGTCTCAATTCCTACTGCTCCTTTGCCTGTACCTTCTCAGCCTCTTGTCCCTGCCACCCCGACTATCTTGCCTGCTTCTGCTGTGTCTGCCTTCACTTCAAACGTTGTGGCTCCTGTTCTCCTTTCTCCTTCTGTTCGTAATCGTATCCCTAACACTGTTGCTACCCTTTATTCACCGCTTTCTGGTCAGTTATTTCCATCCGATACTTCTGAAACTCCCCAAAGACGGAGTCAGATCCCTAGTGGAAGGGAGAAAGAGACGTTAGTGACAATGGCACATAGGTGGATAAGACATCCTGCCAACTACCCTCCACGCATGGTTTTCGAGACGTTTTCTCAGTTTAATGAGCCTACACAGAGATTCGTGTTCGAAGAAATGTGTAACTTTTTGAGGGAACAACGGTATAATGACAATTTAGATAACGTACCGCCCGATATGATTGAACTTCAGAGTCAGTTTTCGAACGGTATGATTGTAGGTGGCGATGTACGACGTGCCTTAGAGCGATTGTTATCCTTTAGATCCACAGTGCCTTCTCGTGTGTCATTTAATGATGACGACTTAGAAACTTGGAAAGCGGCTCCTGGTCAGTATCCTATGAGAGAAGTTCCGCCAGTATACATGCCAGGTGATCCTAATGCTAATCCTGTGGTTCCTCCATATTTCCAGAGAGTTTGGATACACCTCCCATGGAAGCGATCAGAAGTATTGCAGGTCAAACAGTCCTTGCCTGATCCACGCAAGAATCCGGCGGGTTACTATAAGGAGTTGTCTCAATTGGTAGATGCTACTATTATGAACCTTGCCGACATCGACATGCTGTTCGGTAATGTTGTACCACAGCCGGTTTGGGCGAAAATTCGTCAGGAAAATCATGCGAATGAGTTAGGCGGTGATTGGGCTGCAATAATAGCGGCTGATGGCCGACAAGTTGGTGGGGCTAAGCCTGAGCAGGTAATTTCGGATCTGCCCCAGAGAATAATTACGTTCATGAAAACGCTTATGCCGGCGATGAGGGTAAACTGGGATAAATTAGCAGCTTGTAAGCAGAAGAAGGACGAGAGTGTCTCTGATTTCTTTACTAGATTCGAAGAGGCATTTGTCGATTGTAGTGGTCAGGATATGGGCACTGAGGGAGGCCAACGGTTGTTTGTTGACAAATTTGTGTTGAATTTGTTGCCTGAACTATGCAACAAATTGAAAAATTCAGAAAGTGCATGGGCTGTTTCAACCACTGCACAGATATTAGCAACGGCTCAATATTATGAGAATAGGGAAAAAGAAGAAAGTGATCGTGTAGATAAGAAAACGAAGGAGCTCAAACGAAGGTTTTGTTGCAGCAAGCGTATCCTCCGCGTTCAAATCACACTGATTTGCAACAGCAATATAGACCACAATCGCAATCCTCCAGGATACAGTCACGTCCTGACTCCTCTGACTTTAGATCTATGCTTGGGTATAACCAGTGTGCATATTGTAGAAGAGAGGGACACATAAAATATGATTGTCCCGCCATCTGCGTTGGCATTGTCAGTCCAAGGTCTATGTTCCACTGTCAAGTCCATACCCTGTAGGAAAATGGACTACCTCCACAAATGTTGGCCTACCCTCAAATGCCACCTTTGGCAGTGCTGCCACTCTGTCAAGCTCAGCTCCATGAGAAACATTTCTCATCTGCAGACCCCACTTGGGTCAGCGCTAACCCTAGCATACCCACTGAGGCCTCTTAGCAAGTAACTACAACTATCATGGTCAACAAGTTGAAGTGGCTCATCCTGTCTCCTAGGTCAGGTTTCCATCTCCCAGTGAGAGTCAGCACTGCCCAAAAGACAATCAACGAACTGAAGCCACTGTCAGCTGCCAGTGTCAGGAAGCAGGCACTGACAGGTGGAAGTTCCAGTCCGGTGCCTAGAGTAGGCCTCCCATCCAATCGTTGGGCTGGCAAGGTGTTGCCCACTTGCACCTGAGGTCCTTTTAGCCTGTTGGGTTTTTTAGAGTGGAGAGATACAACCTCAGGTTGCAAACACCCTCCTTACACTCTCACTTCTGTCGACTTAGGGCGTGTACCCTGAGTTTGAGCATGTGTCTGGCAGTTCAGGACTCCTAGGACAGACACACAGTACCCTCAAGTGTGAAAACTCTTTTTGTATGTTGTAGGAATCTGTTTGGCTCAGGTTGAGTGTTTCATGTCGCTGTGACAGTGCAGGTAGCATATCTAAGGCCTGAAGTGGCCTTGCCAATATTGGGGTCCTCTCCTGTCAAAACAGATAACTTTTGGCACTCTGGTCCCACCGTCCTACTCTTTATTCTTCTCCAGGGCCTCTGTACCCAAAGCTCAGGGAAAATACCCTGAGAAACATATGTTTTTGGAGTGCCTGGGTCAGCTACCCCTCTCAATCATTCTCGCTTATGGGAGCTCACTGCCCAGGATGCGTTATGTGGGCATGTGGGGCCCTGACAATTACCCTTTTCTGTGCGAGTATCCCCTCTCATTCTAAGGAAACCAGGCCTATATTGTGCAAAGATTTTCCGCCACCCCGTCCCATGGACATGCCTGACTGTGCAAACCTGTCCTGTCAGATATTGTTCTAGGAAAACCAGCCTTTTCACCACCATGGTGTGGCTGGCAGAGGTATCCCACAGAGCAGTGATAGGGACCACAGTTTACTTTCTGGTTCCACCTCCCAACTAAGGGCTTGTAGGGCATCCTTTAGGTTGTCTTGCCCCAAAGCAGCTCGAGTCAGGCCAGTGGAGTGCTCACTAGTATTAGCCTTCATCTTGGAGCATGCAGGTTCTCCCATTTTGTGTCCTGACTGCAGGCAGTCAAATCCTCTACCTCTCTCAAAAGTGTGTCTTTTCACTGAGGTTCCCACTTTCCTGCTTTTACAGGGATGGTCTGGGACTCTTTTCCCTTTTCACATGTTAGGGGTCCAAGGAGGTGTTTATTTTGAGATGTGTTGATCACCTCTTTACCCTGGGGTGGGCCTGCCTCCTTCCTGGTAATACCCACATGATAATTTAGGATAGTCAAGTCAGCTCATTATGCACCAGGTGGTAGTCCAACTCTACAGGACAGTTTTTCAGGTTGTGTTTTTGCATAAATAAATCATGTAGACCTTCACAGGAACTCACCTTACTGGCTTTCAACAAGCTCACCAGTACTTCCAGTGAGGTGTCAACCTAATCCGCCCCTGTTTGTTGTGGTTCTTTGCACAGGGCCCAGAGTTTCTTCCTGTACTGGTCAGGTTTGAGACCAAACTTACACCCTTCATGTGTGTGGTGTAGTGTTATATATCTTCAGCCACAGCTAGGAAGTTGTTCCTCCACTCTCTAGGTACCAACCCCTTCCCTAGTTGTGTGGCTCTACCTTTCACGCCTGTAATACCCACTTGTACAGAAAGAACCACTTCTCAATGTTCTTCCCAACTACAAAGCATGAATGACATCCTTCGGCATATGAAGGATGCAAAACCTATTGTGAGCACCTCACCCTTGCTGTCAGCTTCTTCTTCAGAATGTGCAGGTCCTGGACCAACCTTTTGCTGCCACAAGACCAGCTTCAGGATCTCCAGTGGGATCTACTTTTCTTCCAGGGCAATGACCAGTCTCTCATGCTCCAGGTCAAGGTGCTCCTTTCTAAAGGTGTTCCTTTCCATCTCCAATTATACTCTCTTTCTGTCTGTTTGACATTGAACTCTCCCTCTGCTTGCTTGTTCTTGACTCCAGCTGGAAAGGTGCCAGACCCGTGGGGCTCATGCTGCTAATGCTGCTGGGGAAGCCCACACTGCTCCCAACCCTTGCATGGGCACTGATGAGTTCAGGTTGGGAGAGGCTGTCACCTACCTCATCTTCTTCTGGAGCATTTTCATCCTCTCCTTTATTCTCTGTAGTGATCTGTGCTTGTTGGACCTCTGCCCAGGCCTGGATGGCTTTCAGGTAGTCATGCCTCTTGGCCTGGTGGCTCAGCTTCAGTTCCTTGTCTGTGCACATGGCCTTCAACTCTCTCACTTTAAGGTCAGCCAGTGTTGTCAGATCAAACTCTATGTTCACCAACAAAATGGTGCAAAAATTGTAGCCAAAAATGAAATTTTTAAAAAAATAAAAAAATACTCAGTTCAAAACCTAAATGCTAATTTGAAGTAAAAAAATTACACTTTTGTTTTAAAATCAGGTACAGGAATTCTGATGTACTTTGAAGATTGAGCAGCAATGTAAAACAATTGGTGCAGATTCCACTGCAGAACACCAACATAGGAAAGTGGATTATTATTTGTGGTGGACAAGTGTCGACATCAAAGAATAAGACCACCCCTGCCAGATAAACTGCTATATGTCACACAAATTAAATTAAATAAAAATGTGTTCATTCTCTGGTAACGTGGCACAAAGCAGTCAGGCTTAAATCAATGGGAATTTGTAAAGTATTAGGGGCCAGATGTAGATAATCAGTATTTAACGATTCTAAAATACCGAATTATACGATTCGGTTTTTAGAATCGGTATATGCTATGTAGGTATCCAATCAGTCATTTTTACCTTAAGGCCCATAGGAATGAATGGGAATTACCGAATCGGTAAATACCGATTCGGTAAAATGGGGAAAACATTGAAGGGTGGCAGGGTGTCACTTTGACACCCTGTTGCACCCCTGAATTGTGTATGGGTGCACATGTGGCACACATACATTCCCTAAGAGCCTGTATGTCTGCCACATGGCACTGTTATTATTTGTATAACTTTGCATTTTTTAGGCTTTTTGAAATTTACCACAACTTGTAGTTGGTGGTAAATAACAAATCCTAAATTGGGAAAATCACTCATTTGAGTGCTCCCTACATTTCAGGATTCAGTAATTTACCGATTCCTTAAATTACCGATTCGGTAAATTACTGAATCCTTAATTAAGGCCCCTACATATGAAAAGCCTAATTCCGGTCGGTAACGGACGAAATTCGGTAATTTCGGCCGTTACCGACCAGAATTAGGCTTCCTACATCTGGCCCTAAGTCAGTACACATTAGAAAAAGTTACACAAAAAACACAATAAAACCCTACAGCCACTCTTAAAATAAATAGAAAAACATATGAGTGAAAAAAGGCCAAAACAACAAAAACCCAATAAGGGGAACCAGAGATATAGATTTTTAAAGATATGACAACAGGTCCAAGAAGAATAAAGCACCCAATGTAAGTCAATGCTCGCCGTAGACCGGAGCCAAGGTGTAGTGTCAGGCTGAACGCGATGGAGCCTGGGTTGGATGCACCAAGATGATTGGTCCGATGGAGGTCCAAAAGTCAAATGTCAAAAAAGTTACCAAATTCCATTTCAGACTGGGACTTGTCACTGTATTTGGAAACAAGCTTTGACATTTCTTCTAAGTCCCAATGCAGGAAGGGATTTTGTCACTTTTTGAGGAGAAAAATCCTACCTGAGTGAGTCACTGCTGAAATTATAGCTGTGGAACCAAGGATGAGATACTTGAAGCAGGATGGTCCCATTCTGGAGCTTTGTAGATGCCTTGCGGAACCATTTTCAAGTCCCAAAGCAATAAAGGAACTCATTTGTTTTTTCAGAAGTGGTGTGAGCCTTGAGCAGGACAAAGCAGAATTCTGATAATATGGAACTTCCAGACAGACATTTTTGCATTGGGTTCCACGAAGGCTTTGGTTTTCTGAAGGAAATATTTTTTTTAAGTTAAAAAAAATTCTTATTGCCCAAACAACCAAATATTTACATTTTTAAGGCCCCCAGGACCTCAGGGGAGGGCACGTAGAGACTCAGGGTATCAAGCAGAGGCCATCAGCAATGTCCAGCTGACATCCAGTTGGTACTGATCATCTGGACATTTCCAGGAAAAGGCCCCTTGCAGGTTACTATGTCCCTGTAGCCACACAGGAAGCCAGCAACTGACCCTTAGAGTCAATTAATTGGTCATGATCAAAACAGGCCACTAATCCAGCCTTTCAGGGATCCACATAGGTCACAGACAGCAAGCCTAGTCCTCTTCTGATATTCTGCAGTTTCAGAAAGTGTTTGGTGGAAGGATGGGTGAGGGTTCACCTTTGTAGGGTTCACCAGATTTTGGTCGGGGTATCATAAGAAACTCATAGTCCCTCTCTCACAAATGAAGTAAATGTTCCTTGGCCTACCTACATTTTTAGTAGTACCTGTGAGGTTCCGTAAAAATCGTTACGACGTTTTGGGCACCGCCGAATATGGACGAATGTGGTATCAATGAACCGTAAATGACGAGTTGTGTAAGTGTACCCGTTTTCGCCATACTACTCAGAAGAGTTCGTCACAATTACAGGTTTCTTTAAATGGACGCTCGGGTTCCATTTTAGATACGGCATCCATTTTGGTGCTTGCCCTCACGTAGTCAGCGAACAGGCAACTGTCCGCATCGTGACCCTTTTGTTCCCAAGCTTCACGGAAGAAGCATATGCCTTTTCATGTGTCTTTTATGAGTAGGGGGAGGACACTGCTAAAGCAGTTGTCTCCGCTCGGAGGTGATCCTGCCGTGCCGGCCTATTGTTTCAGCCTCGCACGTGCTGGGATCAAGTCCTTTTAGGCTACGATTACGCATCCAATATTATCCTCACACTCCCTCTTCCCTGTTGTCTGACTTCCTTGCAGCTGTTCTTGTCTCTTTCTCTTGTTTATTTACAACTCAAGTGGAATGTACCTAATGGTGGGAAGATGTGCTTTTACAGTTGGAACTGGTGATGTTAATGTAATTATGTTCCGGTGCTCTGAATACATGAAAGCGATCCTTTGAATTTTACTGTGGGAAATGAGTTGTAACCTTTTGCTTACATATTGTGCAATGACAAAATCCTGTATAAAAGAGAGCGACTCACATATATACAAAGAGAGCAGACTCTCAGAACCTACACTCTGTTGTACTTCTTGTGACTTTTGCCTCCCTGCAGTAATAAACCCTGATCTTTGACGCACAAGGAAGTGTCCCGTGTCTCTGTCTTTAGTGCGCCAGAACAGGTATCCCACGCAGGTTCTAGGTGTTGTCCCCTGGCACCGCTGGGCCTTAAATAGCCCAGTCCTTCAGTTGGCGCCCAACGCGGGGCGACATCGGCGGTACCGGTCCAAAGCCTGACGATTGTGAGGAACTTCGTGTGAAATCTCCGAGGAAAAGGTGCACCCCGCTTCATCGATCCTGTTGTCGAAATAAGTGGTCCAAAGATTTTTTCCCGCGAAGATTCCCGCCTCCTGATGGCTGCGACGGACCGATGCCCTGACTGTCGACCTGTTTTCGACGCCTGGCGTAGACCTTTCGTACAGCGAGACGATAGACGGGCCTTCCTGGTGACGCCATTGAAGCCCTCAGTTAAGTATTTGTGGGTCGCTCCCAGTCCTTAGTTGTTGTTACAGCTTGTTGAAGCTTTGTTGTTTGCATAATTCCAGTGCATTTGTGGTTCTTAGTTGTTGGTTCTTAGTTGTTATTTGACAATTGCAATTGCCAAAAACCGAGGGTTTTGTTTTTCACGAAGAATTAGTGCTTCGGTAACCCTTGAAGTTTGATACTAGGTTAGTGTACATGATGCCTAGCCATAGTGGTTTTCTCGGTTTCTTTAAATGTTGCAACAAGGATTCCCGGTTGGAGGACTCGTGTCCAATACCTCCAGTTGGAACTCCGATATATGAGCTCTATAGTCGACATGGTGTGGGCCCTATTATATATAATAAATATTGGGTCCGTTACACGAAAAAAGATGGTGTCCTTAGTTGGCCACCGCACGGAAGTTTTGAAGTTGCGATTTTAGATAATCTTGAAGCTAAATTGTTTAAAAAGAAAGCTAGGCCAGCTATGTTTGATTCCTTTCGGTTGTGGCGTAAAGAGGCCAAGCAGAAAGAAATCAAACAGTCTAAAAAGAATCGAAGAGACGGTATGGTCCCGATAATGCAAGTTGTACAACAATGTCAGCGAGATAAAGAAGAAAAAGAAATAGAAGTTTCTACTAGATTACATCATATGAGGATAGACAAATGTTATCCGGTTTTACCAACTAGTCAGGATAAGAAAGAAGAGGATTCAAAGGAGGATCCCTTGTTAGCATATTTGATTAAATCGCCGCCCCCTTATGCACAGGGTGCTACGGCCCCTGTAGTTCCTCCTGTAGTTCCGCCTGTTGTTCCTCCTGTTGTCCCTCCCGTTGTTCCGGCAGCTGCGGGTCAGCCCGTTGTTGGTCCTACGTTTGTCCCACCACCTGTCCCTATTCCTACTGCTCCTTTGCCTGTACCTTCTCAGCCTCTTGTCCCTGCCACCCCGACTATCTTGCCTGCTTCTGCTGTGTCTGCCTTCACTTCAAACGTTGTGGCTCCTGTTCTCCTTTCTCCTTCTGTTCGTAATCGTATCCCTAACACTGTTGCTACCCTTTATTCACCGCTTTCTGGTCAGTTATTTCCATCCGATACTTCTGAAACTCCCCAAAGACGGAGTCAGATCCCTAGTGGAAGGGAGAAAGAGACGTTAGTGACAATGGCACATAGGTGGATAAGACATCCTGCCAACTACCCTCCACGCATGGTTTTCGAGACGTTTTCTCAGTTTAATGAGCCTACACAGAGATTCGTGTTCGAAGAAATGTGTAACTTTTTGAGGGAACAACGGTATAATGACAATTTAGATAACGTACCGCCCGATATGATTGAACTTCAGAGTCAGTTTTCGAACGGTATGATTGTAGGTGGCGATGTACGACGTGCCTTAGAGCGATTGTTATCCTTTAGATCCACAGTGCCTTCTCGTGTGTCATTTAATGATGACGACTTAGAAACTTGGAAAGCGGCTCCTGGTCAGTATCCTATGAGAGAAGTTCCGCCAGTATACATGCCAGGTGATCCTAATGCTAATCCTGTGGTTCCTCCATATTTCCAGAGAGTTTGGATACACCTCCCATGGAAGCGATCAGAAGTATTGCAGGTCAAACAGTCCTTGCCTGATCCACGCAAGAATCCGGCGGGTTACTATAAGGAGTTGTCTCAATTGGTAGATGCTACTATTATGAACCTTGCCGACATCGACATGCTGTTCGGTAATGTTGTACCACAGCCGGTTTGGGCGAAAATTCGTCAGGAAAATCATGCGAATGAGTTAGGCGGTGATTGGGCTGCAATAATAGCGGCTGATGGCCGACAAGTTGGTGGGGCTAAGCCTGAGCAGGTAATTTCGGATCTGCCCCAGAGAATAATTACGTTCATGAAAACGCTTATGCCGGCGATGAGGGTAAACTGGGATAAATTAGCAGCTTGTAAGCAGAAGAAGGACGAGAGTGTCTCTGATTTCTTTACTAGATTCGAAGAGGCATTTGTCGATCATAGTGGTCAGGATATGGGCACTGAGGGAGGCCAACGGTTGTTTGTTGACAAATTCGTGTTGAATTTGTTGCCTGAACTATGCAACAAATTGAAAAATTCAGAAAGTGCATGGGCTGTTTCAACCACTGCACAGATATTAGCAACGGCTCAATATTATGAGAATAGGGAAAAAGAAGAAAGTGATCGTGTAGATAAGAAAACGAAGGAGCTCAAAACGAAGGTTTTGTTGCAGCAAGCGTATCCTCCGCGTTCAAATCACACTGATTTGCAACAGCAATATAGACCACAATCGCAATCCTCCAGGATACAGTCACGTCCTGACTCCTATGACTTTAGATCTATGCTTGGGTATAACCAGTGTGCATATTGTAGAAGAGAGGGACACATAAAATATGATTGTCCCGCTTTGCGTGACCGCCTTAATGGTGTGTCGGCACGAGGGGGTCGTGGTGGTCCTCAACAAGCATCTCGAGGTAGAGGTCGCGGTGCCTTTCAAAATCAGACTGAGCGCCCTAATACGTCCTCGGACGCGAATAATTGTTTTGACCAGCGAAATGTAAGGTCCGATAAATCAGCGCAGTATTACGCGGACGACTATTACGTTGAACATGAGACTGTTGTAAACGATCGTTACTAGGACAGCCACCGACAGAGAGAGGGAGTAGTATCAGTTCCGGTTGATCAGAGTGGGCCTTACGTCGCAGTTGCTACATCTGGCGTAGTTGAGCCTTTTCTGCTAGACACTGGTGCGACGAAAAGTTCCATCATGCATTCGAAACTCCCTGGCGCACCTTTGTCCGGCTTAACAAATGTTTCCGTTGGATTCTCTGGCGCCCCTGTTAGCAATCCTGTTTCTAGCCCTTTGCCCCTTGCAATTGTCCCTCGTGAGCTGGAGGCTCCATTGATTCTATCTACTGGTTGTGGTGAGAATCTTTTGCGTCTGGATTTGCTGAAACGGTTATACGTGACTTTGTATTGCTCTCCTGAAGGAGTGGAGCTTACATTAGGTCGGAGAGTAATCTCTCCTATGTACTTGTCGATCGATAAATTCCCACCGGAATTGAGCTCCCTTCCTGCGTCTCTATGGGCCACAGGTCCCAATGACGTGGGTCTCTTGGACATCCCACCTTATATGATCAAGCTGAAACCAAATGTGCGATTGCCACGTATACCACAGTATCGTATCTCCATTGAGGGAGAACGGGCGCTATTAACGATTGTACACGATCTGATCGAAAAGGATGTCGTTGAAGAAACTCGGGGAAATGTGTGTAATAGTCCTGTGTTACCCATTTTAAAACGAACTGATCCATCTAAACCTCCTGTGTACCGTTTCATAATCGATTTGAGAGAAGTAAATAAAATCGTGATTCCACAATACCCCGTGGTCCCTGATATCACGACTTTGTTGACCCTGATTCCAGTGTCTGCCTCCTGGTTCACGGTGATCGACCTAAAGAATGCTTTCTTTAGTATCCCGATTGCTGAGGAAAGCAGAGATCTATTCGGATTCTCATTAGGTGGTCGCAGTTTTAGACTGAAACGCGCACCACAGGGCTATTGTGAGAGTCCGTCGATCTACAGTCAAGCCCTTAAAAGTCAACTTGATTCATTTATATTACCGGCAGGCGCAGCCTTGATTCAGTACGTTGACGACCTGTTGGTCGCCGCTGATACCGAAGATATTTGTAGAACTGCTACAGTATCATTGTTGCGGCATTTATGTGACTTACATCACAAGGTGTCACCTTCCAAGCTGCAATATTGTTGCCAAGAAGTAACCTACTTAGGTCACTTATTGTCAAAAGAAGGGAGAAGGTTGACCCCAGAGAGAATTGCAGCGATTACCCGAATGACTGTGCCAAAAACTCAGAGAGATGTACGTGCCTTTCTAGGTATCACGTCATACTGCAGACAATGGATCCCAAATTTTTCACTATTGGCGAAACCATTGTTAACTCTCACGTGCAAGGATGTTCCGACTCCTTTGCCATGGACTGGAGAGTGTCAAAAAGGTTTTTCTGAATTACGTGATGCGTTGTGTTCGGCTCCTGTGTTAGGTACTCCTGATTACAGTAAGCCGTTTACACTGTACGTTCACGAGAGGGATGGTTGTGCGTTGAGTGTTCTGGCGCAACAATTTGGTGACAAACAGCGCCCATGCGCATATTTTTCTTCGACCTTAGACCCAGTAGCTAGAGCTTTGCCGAGTTGTTTAAGAGCAACAGCGGCAGCTGCAGCGTCCATTCGACAGTCCGCAGGTCTGGTCATGGATAAAATGCTTACGGTCATGGTTCCGCATGCAGTTGACACTCTCTTGAACCGAACGAAAACTCAACATTTGACGAGCGCAAGGTTGTCTGGGTATGAGCTGACGTTACTGGCTAGTCACATACGGATAAAACGGTGTAATGTGTTGAACCCAGCAACATTATTGCCGATCCATACGGAGTTGAGTGATGTAGCACCACCTGACTGTTATCTGAGAACCGAAGAGGAAACGAAAGGTCGTATTGACCTAAAAGATACTCCATTGGTAGATCCCGATGGTACTTTGTATGTTGATGGTTCCTGTTTTAAGTTACCGAATGGTGATGTGACGACTGCGTATGCTGTAGTGACGTTGAGAACGGTTGTGGAATCTACGAGATTAAATCAGAACTCGGCTCAGGCAGCTGAGTTGGTCGCCTTGACGAGAGCGTGTGTGTTGTCCAGAGGAAAGCGGGTGAATGTGTTCACAGACAGCCAGTATGCTTTTGGTGTGGCACATAGTTTTGGGCGATTGTGGAAAGAAAGAGGATTCTTAACGTCGCATGGCACAAAGATTCAGCATGGACAGCTTGTGAATGACCTTTTAGATGCACTCACATTGCCTAAACAGGTGGCCATAATTAAATGTAGTGCGCATCGAAAAGTGACAGATGATGTTGGTCGTGGTAATGCGTTTGCAGATGAGACTGCTAAGGAGACAGCGAAAGATCTGACAAATCGAATGTATGTTACAAGTTCAGTGAGATGGCCTGCGGAAACTAGTATGTGTGAGGACACAGTGGAGAGTGTGAAGGAAATACAGAATGAGGCCACTGAAATGGAAAAGACTAAGTGGAAAGAAAGCACGGGAAAATTAGATGAGGATGGATGTTGGGTTGATTTGTCAGAGAAACAGAGATGGATGTTACCGGATGCATATGTGCTTGCTGTTGTTACAATGGCCCATGGCACAGCACATATTAACTCGAAGGGCATATGCAAGTTGTTGTCTCCTGTATGGAAGAATGATGGGATTACTAAATGTGCAGAGAGAGTGGTTAAGAATTGCATGGTATGTTTGATGCATAATCCTGGTAAGGGCACCCACACTCCACCTGGTCATTTTGCCCCTCCTACATGTCCTTTCGAAGTTATCCAATTAGACTTCATCCACATGGAGAGATGCAATAATTTAAAGTATGTGCTGGTTGTGGTTTGTGCGTTCTCCAGATGGATTGAGGCTTACCCTCTTAAGGATAATACTGCCCTATCCACAGCTAAAATTCTGCTCAAAGAGTATTTCCCCAGGTACGGCATGCCTCGGATTGTATGGTCGGACAACGGAAGTGAGTTTGTGGGAAGCGTGATGAAGAGTGTGTGTCGTGGTTTAGGAATATCCCAGAAATTTCATAGTGCTAATCATCCTCAGTCAGCGGGTTTGGTGGAAGGATACAATGGCACCCTGAAACTAAAACTTGCTAAAATTCAGGCAACAACTGGTTTATCATGGCCTGACGCTTTGCCTCTAGCTCTCTTATCGACCAGGGCTACTGTACACTCACGAGTAGGGCTTAGCCCATATGAGATTGTGTTCGGCCGTCCTGCGAACATTTGGGGGGTTCCGAGGCCTAAAGAATTGAACAGACTTGAATATCCAATGTTAATTGATTATCTATATGATCTGACTGCTAAATTGAGTTTGATTCATCAACAGGTCTTTGAGGCTCTGCCGTCACAAACAGAGGGTCCTGGTCATCGGCTCCAACCAGGGGACTGGGTCCTCACTAGAAATTTCGGACGAAAACGCCATCTTGAGCCGAGATTTGTGGGACCCTTCCAGGTGCTACTAGCAACGAGGACGGCGGTTCGACTGGAGGGACGGAAACACTGGGTGCATGCCACCCACACCAAGAAGGTTCCGCTTCCTCTGCCGGCAGACACATGGATACATAAAGGTTTTTCCTCGTCTGAAACTGACATTCCCCAGCGCTTTGTCCCATTTAGCGAAGCTCAGACCATAGGGAACACTTCAGTTTTATCTGACACCCCTGTTGATTCCTCTCAAACAATTTCCCTTCCTTCAACATTGGGGAATACAAGTACTGAACAATTGCCTGGACAATCGAACACTCTTTCGCCATCCAATCCACTGTTTGAAGATCAGACTCGACCCGGAAGAAACCGATACTTTCTTCGTACACGCAATAAGAATGAATAAATTGTTATCATTTTGATTTCAAAATACCCCCTCACATTCTGCCTTGACCATTGTGGACATTTTATTATGTATGTATTTCTTTTCCAGAACAGCTAGGAGACATATATGAAATTGATTATTTAACTGATTAAAACCTGCCATCTGGGTTGGCCGTAGGGCCGCACGGGCACTTCCTTCTGTTTAGCAGTTATTGACATTAGGTCAATTTCTTTTGTCGATTTCCGGGAACTCCTGGGAATTGATAATCGCTACCCAGAACGAATTGCGTCAAGAACGTTGCGGACGGTTGTTAGAGGATGGAGTTCTCCAAGCTGACGAAGATAGAGGAAAAGACGGTGCAAAGATCTAAATTGTACAGCACATTTCGAGCAAAGTGTTTTTTATTACGGGTTTTCATGTTGTTCCTAACTGTTTCTATGCTGCTGGTGGGTGGAGTATATTTTGGTTTTCTATCATTGCTGCCTTCTGCCTTACCCACCTCTCCTTCTCATGATCTAAATGTCGTCTCTACTGTTTCTCCACATTCTTTTCACCTACTGCCTCAACATGAACAAGTCAGACGTGCGGAATTTAGAAACAATTCCTTTGTGCAACTTTTGCATCAGCATCAGTTGGTGGTAAATACTACAAACTGTTGGGTGTGTGGGCTAATGCCACATACCATGGACAGGGGTATCCCATACTTGGTCCTTCCGTACAGCCCCCAAGGGTCAGTTCGGGCATTCCAAACCATGTTCCGTAGTGCACTAGATTCCTACCCCCATCGAGAGCCACGCTCAGCAAACTTTGGTCCTGGCCCGTATCACAAGTCTCTAATGATAGCTATTGCCGATCTAAATAGAGATATCTTCGATACGTCACTTATCCCAGAAGAGGAGGTGCAAACCTATAAGTACCTTAGTGAGGCTGAGTATAGTATATCAGTGGGTGATAGGCAGCTTAAAAGCTCATCTCCAATCTGGATTGTACCTCACCTAGGCCACTTTTGTCTGCAAGGTCGTGGCCGAAATCCAAGAGCCCAGCTTGGGAAGAGTGCTTGTGTGGATACTTACGTTCTACCGATGCTCTCTTCCCCTGTCTTTCTGACTGCCAAGGGTACCTATTTTGTATGTTATGACCGAGCATATACGTGGTTACCACATGACTTCTCAGGTACCTGCTATATTGCAAATCTCTTGCCCCCGACTTTCACTGTTGCTGCCGACTATCACAAAACCAGAGTTGTGAGAGGTGTCATTAGTAAAGAGGATACTTCCGGTCAAGAAGCAGGAGACTTCTTCAAGGGTTTTCTACCGTTTTGGGGCCCCATGGTCAATAGCAGAAATCTGAGACTGTTAACTCGTGTAGTAGAGTCAACTGCTAACATAACTGCAAGTGCCCTTGGTAACCTGACAGCAGAGCTTCAAGCGGATAGGCTTATGACGTTACAGAACCGTATGGTTCTAGACGTTGTACTAGCAGATAGAGGTGGTGTGTGTAAGGTCATCCATTCGAGCTGCTGCATTTTTATACCTGATAACGCTCCAACTGTCTATCAAGCCATCTCAAAGTTGCATAAAATCTCGGAGTCCATACACGAGGACGAGGGAGATTGGACGCTTCTAGGATGGTTTTGGGGTCTAATGTCGACTTGGGGTTGGAAGATTCTGATGATTATAGGGGTTGTCGTGACATTTCTGTTCACGTGTTGTCTTTGTGTACAGTGTGGTCCTGCCTTATGTGGCCTTTGTGCTACAACGTGTATAAGAAGGCCACCTGTTTCCAAGGAGGCATTGATGGATAGGGTTATGTTCCAACAACATCTGAATGATCTGATGAATATCGAGATCGACTCCGACTTCGACTAGTTCTTGCCTACATGAGGGCAAAAGGAGCGTCTGAGGTTCCGTAAAAATCGTGTCGACGTTTTGGGCACCGCCGAATATGGACGAATGTGGTATCAATGAACCGTAAATGACGAGTTGTGTAAGTGTACCCGTTTTCGCCATACTACTCAGAAGAGTTCGTCACAATTACAGGTTTCTTTAAATGGACGCTCGGGTTCCATTTTAGATACGGGATCCATTTTGGTGCTTGCCCTCACGTAGTCAGCGAACAGGCAACTGTCCGCATCGTGACCCTTTTGTTCCCAAGCTTCACGGAAGAAGCATATGCCTTTTCATGTGTCTTTTATGAGTAGGGGGAGGACACTGCTAAAGCAGTTGTCTCCGCTCGGAGGTGATCCTGCCGTGCCGACCTATTGTTTCAGCCTCGCACGTGCTGGGATCAAGTCCTTTTAGGCTACGATTACGCATCCAATATTATCCTCACACTCCCTCTTCCCTGTTGTCTGACTTCCTTGCAGCTGTTCTTGTCTCTTTCTCTTGTTTATTTACAACTCAAGTGGAATGTACCTAATGGTGGGAAGATGTGCTTTTACAGTTGGAACTGGTGATGTTAATGTAATTATGTTCCGGTGCTCTGAATACATGAAAGCGATCCTTTGAATTTTACTGTGGGAAATGAGTTGTAACCTTTTGCTTACATATTGTGCAATGACAAAATCCTGTATAAAAGAGAGCGACTCACATATGCAAAGAGAGCAGACTCTCAGAACCTACACTCTGTTGTACTTCTTGTGACTTTTGCCTCCCTGCAGTAATAAACCCTGATCTTTGACGCACAAGGAAGTGTCCCGTGTCTCTGTCTTTAGTGCGCCAGAACAGGTATCCCACGAAGGTTCTAGGTGTTGTCCCCTGGCACCGCTGGGCCTTAAATAGCCCAGTCCTTCAGTAGAGAATCCAATATTTATTATATATAATAGGGCCCACACCATGTCGACTATAGAGCTCATATATCGGAGTTCCAACTGGAGGTATCGGACACGAGTCCTCCAACCGGGAATCCTTGTTGCAACATTTAAAGAAACCGAGAAAACCACTATGGCTAGGCATCATGTACACTAACCTAGTATCAAACTTCAAGGGTTACCGAAGCACTAATTCTTCGTGAAAAACAAAACCCTCGGTTTTTGGCAATTGTCAAATAACAACTAAGAACCAACAACTAAGAACCACAAATGCACTGGAATTATGCAAACAACAAAGCTTCAACAAGCTGTAACAACAACTAAGGACTGGGAGCGACCCACAAATACTTAACTGAGGGCTTCAATGGCGTCACCAGGAAGGCCCGTCTATCGTCTCGCTGTACGAAAGGTCTACGCCAGGCGTTATTCCTTACTGCAACCAGGTTTGCCTTACTGCAACCAGGTCCAAAATGCCAGGTGCTAAGGCAATACCAAGTTGGCTGATGTCTTTAGCCAGATAAAAATTTGGCACTGAGAGCTGGAGTTGCATATGAGAGGGTACTATGGAAATCACCAGTGGTGTCCTATAACTAACACTGAAATCCGATCTGAAGCAGGCCCTGGACCCTCAAGACAACAGGAAACAGATGTCTGGTAGGACAAAAGCAGAGTCTTTCAGTAACGAGACGGGGTGCACAAGAACTATGCTCTGGTCCTGTTTGGTCCCTTTTAAGACTGCCAAATGTGTCTCAGACAGACCTGCCACACAAGATTTCATAATAGGGTGCCATCAGGATGGCCACAGCCCCATTATGAATATTCTGATGAGCTTGGAGAAGTGATCCCTGCCCATTCAGTTCAACCTGTTAATTAAACTGACCTATTTGTACCTCCTGGGAGGAATTTCACACACATTCAAGCCAAGTAAGGCTGACCAGCTGTTCAGGTTCAGGTTCAAGTAAGGAAAAGCTAACTTTCTAAAAGTTACTTTTCTTAAATATGTATTTAAAAAAACAACTGCACCATTGGTAAGAAAATCAGGTATTGTTTGGGGGGTGGAAGCCCTACTCAAGCAACAACCATAATCCATGACAGGGTGAACCACAAAAGACACAAAATTAACCTATCCTTAACCATCTGGAAGCTTGGCATGAAGCAGTCAGGTTTAACTTAGAGGCAAAGAGTAAAGTATTTATGCAGTAATATCATGAAAACACAACACAGAAAAAATCCCAAACCAATGCAAAAAAATAGAGCACATTTTGCTCAATCAAATGGTACCAGAACAATAAAAATCAAATCAGTAGACCCGGAGAGGTGCAATTTCAAAGTTTAGGTAAGTACAGCGCCTAAAAGCACATAGCACCACTCATGGTCATCTGGTCATGCTAGAGCGGGGGAAAGTCACAAGTTCAAGCCTACTGCAATAAAGCGTGGATGGATATAGGGACCAGGTTAGTCCCACTGAACAATTACCTTCTCAAAGTCTGTAGTGGATAAGGGATAAGGGACTCTAGCAGAGGCCAGCATGGCTCTGGTATGTCCAGTTACAGGTCCGTGTAGGTTCAGTGCAGCAGGCCAGCTGGGCAGTTGCAGGGAGCCTCTGGAGCTTGTGGAATGGATGCAGCTCAAAACAGGAGGTCAGCCTGGAGGAAGGGAGTAGTTTCAGTATTCCTTCTCAGAGATCAAGACAGGGCTCAAGCAGCAGGACAGTCCTCTCGGGGACAAGCCCACCTTTCCTCTTGTAATGGCGACAAGTCCAGAAGTGTACTGAAGAAGTGTTCTTATGGTCCAAAATGTATACCTGTTCCCATCCTTCGAAGTTGGGGAATCCTCTAGGCTACCCAGATAACTGATACTGGAAAGTTAGTTCCTTCCCCTGCCAAGGCTCCAAAAAGTCTAGGGTGACAAAAGACTAGTGGCCGGTTTACTTGTATGTGCGCACTAACCGCAGCCAATTGAAATGTAAATGGGACAGGGAACAGCTTCGGCCTGCAGGCCAGGCAGGATGGCTCATCCTGCCTACATTCAGTCACCTTTGTCTCACTGCCTGGCAAGAATACACAAACTTCAAACGCAGATCCATAAACAGTCATATGACCCAAGACATTGGCAGAAGCACAAAAATGGTTACGGCAAATGATTAGGGCAGGAAAATGTCAACTTTCTAAAAGTGGCATTTTCAGAATTGTGACCTAAATTCCAACTTTACCATTAAACAGGATTTTACAGTTCAATTCATTTTAGTCTAAACATTATATTTCTACCTGCTCCCAAACAAAGTTAGCACTTATATAATGTAATAAGGTAAGCATGAGCGGATCTAGCGGATCTCGCGTACGCGAAATTGCGGATTTACGGATTCGCAATCCGCGAAGATACGCGAACTCTTGTGGATTTGCGGATTTTCCCGTTTTTTGTGTTGGCGAGCGTTCGCGCCGATTTTGGGACAATTTCGCAATTGCGAACTTACTTTTCGGCACGCAACGGCCACGACTATGTTGTTTCTACGTCTGGTTTATCTCACAGGTTCACAGCACCCTCTGTTTCACCACTGCCACCCTCTGGGACACCCATGCCACCCTCTGGTACATCCTCACTGCCACCCATTAGGTTTGTTTATCACTGTAGTTTATGGGGGGTGAAAAAAGCAAGCACACCTCCCCTACTTCAACTGCCATGAATTAATTTGGGGTTGATTAATGTGTCAGTTATTTAGAAAGTTCCAGTCTGGCTGGCACCTGCTTCCTTCCTTATCTCTAAATTGCTTTCTGTTGCAGTGAAATTTTTTTTCACAGGACCTTTATGGTCTACTTGTAGCTATTCTATGAGCCTGCTGTTTGGGTCATAGCAGGGTCATAGAATAGTTGCAAACTCTGGAGGGGCCCCTCAGGAAGCACTACAGTGAATGTTACAAATGTTAAGTTTGAACTTTTGCACCTGCTCATTGCTTTCAGTTTAGCAAAAATCGTTTTTTCTGCAATTTCGCGCGGTTTTTGGGGCGCGAATCCGTGCGAGATCGATTTCGGGAGCCGCGAATGCTTGCGAATACACTTATTATTTTTTTTGCGACGTGTATGTTCGCGTGCTTTTGCGCGTGTTCGCGAGGCGCTTGTAGCTATACGTTTGCCAAGTTACCCTAGCGGTCGTACACGGGCGCGGCCATCTTGTTTGCGTGACGTAATTCCGTTTCCGGCCGCTATGTGTAATCTCGCAAACTGTGCTGCTCGCTAGTACAATTTCGCGCGTGCTCGCGAGGAAAATCTCGCGCGAACTTACCCACGCGGTCGTGAACGGGCGCGGCCATCTTGTTTCTCATTCATTGCTATGGTTCTGGGCATGCTTTCTGTATCCTCTCTGAATCTCTGCCATCCTTTGCTTGTTTGAAGTTTATTTAATCTATTTTACTTATTATCTATGCCTCTATTTTTCTAGCTGTATATTTTTGTGTTTTCTGCTACTTTTAGTTACTTTTAAACTACTTTTTTAAACTCTTTTCTTTTCTTCTTCACTATTCTATTTCTTCTTTATCATTTAAGTTTATTTCTGCCCAGACCATGGTAAAGGGAGCCGGGAAGCACCCTGAGAAGGGGAAGGGTCCCGCACCCCGTGCCCGGCTCCCGTGCGGGCGTTTGAGGGGGGAGCAAGTGGTGCCGCGGGAGATCTTCAGCGCGGAGGAGGTGGCCGCACTCATCTTCCACGTCCAGCGCCGCCTCCCCAAGACGATCCTGGGAGGCGGCAAGATCGCAACTGGCTATGGCATCCGGGAGCGCCGGAAGCGGTGGGAGAAGGTGTGCCGGGCCATGTATAAGCTCTCTGGGGTCCGGCGCACATATAACCAGGCCACCCACCGCTGGACCGATGTCATGGACCGGGAACGGGACTTGCTGGACGCGCTCGGCGTAGAGGTCCCCGGGCTTGGTGAGTAGTAGTAGCTATTCATCACTACTCTGTTTTATCCGGCTCTGTTATTTGCAAATCTTTGTTCTTTACCAAGATTAATAATGCCGCCGATTACATTGTAGGTAAATTATATTTCAAAATCTTCTATGCATTTCAGGTGCACTGCTCTCCTTCTCAGTAGCCTTGCTTGCTACTATGCTTATTTGTTTTGTACATTGTGTTCATTTCATTGGCCTGAGAAATTATGTATGAGTGTAGTGTAAAGATAAGAACTGCGTAATGCTAGACACTAAGGGTCATATTTTCAATTACCGGCGCATCCCTGCAAAGTAGCAGGGATGCGGCAGTAATTGTGTGCCATGCCACCACCACCCATTGGCCCAAAACGTCACAGAAGCCTTACGCATCTGTGCCGTAAAGGTGGCGCATTGCTGGAGTTGCGTGCCAACGATGGCGCAGCTCCAGCAATGCTCTGGGGTACCCTATCTCCCCAATGCTGCATCAAGCCGTACGTTGGCTTCAAGCGCGCAGGGTTTGACTCATGCATCATTGTCTTAAAAGTGACTGATTGACATCTTGTAGATTTTCCTCAGCCACTTTTAGGATTCGTCCCTGCGCAGGTACGCCCTCCCTTGCGCCGGAACGCCCCCTGATGGCGCAGGGCTTTACAACGTGATGCATCGCCCATAATTTCTTTTTTTTTTATATATACGCCGCACCAACACCATGGCGAGTCTTTTGTTCTGCCGCTGCGTCACAAAAGTCACGCAACAATGGAGGAAAATGAGCCGCAAGGGACTTCTAAATCAGCCCCAACAGACTGAAGTCCAGTCCTTCCTTTAGACACATGGCTATAAGAAGAAATAGTGGTGGTGGTGGGTGGATTGATAGTTTGAGTATTCACTGATCTGCAAGCAGGATGGACTTTGTCTGTCACTTCGCGTGCTGCGGACTGCTGCCTGCAGTGCCAGGCCTAGGCAAACCTCTTTAGTAGTCTGTTTATTGAGTTACATAGGAACTTTCTAAGTCAACGGTCCGCAAATCAGGCAATACGAATAACGTAGTATACCACATGAGATAGATCCCGTGGAATAGTTGTCTATCTATTTGCTATTTCTCCAAAAAATGTTGTTATTGTTCTTTTGAAATGGTTGATTTGGTTGACAAATCTCATCCATGTTTTCTGGTCTTTCTTTCTTTCATGTTGTACATCAGCTCCCCCCAAGGGCAAGAGGACACAGGAGGAGGAGGGTGCTGTTCAGGATGCAGGCCAGGATCGGGCAGGCGAGGGCTCCTTTGCTGGCCCCAGTAAGTTTTAATTGTAATAAAGAGTACCTATTTTTTCCTAGCGTTCCTCATTCGATTTTTTCTAAATCGTCTTTGATCTTCTTGTAGACTGGATATAAATTCTTATCCTGCCTCTAATATGACTCCCTGTGGTATTACTAGATTATTCTTATTAGTCTGTCTGTGTAGCTAACTAAGATTGGACATTTGGCAATTCCATTGGACTCCCATTCTATTCAGCAATAGCTCTATGCACTGTCTCCTTACTGACTAGATAGTGTGGCAGAGTCATTCAGCTCCCGAAGTCACCGATGATTGATCCCCAATGATCTCTAGATTATCGTACGCAGGACAAGAGAGTACGGAGTCACAGCACAGTCAAGAAGTGTCAGAGGCACTCATGCTTGCAAAAATTCCAAAACCTTTAGCTCATCCACTCTAGTCTGGAGGACCAAAAACCACAGAGTCTATTTAAGTTTAAAAGCTTTATTAAAAGTAAACACATTTATTAAAATCTACTTTTTCATAAAACTATTTAACTGAAAACGGAAAAGTGGTTAGTGCTGCTGACGATTAATTGGACACATTTCTTGTGGTCGAGCCGAGCTCTCACCTGGTTTGAACTTGATCCTGGTCGTGTTCTTAGGAGTCAAGCTTCTGTCTGTTAGGAGAAAAAGTGGTGCGTGTTAAAAATAAAAAGCAAGCTTTCATCAGTTGTGCATGAAAGTGCAGCAAGACAACAGCCTTCCCTGGAAAAAGGTACATTTTTACTTTAGAGTAGACAGTCACAAATGATTACATTGTATTCTGTTTTTTTAACATTTCTCCTAGACCAAATATTATATAGTAGTAAGTGGTGTATTCTAACATTCTTAAATGTACTTTGTAGGTGTAACATCTGGTGACGGGGCCAGCGCGGAGGTGGCGGTGTTGGGCGAGGACTCGGAGGACTCTGGGGAGGAGGCGGTGCAAGAGCCGGCGGACGGTCCTGTGGGGGTTCAAACGGTGGTGGCGGAAACAGGTAAGCTATATATTCCTTACTTATTGAGATTGAAGACTGCATAGTGTGCTTTCTGCACGGGTGTATTACAAATCAACCAGGTAGTAGCCTCCTCGAAATGTACTTCGACTTAGCTGTGAAGTTTTTGGTGAGAAGAATCCCAATAAGTTCTTAGACGAACGTGATGGATGGGATGAACGAAAAGCGAAAGAAGGGTGTAAGTAAGTGGGACGCGAAATTGTATGATGGCTGGCAAAGAAGAACGATATGTGTTTGCTTGGCCCCCGAGGTGGCTGGGAAGGAAAGAATATGGTATGGTGCATGGCTGGGTCAATGATGAAGCAAGGATGGGTGGAAGGACAGCAGCCTGGGTGGGTGAAACAGAAACTGTATGTGTGCGTATACTTTGAATGAATGGATGCCTGGAGCATGGTATTCTCTGACTCTTAGATAGCACACGTGTATCTAGAGAGAGTAGATGGTCGCTGGATGAACTAAGTCTTACCTTGAAGAGCATGTACCACCGCACCCGCACGTCCGTTCCAGTTTAGGGAAGGCAAGGAAAAGAAATTGTAAATGTGTCCAATACTACCATGAATAGTAGCAGTACTTTGTATTGCAACTGCAATCACAGCATATATCTGGTTATTACGGTGGACACTCCGTACCTTTCTTAATAACTTTAGTTTACTTGTAGTACGTCATTCATGTGTGGGTGTATCACTGTTCACTCAATATTAAGCAAAGCACCTAAAGTCATCCCATATGTCATCAAATACGTCTCATGTGAAGTGATAGATAATCAAATTAGTTAGCTTCTTCATTTTCCTTTTCTAGTACTCATTTGCACTGTAGGGTGAAAGGTAAATTAATTAAGCAGTAGCCCTTGTAACAGAGTATTATCAGTGCCACCCGTAATAGAAAAGTAATAGCTTCACCACCTGCATGTACTGGACCGGTACAGTAACGCAAGTCTGTCTCACTCATCATGGTGTGCAACTGTTTTTCTCGGGTGCAAGTTCACTGTGCTGTCATTCTGCCGGCTTGCATAAGATAACGTACCAATTTTCCTAAACAAGAGAGAAGAAGAAGAATAAGACTGGTGTACTGTCATAGTCGACTGTAATGGAAGTCCATAGTGGTCGTAGAATTTGTTCATTAAACTACCACTAATGTTAGAGCAAGGATGCAGAAGTGGGAGGTTACATAGATACTGTCCTCAATAGTTATGTACTGTGCTTTCAATTTGCTACTTGTACTGTGACCCAACTTTCGGCTCAATCACTTTGTGTTATTAATGCTAAGGAGCATTGGTTACAGACTATGTCTTTCTTTCTTTATATAGTTGCTCCTTCCAAATCAACATCACGGAGGGAGCAGGCTAGAATGGCCCGGCAACGGAGGCTGGAAGCCACTGTCGCCGAATATCGGCGGCTGGTGGCCCTGGAGGAGGAGGAGGACACGCAGTCGACCGGTGCAACAACAACATCCTCGACTGGGACCGCTGCATCCTCCTCCATGACCCCATGGGACGCCAGCATGCGCAGTGCTCCAGCGGGACCGAGCCGGGCTAACAAAGCCAACCGCCACCGCCAAGCAACAGAAAGACCAGCTGCCCCCCACAGGAGCTGCAAGGCACGCCAACGCCACCTAGGAGTCCGAATGTCCTACCTGGAGCAGGAGGTCCAGAACTATAAGAACTTGGTGAAGGGCCTCCGCTCCGAGCTTGCCACCCTCCGCAAGGAGTATGATGCCCATGCCGCAAAATGCACCAGCACCCTCCAGTAGTGGAGTGTCCCTTGCCCTTTTTTTATAGACTTTTGGGGGGTGGGATTTGGGAGTTGGGATCGTTTTGGGACTTTTCAAAGACAATCGTTGGGGTTAGGGTGGGTCTTGAGGGAGATTATTTTGTTAGGGCTACATAAATATACATTTTTAAACTTTATCTGACCATACCTGTTTTTTACTGCTTTTCAGTCTGGTGGGTGGGGGACGGGGGTGTAACAGTAACTTTGTTTTCCTGAACAGTCGTAGGACTTTAGTAGTACAACCGTCAATCTCTCGTCTACTCCTAAATAATACTCCATTATACTACCTCCCACCAAACGCTTATCTTACCTGTAATTTGTGTTAGAAATTAGGGCTAGGCCCAGGGCTGGCTCCATGTGAAATGGGGATTAACGTTGGCAATCCTGGGCGGGTGAAAATTCCTCATTGCGGTGGTACTAGTGGTGTGACACAGTGGCAGTTGCATGCCTATGGAAAAAAAGAAAACGAAACCTTGTTTGTCCTTACTGTAGCATTACAACGGTTACGGTACGATCGAGAATATAGCAGGTGACAGTACACTAGAACAGTGCCATAATGTAGCCTAACAAATGGTAAAGTATTTGCTTGCAAGTATAACTAGTACTTGCGTTTATTTGACATTGGCTCCTACTACTAGAAGATATAGTACTGAAGCTGAGTAAGTCTAGAAGATATCCTCGTATTCCTTCACCAGCCTGTTGCTATGACCTTATCCTCCCCAGCAAGTGTGTGGAATTATTGATGTCATTTTAGTCAGACATCAAGCAAAACATCACAGCCCGGGGGAAGAGGGTTAGGGTTTGTAAAATGGATGGGAATGGGGGTTTCTTTTTGGGTAGGTTTTGTTGAGAGAAGAAAAAAAAAGCACAGCATGGACAAACAATAATTGAAGATAAAGACAATCTTTGGGTACAAACTAAAGCTAAGCACATGCAGTCACACTCATAGAATAAAACAATGGATACTGTATCTGTATTGCGTATGTTGTTGGAGTTGTCCTGTTGAATTTGGTAAGTAAGTTGCATGCAGCAAACAATTCCTCTTATTGGCGGCACTCCTCCATTCCAGCTGACGCTTCGTCCATCAATGTTGGTGACCACTGACAGAAGACACCCTGTCCACTGCCTGCCTGGCGGATGTTGACTGAAACCCGGCCTGTAATTATTGAACGGAAAACAGGAAGTGCTATTACAATACCACTGATAAATAAATAAAAGGTATGTACGCTGTGTGGTTCAAAAAGTGACACTTTGATTTCACTAATAGACAGTACAATATTTTTGAAATTGCGTGCTCTGTCTGAGTCACCTTTTTAAGGATAAATAAGTATGGCCAAAATATTATAGCGGATCTTTCCCCTCAAGGTAGGTGTACTGTAAACTGTGTTTTAGAACAAAATTTGACCTTCCCAGCAATGCTCCCACCAAGACCCTTACTAAAGCCAGTCGCAAAAATGTAGAAGAACCCCAATCAGATCTCCAAAAACGATGCCTAGCAGAAAAATGGTGACAAAACGTACTTTGAAAGTAACAGTAGGCCCAAATACAGACCGTGGATTGTATTCAAACCACTTGCAAGCAAGCAAAAGTATCCATAGCCAGCATCGCTCCAACAGTGCTCTAAAACACCAGAACTGCGTTGCAATAGAACCCCCCGAAACACATGCAATCCTGCTGCTAGGGCTAACCCTAACGAACCCTAACTTACAAAAAGTGCCAAAACTGGTGTTTCCTTATGGATTTTGTCCAAAACACTTCTATCCGGTATTAGACCTTCCCAGGAATGCCCCAGGCAAGACCCGCCAACCCACCCGCAAAAAACCACCCGACAACACCCCCAAACAGCGAAAAAGCTAAATCTCATACTTACAATATCTCTCGGCCTTCGGTCCAAACGCGGCGCTGTGCAGCTAGGTCATCATCATCATCAATCATCATAACTCCTGTTTTCCACCACGGATTTCCTGAAAAGCAAATGCAATCAAGATTAGATTGTCGCAGCAGTGCTTCGACAGAGACCCCGGCCGCAACCCACCCACGAACAGCAGGAAGCCCCCCAAAACGCTACATTGAGCAAGATGACAGAAGAAATAGCAAAAAAAAGGCTGTTCCTTAAGGATTTTGTCCAAAACACTTCTATCCGGTATTAGACCTTCCCAGGAATGCCCCAGGCAAGACCCGCCAACCCACCCGCAAAAAACCATCCGACAACACCCCCAAACAGCGAAAAAGCTAAATCTCATACTTACAATATCTCTCGGCCTTCGGTCCAAACGCGGCGCTGTGCAGCTAGGTCATCATCATCATCAATCATCATAACTCCTGTTTTCCACCACGGATTTCCTGAAAAGCAAATGCAATCAAGATTAGACTGTCGCAGAAGTGCTCCCAGACACCAAAAATCACCCACAAACACCCGGAACCCCGCCAAAGAGCACCCCAAAGGCAAGCAAGTCAGCAAAAACGGCAAGAAATTTCCACCTCATATTTGGTCCAAAACACTTTTGTCCATTATTAGAGCTTCACAGCAATGGGCCCAAATCCGTCAACTCACCCGCAAAGAAGTACAACACCCCCACAAGTGCTGAGTCTTTCTTCATTGGGCGTAATACAGCACTCTGCTTTGAGGGAAATCGCAGTCTGGAGGAGGAGGATAGAGGAGCATGTTCTTCAGAACTTGTGAACCTGAGGAATGTAGACTGCGGCACCTTCAAATCAATAAGCAAACAAGTGAAGACAGTTCTGCTGATGGTCTTGTTTTTGGGATTAGGTGATTAAAGTTTGAATTAAATTAACTGTGCAAAACAAAGAAAGAGAGACAAACAGGAATAAAAGTGAATAAGGACGAAAAAGAAAGTTCTTGATTCATTGTCTCATTTTCAGGGCTCGGTGTCAGGGAATAAGAAGAAGATTTCGTCATCATACTCTGCGAATTCAGGCAGGATGAGGTCAGTGCCACCGAACAGAGAACAAATCCCCTCATCTACGTTGCCGTCCTCCTCGTCTTCATGCGGCGTGCTTTCTCGTACTTTGTAATCTGGTGGTATGAGGTGCTGATTCATCTTGATCATTGTCAGCCGCTCCACATTTTTGGGCGAGAGGCGGCTCCGTTTGGGAGTTACAATGCCACCAGCAGCACTGAAAACACGTTCAGAAGACACACTTGCGAGTGGGCAAGACAAATAGTTTATAGCCAGGTTGGAGAGCTGTGGCCACAATTGTTTTTTGCCATGCCAATACTGCAATGGCTCATCATTAAGAAAGACCTCTGTTGAGTCATTCAGATAGTCCTGCACCATCGACTCAAGGTCATCAACGGTTCCTCCACTTTGCTTACTTTTTGCTGTGCCTGTGACATTTTTTCGAGAACCATACCCAAGCAAACTTAGCCAATCCTCCACAGCAGCCACTGTTAGTGTTGTGTGTGGTGCAGATGATCCACTTGCCGGTGTCTTTAACGGCTGAGAGGTCACTTGTGCCCCAGCCACAGGTGCAGAAGTGGATTCTTGTGACTGGGGATGGCCTGCTGATGCTGATGCTGATGTACTGCCTTCTCCTTCAATAACCTGCCGTTCTTTTTCAAACCTCTTGGCTGACCAGGCTAGCCAATGTTTGTACTTTTGAACATCTTCATCAGCAAAAGGAAAGAATGCTTCGCCTGCCAGCGCCTTTTTGTAGCGTGGATCCAGAATAGTAGCACAAATGTAATGCTGTTCTGACTTGATCATTTGAAGTCGTTCATCACCAAGTAGGCGCTCTAATAATTTCTCAGACAAAATAAAATGGTCTTTTTTTTGTACATCTTTTTCAAACTCAGAAGACACCGCCATCAGTTGGTGCTCCAGCATGCACAACAATGGGATAGCTTTTCCCAAATTACAGTCCTCCTGGCTGACTGCACGCGTGAAGAACTCAAAAGGACGAAGCATGTCTGTCAGGCTTTTAACTATGTCCCATTGCGCCGCACTCATCCGCAGGTCCTCCTTCTGAGATGTACCCTCTGTGAAGAAATAGTGATCGAGTACCGTATACTGCTCATACAGACGCTCAAGCATGTAGAAGGTTGAGTTCCAACGTGTTGCCACCTCCTGGATGAGTGCTTTCACTGGTATTCGACTTTGAAGTAGCAGCCTCCTCAGATGCTTCCGGGCCTTAAAAGAATGGCTGAAATGGTTGCACATTTTGCGGCAGGTGGCCATTACCGCGAACGCTGCACTGTCTCTATCACTCAAGAATTTTTGAACTACCAGGTTGATACAGTGCGCCAAACACGGCACTCTGAAATAGTCACCCAGCGACATGGCCTTAACTACATTGGCGCCATTATCCGTGGAAACATAACCAATCTTGCGTTTTTGTGGGGATAGCATTTTCAAGACCTTTTTGTCAAACTCTTCCAAAATGTTTTCTGCTGTGTGACTTTTCTCCAAGCCAAACATGGCTAGTGTTGCATGTTTCCGAGCAGCTTTGAAAACTTTGTCCGGGTCAACACCTGCGTTTAGCTTTGCTTTAACACCTGAAAAAGAGACCCAGTGTGCAGTGATGCACATGTAATCAGCGCCTGCACCACTGGTCCACATGTCTGTTGTCAGATGTATTGTGTGAACAGCACTCTTCTGCAAAGCTGCCCCAATCGCCTCCAGCACATCTTCATGTAGTGCTGGAACCGCAACTCTGGCAAAATAGAACCGGCTAGGAACCTTCCATTTAGGGCAGAGCGTTGCCACTAATTCTAGAAAACCTACCGCTTCTACAAAAGAAAAAGGGAGAAGGTCCACAGCTAGCATTTTAGCCAGCTTAGTGTTATACAGACGCGTCAGTGGGTGGTTGCGTTCATATGGCACGTCTGAAGTAAGCATTGTTCTAATGTTGCCCTGGACCAAGCATTTACGGGCTGATAATGACTTTGTTGACCCAATTTTGCTCGCTGGTGAACTTTTGTGCGTTGGTGTCTCACTCGCTCCAACACTCTTAGTGTGCCTCACATTGGGTGTGCTGCTGACAGGGGTACTGGGTGTAAGGGAAGTGTTTGACACGTCTTCTTCCTCCTCGTCATCATCATCAGATGAAACATCAACGTTTCCTTGAATTCGGCCTTTCTTGATCGCATCTAGGTGCGCAAACCATTTGACAGTGTGCTGTCTCCTAAGATGACCTCTCTGGCCTCCGGTACCATAGTTGGTACCTGGCTTACCACGACTAACTGCAACCTTACAAAGGGTACAAATGGCAAACTTTGGATTTTTTTGACAAACAGTAAAGAAGTCCCAAACTGGGGACTTGAAGTGTCTGTGGGACCTGGAGGAGGCGGCGATACTGGTGGTGGTGGTCATGAAGCTAATGCCAGATGAAGTGGAGGATCTGGATTGCCCAACTTTTGTACGTTGTGCACTTTCACCGCCACTAATTAAGGTCGAGGTGGATGGAGGTCTCTTCTTGCCAGAAAGAAATATGGAAGCGGGACGAGTTTGTGTACTACTTAACTCCAATGATTGTGGTGTTTCCACTGCCTCCTCATCGACAACATCATCATCATCATCATCACGCTCAGCAGCTCTTCGGGCTAGGGTCAAAATGTCTCTTTGCTGCATGCCCGCTGGGGCTGCAGTGACCTTTATGATGACTGGGTCGTCGTTGGCAGAGTCTTCATCAGCAGCAGTATCCGCCACTTCTTGTTGAGCCTCATCACACTCCATAACTCTGAGACTTTGGACGAGCTTCCTTTTACGCTTAACTACCTTTGACGGATCATGGTGTGCCTCACTCTCAGACGGCTGTGGTGCTGGTTCCCAAGTTTGATCCGTATCATCAGAAGGAGGTGTGCTTGAAGAAGATGTAGACACCACCCTTGATCTCTTCCTTGCTAGGGGTGTGGAAGACAATGAAGGATCATCAGGAGGAGTGGCTTCCTCAAATGATACCTCGCCTTGATTGTCGATTTCCTGATGTGCCCCTACTTCGGGAGGAACAACTATTGTGGGCACTTGTGACCCTCCATGCACCTCTGCTTGCGCATCTCCTTGCGCTGCCTCTCCTTCCACATGTACTTGGGCTTGTACTTGCACATGTGATTGTTGTTGCGGCTGTGGTTGTTCAACACTCGTCAGATGAGCTACAACAACCTGTGTTGATTGAGGGACATTGCTGCTGCTTTCTTGCGATGAGCCAACATCACTGGTCGATGGTGATTGAAGAACTATACTGGCTGCCTCTACAGCACTCAAGGGCTTGGACTTAAGTTGGCGTGGTGGTGGTGGTGGCACTGAGCCCAATGGAGCGGGGGTGCTGCTGCCAGCTTGGTCCCCAGCAGATCCCGCTGCTGCTGCAGGCATACTTTTTTTTTTACTCCCAAAAAAAGGGGCGGGCGGCACACCAGTGTCCTTGGTAACTTGCTTCTTCTGCTCCTTACTGGCACCTTTCTTGCTAGAGGAGCTACGGGTTACTTTTTTGGGGCCATCTTCTTCAGAGCAGGTCAGCAGGCAGCAGTTGCACGAGTTGCAGAGGGTTCTGTGTCCAGACGTGACGTCGCGTGACGTTATGCTGCACACACACACCGCTGCAGGACTTCTTCCTGGCACTGGTGGTTCTCTTGAGTCTTCTTGTGCACCTAAAAGCAATGGAAGACAGAGGAACATCAGTTCAGTTATACACCCCAAAAAATCGACGAAACACAGAAAAATGAGCACAATCCCATGCCATCCATGATGTTTACATTGAAGACACCCCACAGAAAGACTAGGGACATGCAAGTATGCAACACTCACTACCCCTGGGCATAATGGATGAAAAGTAGGCAAAATAAGTGCATGCCTCAGACACTGCCTCTCTTCAAAATGGCCCCTTACACCCCAAGCACATGTTGCCTGTACCAGCCAGCACTCAAGATGGCCACCACCACCACCCACATGGCCAGTCCACATCAACAGTACACCCCCAAAAACAGAAAAACAGCCAGAAATCACCACAATCCAATGCCATCCATGATGTTTACATTAAAGAGAGTGAGACCACACCACAGGCACACTCAGTCCATGCACCACCACCCCTGGGCAAAAGGCCACACCAGCAGCCCCCAAAAAACGACAAAAAACAATAAAATAGGCACAATCCCAGCCCATCCATGGCCTCAATTATGTTTAAATTCAAGAAGACACCCCACAGAAAGACTAGGCCCATGCAACACTCACCACCCCTGGGCAAAGGGCCCCACCAGCAGGCCCAAAAAAACGACCAAAAACAATAAAATCAGCACAAGCCCAGCCCATCCATGGCCTCAATGGTGTTTAAATTCAAGAAGACACCCCTCAGAAAGACTAGGCCCATGCAACACTCACCACCCCTGGGCAAAGGGCCCCACCAGCAGGCCCAAAAAAACGACAAAAAACAATAAAATCAGCACAATCCCAGCCCATCCATGGCCTCAATGGTGTTTAAATTCAAGAAGACACCCCACAGAAAGACTAGGCCCATGCAACACTCACCACCCCTGGGCAAAGGGCCCCACCAGCAGGCCCAAAAAACCGACCAAAAACAATAAAATCAGCACAAGCCCAGCCCATCCATGGTCTCAATGGTGTTTAAATTCAAGAAGACACCCCTCAGAAAGACTAGGCCCATGCAACACTCACCACCCCAGGTGTTAAGGGCCCCACCAGCAGGCCCAAAAAAACGACAAAAAACAATAAAATCAGCACAATCCCAGCCCATCCATGGCCTCAATGGTGTTTAAATTCAAGAAGACACCCCACAGAAAGACTAGGCCCATGCAACACTCACCACCCCTGGGCAAAGGGCCCCACCAGCAGGCCCAAAAAAACGACCAAATACAATAAAATCAGCACAAGCCCAGCCCATCCATGGCCTCAATGGTGTTTAAATTCAAGAAGACACCCCTCAGAAAGACTAGGCCCATGCAACACTCACCACCCCTGGGCAAAGGGCCCCACCAGCAGGCCCAAAAAAACGACCAAAAACAATAAAATCAGCACAAGCCCAGCCCATCCATGGCCTCAATGGTGTTTAAATTCAAGAAGACACCCCTCAGAAAGACTAGGCCCATGCAACACTCACCACCCCTGGGCAAAGGGCCCCACCAGCAGGCCCAAAAAACGACAAAAAACAATAAAATCAGCACAATCCCAGCCCATCCATGGCCTCAATGGTGTTTAAATTCAAGAAGACACCCCTCAGAAACACTAGGCCCATGCAACACTCACTACCCCTGGGCATAATGGATGAAAAGTAGGCAAAATAAGTGCAGGCCTCAGACACTGCCTCTCTTCAAAATGGCCCCTTACACCCCAAGCACATGTTGCCTGTACCAGCCAGCACTCAAGATGGCCACCACCACCACCCACATGGCCAGTCCACATCAACAGTACACCCCCAAAAACAGAAAAACAGCCAGAAATCACCACAATCCAATGCCATCCATGATGTTTACATTAAAGAGAGTGAGACCACACCACAGGCACACTCAGTCCATGCACCACCACCCCTGGGCAAAAGGCCACACCAGCAGCCCCCAAAAAACGACAAAAAACAATAAAATAAGCACAATCCCAGCCCATCCATGGCCTCAATTATGTTTAAATTCAAGAAGACACCCCACAGAAAGACTAGGCCCATGCAACACTCACCACCCCTGGGCAAAGGGCCCCACCAGCAGGCCCAAAAAAACGACCAAAAACAATAAAATCAGCACAAGCCCAGCCCATCCATGGCCTCAATGGTGTTTAAATTCAAGAAGACACCCCTCAGAAAGACTAGGCCCATGCAACACTCACCACCCCTGGGCAAAGGGCCCCACCAACAGGCCCAAAAAAACGACAGAAAACAATAAAATCAGCACAATCCCAGCCCATCCATGGCCTCAATGGTGTTTAAATTCATGAAGACACCCCTCAGAAACACTAGGCCCATGCAACACTCACTACCCCTGGGCATAATGGATGAAAAGTAGGCAAAATAAGTGCAGGCCTCAGACACTGCCTCTCCTCAAAATGGCCCCTTACACCCCAAGCACATGTTGCCTGTACCAGCCAGCACTCAAGATGGCCACCACCACCACCCACATGGCCAGTCCACATCAACAGTACACCCCCAAAAAACAGAAAAACAGCCAGAAATCACCACAATCCAATGCCATCCATGATGTTTACATTAAAGAGAGTGAGACCACACCACAGGCACACTCAGTCCATGCACCACCACCCCTGGGCAAAAGGCCACAACAGCAGCCCCCAAAAAACGCCAAAAATCAATAAAATAAGCACAATCCCAGCCCATCCATGGCCTCAATTATGTTTAAATTCAAGAAGACACCCCACAGAAAGACTAGGCCCATGCAACACTCACCACCCCTGGGCAAAGGGCCACACCAGCAGGCCCAAAAAAACGACAAAAATCAGCACAATCCCAGCCCATCCATGGCCTCAATGGTGTTTAAATTCAACAAAACAGTTGTATCATGCACCCCTAACCAACCCTGGTCCTACTGGATACTGTGGCTACCCACAATATAATTTATATAATGTTGTGAAAAAGTTCCAAAATTGTACTTGCAGCAACTGTAATGCCCCAAACAAACTTACTTGTGAAAGTTGATTTCTAATCCAAAAGTGATCCAAAGACAGTCAAAAAGGCCTCAAATCCAAATATCCAGCAGCACCCACAAAAAGTAATCCTTCCAGCTCCAGATCCAAATGAAAGTGACCAGGAGATGGACAAAGCACTGGGAGGAGCCTGCTGGACAGGAACAGGAAGTTGGAGACTGTGGGGCACTTCCTTCCCCCCCCCCAAAAATGGACTCCTTGAAAAAAAAAAGGCCATGCAAATGTCAACCTGAGGAGTGATTCTGATAAAAATCATAATTTTCTGAAGGTTTATCCTGTTTGCTGGTGATTTTCTTGTGCAGAATTGCAAAAGCTCTATTTCGCGAGTGCGAGATTGTTCCTTTCCGCCGCAACTACGTGTTCGCAATTGCGAACTCTCGCGAGGTGTGCTGTGCAAGGTGGCAAGCCGCGATTACGTATTCGCGGGCGCCAAACTCCCGCGGGATCACGCAGCAAGATCCAAAATGGCGCGGCACTCGCAAAGAAAAACAACTCGGCAAACGCTAAATGACGGAAAGTGAACGCCGTGCACCACGCCGCGCGCCGCAACCAAGCAAAAAATCCGCCGCGAGCGGATTCACGGATTTTCGACAAATTCACGAGAGTTCGCGGATTGCGAATTTGCCGAAAATCTGAAAAATCCGCGATCGGAGCGGATTTTACGCCCATGCTTAAAGGTAACCTAATGTTATTCTATGGGAGGTGAAGGCCTTACACTAGCAAGAAACAAATTTAGGAGTTTTTCACTACCACGACATGTAAAACTTAATGTCATGTCCCACTTTATTAAATACAATGCAGCCACCCCTATAGGTTTTTAGGGACTACTTTTGGGATGAAGGAAGGTTTGGGCCTGGCAAAAGACAGGTCTTAAACTGCTACTTCAGTGGGTGGTACAATGAGTGCTGTAGACTAAATAGTAGCATTTAATTTACAAGCCCTAGGTACCATGTAGTACGATAATCTATGGACTATAAATGTGCCAATCAGGTGTAGGCCAATTCTACCATGTTTTAAGGAGAGACCACAAGTACTTTAGCACTGGTTAGCAGTGGTAAAGTGCACAGTCCGAATGCCAGCCGAAAAAAAAGATTTCAGAAAACATGAGGGCTGAAGGTATAAAGTTTGGGAATGACCCTGCAGAAAGGGCCAAGTCCAACACCATAGCATTAAATTTTTGATAACTATGAAAAACCGTGGTTTAAATATTTGTCTAACTGGCCCCATCCTGAAATAGTAGTATTACTATTTTGATCTGTAAAAAAAAACTTCCTGGCTAAGTCACTGTAAGGACATGGCAACACTGACTTTCTACATGTCCGACTGATAAATACAGTGCAATCTCCCTTGTGGGCTACAATGCCAACACAGGGTGGCCAGTGACCCGTTACTAAAATTGGATACCAGATACAGTGGATGGCTCCCTCAAAAAAGGAGTTGGGAAACTATCATATCATTAAACTGAAGGTGCAAGCAGCACACCATACCCTTGAACAAGTGTGTAAAAAGCGCCCATTTACAATGTACAAGATTACAGAATTCCTTGTGTTAAGATACCAGTCAAGTAAATCAACATTTATTTGACAAATGTCTATGCGCATCAAACTAGTATTTCGTTAGATATGATTTTCTCTAGGCAAATGTGCCTCTATAGAGAGATGCAACGATATAGCATAATTTTTTTTTTTTTTAAAGTGACAGAAATATATGATCATTCCCGAGGAATAGGGAACTTGACTTAGATAAAGGAATCGAGGTTAGAGGACCATTATCCTATACAATATTAGCTCAATTCCCTAGACTAGAGGAAGAAAATGTCCTAAATTTAATTAAGCAAAACCATTTGGCAGTTCGGGCTGGACTGTTCCCATGAGTCACGGGGTCAAGACTGATTTGCAAATGGCCAGGTCTAAACTGAGGTGGCATGGTGAGCAACAAATGATGGATTTAACCGAGAGCTCTTGATTAGGGGTGGATGTTTTGATTTGTTCTGCATTCCGTCCATCAATTGTGTGTCTTTTGCCAAATTTAATTAAAGCAACAAAATCTGGCTTGCCTATTGACTCAGCACCCCCACTTATCTTAGTCAAAGCACTGGATATTATTCTACCATCTGTAATTGAATTGCTAAACTTGTCATTAGATACGGCCCTGGTCCCCAAATCTTGGAAGCATGCGATCATTAGGCCATTACAAAAAAAGCCAACCTCGATCCTACTCTACTCAATCATTTGCACCCTATCTCCCTCCTGCTGTTGTTGGCAAATTCTTGGAGAAATAAGTAAATCATACACTGGCCAACTTTTTGGAGACTAATGACATCCTTCATCCCACTGAGATGGCTTTTTGAGCTACCCATAGTACAGAGTGAGCATTACTGGCAATTACAGAGGAGTTAAAGGCACTACTAGATGATGGAGGGTTGGCAGCTATTCTCCTACTGGATCTCAGGATGGCATTTGATAGCGTGGATCACACTATTCTAAAAAAAAAGACTAAGGGAAGTAGGAGTTCAGGGCAAAGCCAAGGACTGGCTCTCCTCTTTCTTAGAGAATAGATCCTTCCAAGTGATAGAAAGGGACTGCTTCTCAGATTGTCAACATGTGGTATCCCACAGGGCTCATCCCTTAGCCCTACTCTATGTAATATATATGTATGAAAGCTTGCCAATATAGTACAGGAATTCCGCATTTCAGTGGTGTCATATGCTGATTACACCCAGCTGGTAGAGTCGCTGTCAAATGGCCCACACCCAAGTAACCATCAGCTCATTCATGGTCTCGAGAGAGTGGTAAAATGGATGTCAATCAGTTGCTTGAAAGTAAATGGTGGAAAGACAGAGCTTATGATATTGGGCAACTGTGCCATTCACGCACCCCTGATACAATGTCACTACTGTATGGGAGACCCACCTATCCCTTATCTGGCCATAAAAAACCTGGGAATCTGGCTAGAGGATACACTCACAATGGACTGTCAATCTAGGAAACTATCAGGAATTTGCTTCTAGCTTCTCAAAATGATAAGGAAGATAATTGAAGAGATCCCTGCTCACCTGAAAAAAACAGTCATTCGGTCCCTTATAATTTCACGCCTGGACTACAGTAACTCGCTTTATGTGGGCTCGCAGTGTATGTAACAAAGAGACTCCAGATAATGCAGAATGTGACTTTTATTAAAATTCCCAACTGCGTATCCATTAAAGAACCACTTAAAAGCTTCCCTGGTTGCCTATCGAAGCCAGAATCAAGTTCAAATCCCTCTGTACAGCATATGGGGCCATTAACAAAAAAGGACCACTAAAGCTCAGACAACTGATATCCAGGTACCCCCGACCAGCCAAGATCTTCCCAGCAATTGCTCCTCAGAACAGCCAGAGCCAAAAGGGCAAGATGGGGGGGCAGATCACTTGCCCATCTGGTACCAAGGCTGTGGAACGCCCTTCATTTGAAATCAGAGCCCTACAGAGTGAAACATCCTTCCCCGTTAAGTACATTCAGGAACATAGCTTTACAAACAGCTCTCACCAGTGCTGGGAAGCCTTCGGGCAGCCATGCGCTCTACAAATCCTAAACATAAGCATAAACATGAAGCTCTGAGATATATCCGGTTCCAAAGAGCCTGGGCAATTGTACCCATATTAATTAAAGAGTATCATAAGAATATGAGAATTCAGTGTATGGAAGTGCATGTACTGAGGTGTAGTATCACTGGGTGCTGGCTAATGTTCAACATTTTCAACATTTCAACATTTTCAAGATATTCCAGTGGATGCCTGATAACATCCAACTTCTCGTGAACCGTGTGTCAGCGACATTGACCACTGAAGTGAGGTGATCTGATCCAATCACTTTCTCCATTGTCTGCTGAAAAATTACCAAGTTGGACATGCAGAAGTATACGAAGGGTGATATTATGTATGCAGGTCTTCAGCGTACCCTCTTGTTGACTAGCAACACTTGGGTCCATCCCTACCGGAACACCGTAGTTGGGGACAGATTTACTAGCCCCTTTTGCGCCGGCGTTTCATCACTTCTGTGAAGCACCGGCGGCGTAAACCATGCGCCATGTTGCGCCCTATTTACAACGTGACGCATCTAGGGAGATGCGTCACATTGTAAAGCCCTGACCCACATGAAACCTCATGTGGGCGTTGCGGCGCGGGGGGCGTTCCGGAGCAGTAAAGCCTCGGTAAAGTGCCTGAGTGAAATCTACAAGATTCAACTCAGTCTCAAGATTCAACTGCGCCAAAACCTTGCCACGATGCGCCGCATAGTAAATGCGGCGCATCTGTGGTGGTGCAAGGTAAACTTGCGTGACGCATCTTACCTGGCGCATCCCTGCTGATTTGCAGGGATGCGCCAGTCGTCATAAATCTGCCCCTATATATATTTATAAACGCACGAATCATCCCCCAGGGGATATCTCGGCACATGAGCAGCCCACACAAGTTGCACTTCAGTGGAGGTATTAGAGTTCAAATAGCCAGTTTTCCAAACATTTCTTAACCGCATGCGCGCTAGCGGTTTTCCCGCTGCGCGCTGCGTTTTTCGAAAAGCCGCGTTACATGACGAGCTCAACTCGTCATGAGCGTGCGAGCGGCGTAACTCATGACGAGCTCAGCTCGTCATGAGCGCGGAATGGGTTAAAAGAGGACAGGTCTGAACAGGAACGTAACTCAATGGGTAGTTGATTCCAATATTTGGGGGCCAAATATGTGCCAGGCTTTCAAAAACCACTACTCTCAGTCTCATTCTTTCTCTGGCACCACTACTAAAGTCTGGAATTCCATACACAACCTGCCCCCCTCACTTCCAAATAGCTTTCAAGTCTGAATTAAAATTACTCAAACATCAGTAGAGTTCTGCATTGTCCCTCATCGTAAATCATTTTATTTCCTCAAGCGTCCCTTCTTACCTTGCTTCCCTCCCTTTCACATCTTCCCAAATGAATGTAGCTGTGTTTACTTCTAGACCTATGTGTATTTTGTTGACATCCCTCCTTGCCATCTCTTCTCGACGTTAGCTGTCTGCCCACTGGCAGTATGATTACCCCTCGAGAGTACTAGGTCAGTACTTATGCAGGGGATGGGAGGCCACGAAAGCAGAAAAACCGACATCTCTCCATGAATGAGGATTATGTAAAGCTTTCCCTCAACACTCCAGATCGCCAGCTCCTGTGATAATTTTTCACATCACCGATGTATTTGCACATGCAGATCAATTTTTGCTAGCGCATAGGTTTTTTTTAATGCAGCTATGTATAAAGAGACATGCCATTTCCAAATTGATAAAAAATAGGTTTGTAAGTCGCTTCCTCCAGGACATCTGTATTAACAATCTGTAGAGTTTTACGAGGCGCAAAATGGGATTTTAAAGGGGGATTTTAAATGCCTCCTCTATATTAACAGCAAAAGACACAATGATGATATAGCCAACAAAGATATACAACTAAACACAATTCAATAAATATATTTAAAGTAACTTTGATACATAATATATGACAGCAAGTCCTTGCTCTCGCATATTTGTATTTTTTCTGGTGGTTCGGCGAGCAGCAGCGCAGCGGTTTTGAAAGTACAGGTTTGTTATGCACAGCAACAGCTACATCTACTGGTGGAACAGAATAATGACATGAATGTTTGGCGCACAAGGAGGTTTTTATTGCAGATGTAGATTGTTAACAGGGACATAATCACATTTAAACATATCAGAAAACTGATAGGACTACATACAGCTTCTTTTTGTATGGAAAGCTTTCGATAGTTACAGTGTTATTTTGCCTGTGATAGTAGGTACAGTATATTTCAGAAGGTTACCTTTTCAGAAAAAGGGCTCTGATTCTAAAAAAAATTATATTTCTATAAGCAGTTGGACAAAATTAACTATTCGCCTGGAATTCACCCAATACTGCAAAGCCCGGATTTACTAAGATTCTGCGTCACTTCTGTGATGCAGTCACAACGCAAAACCCTATTTGACATTTACTAAGCCCCTCAAATTTGATTTACATGGCTTTGCGCAGTTTAGTAAATCCAAAGTAACGCAACGCAGCACAAAGCGCAGCCACGTCCCTTGTAGGATGTACCACCGGGCGGTGACGTGGGGCAGGGGAGGGGCAGGGTGGGGGGGTGTAAAATGCGGGAAACGGACGATTTCAGGTAAGTAACGGGAAAAAAAATGAATTTCATTGCGCGTGCAACAATTTTTTTTTTTTGTTACTTACCTGAAATTGTCTATTTCCCGCATTTTACACCCCCCCCCCACCAAGCCCCTCCCATGCCTCACGTCCCCGCCCGATGGCATGCCCTACATGGGCCGTGGCTGACAAAGCGCTGCCTAAGTTACGTTGCGGCAGGAAGACATTACATGGGTGGGACATCGTCGTTCCCATGAATCTACCCATGTACTTTGACGCAAACCCAGGTTTACAAAGTCTTATAAACTTGAGTGTGTACCAAAATGGAAAGCCTACCTGACAGGGGCGTAATGAGGGGAAATATCTTTATTTCTCCCCGTTACTTTCTCTTTCTAGTCATGATGAATTCTGCATCACAAATAAAACAAGCATTTGTAATGCAATAGTTCTCGCATTTGTGAGAGTTTAAGCTATTGGCATTGTAAATGACAATGCCTTTTATTGATCTGTATTGATAATTAACACATAAATAAAAGGCATTATCATTTACAATGCCAATAGCTCAAACTCTTGTAAATGCGAGACCTATTACATTTCAAAGAATCGGGCGCCATTGTCCGTGTCTGCTTGGAAAGTGAAAGCGCTTTGCAGGAAAGCATGTTGTGCCCAGAGTAGGTGAAACTCATGAAAGAAAATAGTACTTACAGACTAAATAAGACATACTGTGAAACAACCAAATTAAAAGGACCAGTCCTCATGGGAGGTTACAGGGGAAGACAAGGTGGTACTATGGAGGAACTAACAAGCCTATTAACGAATCAGAAGACAGCATTTATGAAGGGCAATGACACAAGCCAATGAAAAATATGGGTGGAGAGTGTGTGGGGCGTCAAGTCCATACTCAAATACAGCATGCCTCACAGAGCAGCGCATGCACTGCCCCGGCTCGACCTAAAATGGAAATAACCTCTTAGGATTGCTTTTGTGCAGGAAAGTATCCCTTCCTGCACAAAAACAATTGTTCCTGTAATGGAGGCACACTAGCAGCATGGTGCAAGGGTGCATGCATTGGCTTTAGTGAGAGCAGAATTGCACCATATCTTAGGAGATATGGCATATTTTCGCTTTCTCCCTTTCACCCAACGTAGCACAACAAGTGGGCTTGCTGAGTTGCGTGAAAGAATAGTAAATTTGCCCCCAGGAGTACACCTGTCATGCTCTCAAGGAGAATTGATATGTATAGGCATGCCCATAGGCATAAATGTACTAGGTTCACATTTAGGCATGTAGAGATGCTTAATAAAAGTGTATTTGTAACTTAAAGCTCCTTTTCTCCACAAGGAAAATATTTTTCACATGGGGATATCTCGTTTTCCTGCTCTCCCATCATTAAAAACGTAAAACTCTCCTCGACAAGAGTAAATTACCAACTGTATCTAGATTTGGAATGTGCCTTGCAAATTGTTGTGATTACCTAGGAACTGACAAGTTTGTAAACGCCCATCTATCTACCTTTCCAGGCATTTTCAACTGTAACTTCTACACCCCATACTTGGATGAGACTGTTTCTTACTGATGCAATTATTTTATGTGTATGTGAGTAATTCCATTTAGGAGTGAAAATGCATGTTTACTTAAGGCAGAACATTAATTTTCTTTCATAAAACAGACCATATGCATATAAGGTGGCCACCACTGCCCCGGTAAATATGAACACTGTTTCCAGTCCTGTACTTTTCTGTGATAGATAATTGCAGCAATTAGACTGACACACCTGAAATCAATGTTTTGTAGGTGAAATATTCAAAATTAGTGGCAATGCCCATAATGATCTGGGGCATATTTACTAAACGTTCACGCAACGCAGGGCAGCAAGTTAAATTGTTGCATTGTGCTGCACAAAAGGGAGAGAGCACAAATGCCCCATATTTACAAAGGTAAGCCGCATTTCTGTTGTCTCCTTGCATTGATGCACTGTGACCAGCCTAGGGACAAAGTAGGCATTCCTGCACCATAGGGCAAGGGCACCTGTGTTACAGACACAATTGTTTATGAGCAGCCAGTGGCTCCTTCCTGCACAAAAACAATAATTAGTGGCCTTTTCCACTTTATATGTGTATGCTGAAGAAAGCATATGTGGAAATAGGAATTAACTGTGAGAAATATAAATATTTATCTTCGTTATACCTCACTGGGGAAGGTGCAGTCCCATGTTTACCAGCTTTAGTAAATATAGGATTGCGCTAAAATCCATGGGTGGATCCATGGGAATACCCATGCTATACCCATGGAGCGTGTCCCAGATTGAAATGCAAAGTAACGCAGCGCAAGCAGCTGTGTTGCGTTACATTTTTCTACAAAGCCACACAAGGCACTGCATGTGTGGCTTTGTGAATATCACTGAAGCCTGTGCGTTGTCTTTGTGTCACCTTGCAAAATGCACGGACATCACAACGGCTTTATAAATCTTTGCCTTGGAGCCAGGTAATCACCTTAGTTGAGATCCTAAGGTTCTTGAGAAGATGCTAGAGTAGGCACATATGGTAAAGGCTTTGGGGTGTATTTACTAAGATTTTGCACAGGGTTTGAATCACAAAAGCGCTGCATATTGGCACAATATGCTTATTTCAAATGCACTCACATAGGGCAACTTTGTATTATTTAGCGACAAATTCCATTCCATGGGTGGCAAGGGGAGTCCCCTTTGACCACCTTTTTTATTTGACACAAAACCTTATTTGCTAAAACAAGTTCCTTTCCAGCTTTGCATGTCTGCTGCTTTGTACAGCACAAATATAATGTAGGAAAAGTTTTAAAGTTTTTCTAGGCATAGTATTTTGAACTGGAAGGGGACCCTTAATGTACAAAACCTATGCTAGACTTACTCAGGCACCTGTACACTATGGTTCAGAGGTGTGTACGTGGTACTCAGCATGCCCAGTTGTGCACCATCTCTAGGGAGAGAGCAGGATACTGCCATATCTCTGTAGATATGGCACAGTTATGCTCTCTCCTTCTCATGCAACTCAGCACTGCATTTTTGGTTGCATGACATTTTTGTAACTATACACCATAATGTACACAGTGTAGCAGAATAGGGTCAGATATCATGTTTTTACTTAGATCACAAGCCCGAGATTGAACTAAGTTTCGATTCCAGAGCAAATATACATTTACTCAGGCATTGAAATTTTGGGTAGCTTGACAGTTATTCTGCTTTAGCTGTTTTTACCTGACAGACTTCTTTAGCAAAATCCTGGTGAAATTTATTGTGGAAACATTTCATGAAAAGGGTTGAACATGCAGCATTTGGTGTGGTGCATTCCCCATTCCACATGCAATGCGTATTTGTTGGTGCCAGATTTGGTAAATACATCATCCTGAGATTTTTATATTTACTGGGTGTGGTAAATATCTCTTAGTAAAAGTGTATAAGGTACCCATACTGTGATTTTGTTTGCCAAACTGCAATTTAATTTATACTCCAAACATTACAGGACATAGTACACAGTATTGCAGATGTATATGTGTATATTATATTTTTTCCTTATTTTAATAATAGAAAATTGTACTCATGTATACACATACTTTTCATGTGATAGTTACAATTTGAGCTTGCAGAATAAAACAAAAGTATATAGTCTGCCTGTGCTTCAGAGTGTAATTCTTTTCAGGAAGTACAGGCAGTATCTGACAGCTGTAATTGTTTTGGTGTCTGCAATTGAGAAAGGAAACTCCCATATGAAGGTACCGGAGGAGAAACTCTTTCACAACTGTTAGACCTGGCCCTTTCTGTATGATCATCCTCAAACGTTTTGCTTTCACTCCTCCTATTTCTGCTGAATTTGTTTTTGTTGGCCTTAGGACTCTGTGCGCTTTACCACTGCTAACCAGTGTTAAAGTGCTTCTCTCTCTCGTTAAAAGATGTTAGATTGGCTTATACCCAATTGACATATTTAATTTACTTGTAAGTCGCTAGTAAAGCAGCACTACCGGGACTCTAAATTAAATGCTATTAGTGGGCCCGCAGTACTGGTTGTGACACCCACTTTAGTAGCACTCAAAACAAATCTCAGGCCTGCCACTGCAGAGACTGTGTGTGCAGTTTTACACTACCATTTCAACCTGGCAAAATAAACCTTTTGCCAGGCCCAAACCTTTGATTTTAATGCATATATGTCACCCCTAGTATAGGCCCTGAACAGCCTATACGAGGATATCTGTAGACCTTAATGCCAAGACTTGCTTTAAAGTCATATTCACAGACAATAGTTGTTGTAACTCTTGAGCCAGGTCACAAGAAGGATTTATGGTTAAAGCATACCTAAAAATTAATTGGTGTTACAATTTCAAGGACTGGAGGAAGTGAAGCTCTCTGTTGTTTCCTTTGTACCTTCCACTCCTCCCAGTAGTCTTGGCTCTAATCTGAACTTAATATACCATGAAAGATGTCTCTGTAAGAGGGTGCCACTTAGAATGGAAAAGCTGCAAAGGGCAGGTAAAATACCCTTCTGACAATATAGGGGCATATTACCAAGCAATAGCGATAATTATCGCTATTGCTTGGTTAGAGACAACAATTTACCGCTGAGCTGAGGCGATTTGTATCGCAGAAAAACCTTGGTATTACCAAGGTTTATCGCAAATGCGATAAAAAACGGCCGCAATGAATGAATATCGCTGAAAAGTCAGCGATATTCATGCCTTACCGAGCTAATGTTCTTAGCCATGTTATCCACCTCCCATTGGATAACATGGCTAAGAACTGCTCAGGGCAGGTGTTAGCTTTTGGAGATATTCGCGCTTAGCGCGAATATCTCCCAAAGTTGGTAATAGGAGATAGCGATGTTAGCAACTGTTTCCAGTCGCTAACATCTTGGCACGCCCACTTTGCATGTCATTAGTGATAAATATCACTGACATGCAAAGTGGGGCCCAATATGGTCGCTATCTCCTACTAGCTGTCGCTAACTGGTGTTAGCGACAGCTAGGTAATAGGGAGATAATTTTATCTCCGCTTTCTTGGCTTTTAAAGCCAAAAAAGCAGAGATAAACCCCCTTGATAATATGCCCCATAGATATTTATTGATCCAAGATGAAGAGCTTTACAAGAACTGTGGAGCCATAACTTACCCGAAACAAAGTAGAGGAAGATAATGGTTGGAGAAGAAAGTGGAGCAAAAAATTATAACTAAACATATGCAAGGTGGTTTAGCAACAAATCCTTCTAAGATACAAGCTCCCTTATACGTGAATAGAACAGGAAATGACAAAAGGAAAATTATCTAACAATCTTGGCTATAGAGTCCCTGTCAGTACAAACTGTGAAGATAAACATCTTGGTTGGAAGGTAATATAAACCTAGCCCCACCCACTGTCACAGTAAAATAGAGGCCAGAGCAAACTGTTTGGGGTTGCCGCCGCACTTACCACTGCCCAGGAGGTCCACTGAGCCCGAGTCCAGCGCTGTCTACCCCCGCCGCCGCCTCACACCCGCGGCCGCCGAGAGGGGTGGACGGACAGCGGACTTCAGCTCCCAGCGTCCTCAGCGTCCCTTGATTGACAGGGACCCGCCGGACAGCACACACTTCCGCCTGGAGGAGAATAAACAGCGGCACTTCCTCCGGTGGAGCGGGGGCCAGAGCAAACTGTTTGGGGTTGCCGCCGCACTTACCACTGCCCAGGAGGTCCACTGAGCCCGAGTCCAGCGCTGTCTACCCCCGCCGCTGCCTCACACCCCCGGCCGCCGAGAGGGGTGGACGGACAGCGGACTTCAGCTCCCAGCGTCCTCAGCGTCCCTTGATTGACAGGGACCCCGCCGGACAGCACACACTTCCGCCTGGAGGAGAATAAACAGCGGCACTTCCTCCCGCGTCGCGGGACGCGCGCGGGCAGCGCCGGGCGGAGCCCGGGCAGAGGGCGGGCCATCTGTGGCCGTCCGTGGACATCAGGGGACGGGACGGGCCACCCACCTTACCAGCGGTATTCAAACCTGAAAGCTCTCGGAACTCACTAATAAGGTACTGTCATTTGCTCTTCCCTGCATCTTAACTGTGGGTCATTGAGCCAGCTGCCTCCCTTAAGAGTGTGAGTGATACATTTTCTCTTGTGCGGGACTATTCGTTTCTCCAAGTACTTTTTCCTGTACCTTACCGTTATTCAAGGAAGCACCCCCAAGCAAAATGAGTATCCAGGGCAAGAAATCTAAATTAAATGCCTCTCGCCCAAATACTAGACTTCAGGCCACAATGCCGCAGTCCCTCCCAACACTGACGGCCATTGATAAAATGTTGCAACAAACCATAGGGGTGGTTGCCAACGCAATTGAAAATACCGAAATAAGATTATCCTTCCCACCCACAATAAGCTCTAAAGACCATGCAGAAGATATTGCCATTGATCCCACGATCCTGGACTCCTATCTAACATCCACCTATGCCGAGCTGCCTTGTGCACAGATCCCGGCTGAGACCTCAGTGGTTGATGATTTTCCACCGGCCCTAGTTGAGTCCTCTATTAATAACAACGACGATCAACCTTGTATCTTGACTTCCCCCTCTCCTGTGGCAAAATCCAAACTTGGCAGGGTGGGCTCTAAGAAAAAAAAGGATAGTCTTCCTAAGAATTTAGGGACTAAGAAACAGCCTAATCATAATTTAGTAACCCCATCCGAACACCCCGGCACCCAACTACAGGGATACCATGCTGGGTCACCAATATGGTGACGGCTCTTCAGAATAGTTTAGAGCAAATCATCGCTTCCCACATTAAACCTCTGGTCTCAGAACTGGATAGACTATCTTCCATGCTAAATAATAGGACTACAGGGACAACGAAGCATCAAAACTCTCAAGGTAACTTGGCACCGTTTGCTCGAGCTGGTACCTCCACAAAGGCACCCTGTCCTGAAGCAGTAAAGTCCACCGTTCCAGTGGTATCAAACAAAAAACTAGGACCAGCAACTACTGCTGCCAAGCTCACAAACCCGCACCTCCTCCTACATCTGTAGCCAACCCACTAGGCCCTACCATATATCCAGCTGTGGGCCAAACTGCCAAATCTAGTCAACATCTTAAGGAGGGTAAAAATACGGCACCAAAAAATGCCGCGCCAACATCGAGACCTCCCCCATCTACGGCAACTTTTAACCGATTGCCGTCAATAAACTTGCCCCCAGAAGCACAATCATATGTAGTTGCTCTAGTGGGTGTTCCGCCCCTTAGTGAGGGGAAGAGAGAACAGGAGGTAGACTTATACAACAAGTGCATACAGTGGCTGAACTTAAACAGACCCTTACCTCCTAGCATTTCGGGTCATATATTGGCAGTGAGAAGAGTAGAATGGATTGGAAGGGGTCCTAAAACTGTGGCAGGGGATGTTGTTACAATTAATTTTAGGGATTCCTCTGCTGTTGATCATATCTGTAGAACCTCTTTCCACAGAGAGTCCCAAATTTTTCCTCTGCACTTGTCTTATTTTTATCCTACTCCAATCCATAAATCGACTTATCAAAGGAGACCACAGTATATGAGAAATCATCTCTCCCACCCGAACAGGATTCTTCACTGGCAGCCTTCTAGGGAGGGTTTTTTCCCACCCACCTCGATCTATCCATTACAAGCCCATTGGAACAGGTTTAGCGTCCTCGAGGAGGTGGACTGACTCACTCAGATTGGTATGACCCCACAAGAACATAATGAGGGTAATTTAGATGAGGGTGCTGTAATACAGGAAAAGACACTATCCTCTGTTAGTTGTGAGGACCCTGTCTTTATGCATCAGAGTGGGAGGTGACAAGGGCAGAACAGAGCCTGGACCAGGTATTACCTATAGAACAAGGGGAAAAGAGGGATAAAGTAAAGGCTACGGAAGGAAGTATAAGAATCCTCTCGTGGAATGTGGCAGGCCTAAAGAGCAAGCTACTTGTACCAGAGTGGTCCTCTTTTATGACCACACACGATATTTGCTTGATGCAAGAAACCTGGTCCTTTGAGGTGAGCGCCAGCCCCGGTTTTGCAAGCTATGACATTCCTGCAGTCTCCGGGGGGAAAGGCCGCCCTTCGGGTGGTCTTGCCATATGGGTAGGCATACACTTAGGTGTGCAGGCCACACAAGTGGATACAAACTCCCCAGATATCCAATGTGTGTTGCTAACATCTGTTGGTAAATCTACACTGGCTATTATTAATATCTACTCCAGGCCTACTGTGAATGGAAAAGAATCGAGTACTATCAAGGCACTCGATCACTTTCTCCAGATACTTGACCCCACAATTCCGATTATTCTTGGTGGCGACTTGAATTGCCAGTTCGAACCATTGGGTGGATCCGAGCTGTGTGAGGAGGATGAGGTCGACCTGCTCTGGCACATTCCAGCCCCAAGAATCGCCCCGGTTAAGGCTTGGACCTCGCTAGTATTACAAATCAAAGCCTTGACCCTTGCAATGTCTCTGCGGGCATGCAATGGAAGGGGCAATAATGAAAATTCCGGCCTGCCCACATATAATAGGATAAATCGTAGTTCCACCATCGACTATCTTATGTTGGAAGCAAAACACTGGGACAAGTTTAAAGATTTTGGGGTTGTTCCTAGGAACGATAGCGACCACAATGCGCTGGTCCTAACACTCAAACCCGGCGCATTTGGATAAACTAACCCTGACTCTGGCTCCACCCTGACAATCCCCCCACACATCATATCTAATTATAGGAGAAGAGTTAAATGGCCTTCCTGCCTAGACTCTCCTACCCGTCTCACAAAAATCTATCAGATAGCTATCCCACTAATTAGCAATATGGGCAATTCCATCTCCATGGGCAGACCATAGAGACCCACAGAAAGTTAGTTGAGAGTCTAGGGGATGTATTTTATCCGGTCAGTGGGACTAAGTTGCGTCGGAAAAAAACACACCCCTGGCACAACCACGCATGTAAAAACTCAAAGAAAGCCCTTCTTAAGGCAATTAAATCTGGGGATATCCTTAAAATTCGAGCATCTAGATTGCTGTACAAGAAGGTACTCACTAGGGCAAAGAGCGAGTGGGAGGAATCTAGGTGGGATGAATTGAGACAGGCACTACTCCTAAAAGATTCCAAGACCTTCTGGTTAATTGTTACCTCCTCAGTGGCAGGTGAGAGAGATGCTGGGGTCTAGAATATTGCTCCTATAGTGTGGGAGGCACACTTCAAGTCACTTTATACAAGTCCTGAGATGGAGGAAACTGGGTGCCAGGGCCAGGATAGGTTGCCACAACTGGTTTTGGATCTTCGAGCCTGTGCGCCTCGGGACCTCCGGCACGAGAGCCGACTGCCGGGGGCCCCGGGGCCCGGGAGCTCGATTTCATGTACCTGCACAGCCCGGGACCTCCCGCACGAGTGTCGACTGCTGGGGGCTCCGGGCTCTGGGACTTCCCCCTGCCAAAATTACAGTTCCAACCAGGGCCCGAGATTCCCATGGCCCCAGACCCCCTGCACGAGAGCCGACTGCCGGGGGCCTTGGGACCCGGTTTCTCGGTTCCACGCACCTGCACGGCCAGGGACCTCCCGCACGAGTGTCGACTGCTGGGGGCCCCCGGCTCAGGGACTTCCCCCTGTCAAAATCACAGCTCCAACCAAGCTCCTGAGATTCCTACGGCCCCAAACCCCCCGCACGAGTGTAGACTGCTGGAGGCCTCGGGCCATGGATTCTCTTTAGTGAGTCAGGATGTCTATAACAGGACTTCCACTAATAGCTTAGTCCATATTACACTCAGGGAAGTTGAATTGGCAATTGAGAAATTGCTCCCGAATAAGGCTCCGGGTCTGGACAAGCTCCCTGGAGACCTTTTTCGTTCCCAGCCCAAAATCTGGGCCCCATACTTGATGGTTCTGTTTAATGCCGTCTTACAGGGTTCCCCAGTACCTGAGACCTGGCTGGGAGCCGAGGTTGTTCCAATCTTTAAAAAGGGCTGCCCGCTCTCTCCATCAAATTATAGACCAATTAGTTTACTCGATACGACCCAGAAGTTGATGGGCCGAATTCTACTGGAGAGATTACTGGGCTGGATGGAGGAAAATAAAACTTTGACCACCCTCCAAGCTGGATTTAGATCAGGGGTCTCGACTCTGGACCAGATCTTTCGCCTGCAGGTCCTATACTGGAAAACTGCAAGAGTAGAGGGTGGCATCCTCTACCTTGTCTTTGTGGACCTGCGGGCTGCATTCGATCTGGTTCCTAGGGAGAGGCTCTGGACGGTGTTGGAGGAACTTGGTCTCCCTCCTTACTTATTAGATGCCCTAACCCGACTTCATACCGGGAATTACGCCCAGGTGAGGTGTGGGAAAAACGGGGAATTATCTGACCGTTTCCCTGTTACCCGGGGCGTACGCCAGGGTTGCGTACTGGCCCCTACTCTCTTCAGTTTGTATGTTAATGGCCTGATAGATAGACTTAATTGTGTCAGGGACAACGATGCTCCACGCCTGGCTACTGGTAGGGTGCCCGCTCTGATGTTCGCGGACGACACCCTGTTGTTGTCGCGGACATCATCGGGCATCCAGCGGGTTTTGGACGGCTTTGTCTCCTTTTGTGCCTCGCGGGGATTGGAGATCAATTTGGAGAAAACCAAGATCATGGTCTTCAACCCCCCGAGGCACACCCGTCCAAACCCCACACTGAATGGAACCCCACTTGAGCGAGTCAAGACCTTTATATACCTGGGGGTGACTTTGACTGAGCATTTTACATGGGACCATCAAGTCTCTAAATCCTCTCTGAGACTTGCACAGATCATGGGTGGTGTAGGTAGACTCCATAATGCCTCAACCTTTAAACCGGCTACCCATGCCCTAGAGATATACAAAGCACAGGTCAGGTCTGCTGCTTTGTATGCTGCCGAACTCTGGGGACACACTAATGCATGTAACTTAATGAAAGTAGAGCAGTCCTTCATGCGACATCTGTTTGGTCTCCCAAAAAGCACACCCCTCCTACCATTACGTTTGGACCTGGGTCTGGAACCTATTACTGACTTGGTGGCTGCACGACCCCTGCTCTATTGGAGAAGGCTCTGGTCTGTGCCGGAGCTTGAACCCTTTCGAGCAGAATTCAACACTATTTGGGGGCAGCTAAAGAACAAGAATATACCTTGGCTGGTACATGTCAAGACTCTCCTTTATCAAATTGGCCTTCCCCAACTTTGGGACACACCGGAGGACAGCTGCATGAGGATGCAAAGGACTGTACTGGTGGCAGCTGTAAAATCGTACAATCTCAAATTGCTACATTGTTCTACCTCCCTGGGCAGACTGTCAACTGAGTTCCTTACAATAAAAGTCGAATACAGGACGGAGGTGTTTCTGGACCTGGTGCAGCCTCCTCTAGCAAGAAAACTATATATCCAATTGAGGCACGGCTCTTTACCGGTTGGGGCACTGACATCCAGATGGGCAAAAACGATGAAGGCCAACTGCCCTGCCTGTAATTATGCCAGAGAAGACATTGTACATATCCTTTTCTTTTGTCCAGCATATAGTGAAATTCGAAAATGCTGGATCATCCCATTATGCAAAAATCTTGGTTTCCGACATTGCGCACACGCTTGTGGAGTACTAACTTATGACACTGCCCCTCTCATTGTTTTTGCCGTCTCCGGGTTTTTACTAGGCATGTGGCGGAGAAGAACTGTTTTTATTCACAAGAAATAACAGACTGCTGTTTTTTATCCTCTACTAACCTTTGATAACCAAAGTTTAATAACTTTTTAATTCTAATGTATCTATGTCTTATCATTGTGCTTGTATATATTTTATTGCACTTTTATGGTCTTTGACCGAAATAAAGTTATCAAAGAAGAAAATAGATTTGTCCTAGCGTGGCAGGTGCAAGAAGAGAGGTTAAATGCCTGGCATCCTGCACTTGTGGCATCTGGATTCTCTGATGAACATTAAGGCTTACATCCTGGACCACACACAGAGCAACCCACCACCAGCAGACACTATTAGGGCTACTATGGTCCTGGGTGTAGCAGAAATTGAATCGTTCCTGCACTTCAACCATGGTGATTTTCTGCCTCCTGACACAAAACTAGATTCATTTGGCACCACCTCCAAGGACTCATGCAGCTACCATGTGAGTACTATCTGCAGATGCAACAAGTGATTTGGTGCCTGAAGTGCAGGATCTACAAGTAGAGCGTCCTTGATCCTAGGAAATCGTCCTAACATTTACAGTCCAATTGCTATGTTTGGTCTTATTCTTCAAGTCAAAGTTAAGGAAGAATTTCACAACAACAGTTTCAAGATGAACTTCTAAGTGCATTGATTTGCTTGTCGTCTTGTTCGTGCATGGGAGAATCAGCCAGTATTCAGGTTATGGTTCAAGCAGCTGCATTTGGGATTTGTAGGACATCGGGGTTTGGTAACATTGTAGACGACAGACTTGGAGGAGTGGGGCTATTATGAATGTGTTCTGTTTAGTGAGTGAGAACGGAGGGGAGGTTGTTTTTGATGAAGGAAGTTGGCACTTTAAATGAACAACAAACTAGCGTTCACGTACATAGAAAATAAAGCGACTACCTAATACAGAATGGATTAGGCAGGTATAGGGTTAAAAGAGGTGGATTGTGATGGGAGGAGGGTGGAGAATAAACACAGGTGTTAAAAGTGGAGGTTTAGGCAAGCACGCAGTGTGTGGAAGCTTGTGTTGCAATTGGGAGGAGTTCACTGCAGCAGATTTTGAAAGTAAAGGCTCGGGGAGATTCTCGTTGTTGGGTAATACTCTGCTCATGGAGGGGGTCTTACGCATGATTATGGGAATGAAAATGTGACTTTTTACGATGGTTTACCAGAGGAGAGAAACATGGGAGGTCGAGAGTGGTGGTCCTGGGCATCATTTTAGAGGTAACTGTTTAGTTACTTTTAGCGGGAAGACGTTGATTGTAGGTAATCTTGTTAAAGGAAGGACAGTAAAAAACTTCGTACATAGATGTATATGTGTTGTACATGTTAGTATGTTCTCTATGTTTATTGTGCAGCGTCACTCCTCATCACCATGGTTACACAATCTGTATATAGGTGACGTCACTGGTGCCCAGTGACAGATGACAGCTGTTCCTTGTTAATGCTGGTTGTTATCCCGCTACCGCGGGTCCTTGTTGATAATAAACATAATCTTAAACATACACCTTTCTCACTACTTTATTGGTGTATGCTACAATTGGCGACGAGGGTTCTTCCAACAAGGGCCAGCGGAAATACTGAGGTCGTCGATGATTGATGATCGTGACCACATTGATAAGGAAATGCGGGAGAGAAGTTAAGGAATAACGGAGTGAGTACGCTATGGATGCAAGCGCTACTGATTGAAATATACTGCCACAGAGCGATGCGTGACAATCGGAATTAATCTGCTTTTGCTCGGCACCGCGTGAATGAAACTGATTGGACTTCACAACTGAAGCGGTGTGAGACGTAAAGCAAGTGCGAGCATCTGAACTGTATTTGTCAGGCGGCTGCGTTGAAGATCAAGCGGATGGAAGCATTTTGAAACCGGCGCTTCGTGACATCCAGCTGAGGCGTTTGTCAATTACCTCAGCTGAGTCGCGTGAAGCATGCCGGTAGTGCCTTGTGATTGGCTGCACGTCATCAACGTAAACAACGTGCGGCCATCTTTGAAAATTTCCAGTCAGGGAAGCGTGTGAAGGAAAAACGGAGCGCACCCTGAGGGAATTATTGCGCTCAGGTGAAATTGATCGAAAGGAAACAAGCAGCTTTACAAGTAAGCTACAGAGTTATACCGGAGCTATTAATAAGCTATCTTCTGCCGGTGCATTGGAAATAAAATTACCAGAAAGGCAAAATAAAGTGAATAAATAAGCATGGCAGAGTGCAACAACATATGTGCTCCTCCTAGATTCCTGGATGAACCAGGGAAACCCACTATGAAGTGGAAAAAGTGGGTAAGGGCATTCGAAAATTACATCGTTTCTATTGATGGTAAATCTTTTGACGCCGAAAGAAAATGTTCTTTGTTGTTTGGACTATTAGGTAAAGCGGGGCAAGACATCTTTGACAGTTTACCTGAGTATGAGAGCCCAGCAGGATCATTCATACCACTGAATGAGTATCAGGAAGCGTTAAAAAGATTGGAAAAACAATTTGATGAAGAAAATAATATAATGGTTGCCAGACATAAGTTTGCCCAAAGGAAGCAACAGGAAGGGGAGTCTATTGAGGACTATGTTGCTTGCTTAAGAGTTTTAGCTGTAGAGTGCGAATATGAGGAAATGACTGACATATACATAAGGGATCAAATAGTGTTTTATTGCTACACGAGGAAGGTGCAGGAGAGATTATTGGCTTGCAAAAGACCGAGTTTGCAAGAGGTCATTGATATCGCTAGAGGTATCGAAAGGTCTTTAACATCTACAAAGGAATTGTCATCTACTGTGAATAATGCTAATGTTTTTTACTTGCAGGAGAAAAGAAAAGGGGATGGTAAGACTAACGAAAGGAATATGAGTGAAAGAAAGGTGGGAGGTAAGCAGTTATGCTGTTTTAGATGTGGTTCTAGTGAACACTTGGCTGACTTCAAAAACTGTCCTGCTGTAGGTAAAAAATGTATAAAGTGCAAGAGGTATGGGCATTATTCTACTCTATGTAAAACAAAAAGATTAAGCAATAGTACTAGTATAAACACAGTTGGAAATTTTGATGAAGAAATGTGCGCTAACATTATGTTGTACATAGAAATGGAGGATGGTAAAATAAAAGGGCCCATTAGTGATGTGAAGATTGGGGAGGTCGAGTTAAAGTTCACCGCCGATTCAGGTGCCCCAATAACTACAATTTCTGACACCCTTTTTGAAGAGAGATGGAAAGGTGTGCAGTTGACTGAATCTGATATGAATCCAAAAGCTTTTGGGGAGAAGGATATAAATATGTTGGGATATTTCATTGACACAGTAACATTTAAAGGGAGAGTGATTGAGACAAAGGTCTACGTAGCAGAGAAGGGGAGAATACTGGTAGGATGGAGAGATTTGGCCCAGCTGGGGGTGGTATTAGTTCCGGGAGCTAGAGACCCCGTGATTTTAAGAGAAGAATGGATGAACAGCATTTGTGTAGGGAGAGAAGAAAGTACATTGAGTGAAATTTTGGAAAAGCATAAAGATGTATTCAAAAATGTTATTGGATGTGTAAAAGGATTCTGTCATGACATCAAGCTCAAAGAAGGGGCTATTCCGTGTAAGCACAAGGTAAGATCTGTGCCTTTGTCAGTGAAAAACGAATTAAGAGAAGTGCTTGAGAAATTAAAGAGGGAAGGTGTGATTGAAGAGGCGGAAGAATCTGAGTGGATTTCTGCCATAGTTGTATCTAAGAAGAAGGTAACAGGGGAAATTAGGCTGTGTGTCGACCTGAGGTCGCTTAATAGAAATATTGTAATTAATTGTCATCCCTTGCCAAAAATTAAGGACATACTTCAGTCAACGTCGGGATCAAAGTATTTTTCTCTTATAGACTTAAGGTCAGCGTACCATCAGGTGTCCTTGTCTGAGGAGTCCAAAAAACTAACATCTTTCATTACTCCATTTGGAGCATTTAGGTATGTGAGACTTCCTTTTGGTCTAGCATCATCTTCAGGAGTTTTCCAGAAACTCATGGATATATTGTTTGGTAAAATGAAAGGGGTAGAAGCCTTTCAGGATGACATTTTGCTGCACTCCAACACTGAAAGCGAACACATACAGTTAATTGATACAGTTCTGAGCGTGTTGGAAAGTAGAGGCATGACAGTTGCTAAGGACAAATGCAAATTCATGGCAAAAGAAATTGAATATTTAGGACATGTCCTGTCTGCAGAGGGTATTTTACCAAAAGAAGATTTGGTCTTTGCAATAAGGGAGGCTCCTGAACCAAAAAATAAAGACACTCTTAAGTCATTCCTTGGCCTAAGTGAATATTACGCAAAATTTATCAGTAGATATGCAGAAAAAGTGGAACCACTTAGGAGACTGTTAAAGAAAAATGTGAAGTATGAATGGGGAATGGAACAAGGTGATGCTTTCAAAACTGTCAAAATGGAAATTGCTAAGGCGCCAGCTTTAAAGCCATATGATCCGCAGCTAGATAACATCGTGACTGTGGATGCTAGCAATGAGGGAATAGGTGCTGTGTTTTGCCAAAGGAATGGTAAGGAGGAAAACACAATCGCATTTATTTCTAGGAAATTAAATGACACGGAGGTTCATTACAGTACAATTGAACGTGAGACACTGGCCTGTGTGTGGGCTGTACACAAACTCAAAGATTATTTGTGGGGCAAGAGTTTCACGCTTGTAACAGACCACAAACCCCTTGTGTACATGATGGACAGCAAGGGGCGTGGGAATGGCAATGCCAGTTCAAGGCTGATCAGACTCTTGTCAAAGCTTCAGGAATATAACTTCAGAATAGAACACATAAAAGGAGGAAAGAACAGTAGGGCGGATTGTCTATCCCGGTTACCGGTAAAGGTAAACAATGATGAGGTACTGGAAGATAATGAATGTGTGGTGGCACACATTGATGCTACTGTGATGTGTGAAGGGTCAATAAAAGAGGAGGAATGGGAAGAGTGTACAATGAAAGACAGTGTCCTGGCCAAAGTAAGGGAATATGTACAATCCAAGTGGCCACATGTGAGGAATTTACCCAAGGAGCTAAAGAGTTATCAACAAGTAAGCGATGAATTGACTCTGGAAAATGGTTTTTTGAAAAGAGGTGAGGTGTTCGTGCCGCCACAAGGTCTCAGGCAAAAGATAATCCAGATGGCTCATATAGGGCATCCTGGCACCACTGCCACTAGAAATGTTCTGAGAATGTACTATTGGTGGCCAGGTGTGGACAGCGAAATTAGAAATACCATAGATAACTGTGAACAGTGTTTGAAGTCAGACAAACATTGGAGAGTGGAGAAAAATGATCTGCAAATTGTGCAAATCCCTGATGGACCTTGGGCCAAGGTTGCAATAGATTTTGCCGGACCTTTCAATTTGCTGCAAGAAGAATGTAAATACCTAATAGTTCTGACAGACTACTACACTAAGTGGGTGTGTTACAAGTTTGTGAGGATCATTACTACCGAAATAGTAATAAAATTCCTGGAGAAAATCTTTGAGAGAGAAGGGCAACCTAAAATCATAGTGTCTGATAATGGATCACAACTTGTATCGCGTTTGATGGTGGATTTCTTGGAAAAGCGTGGTATTGTGCAGGAGAAAACACCCCTGTACAGCCCTAAGAGCAATGGTCAAGTTGAGAGGATCAACAGATTTTTTAAAGAAGGAATCCAGATGGCTATTGCGAATGACATGGATGTGAAGGAGTTTGTCAAAGTAAAAATAAATGCATACAATAATACTCCTAAGGATGCAACTGGGTTTACACCTTTTTTCCTGATGAGAGGTAGAGTATATAATGGCGTCATGACGCCGAAAATAGGTGATTGGAAAGCAGCAGCGGTAGAGGCAAGACAAGTCTGTGAGAAAGATCTCAATGTGAGGGAGAGCATACTGAATAAACAATTGAAGAATAAGGCTTATTCTGACAAAATCAATCGTACTAAAGATAAAGTCATAGTACCTGGGGATTGGGTGCTAGTGAGGAAGCCTGGATTGGTTGCTAAAGGTGAGTCTAAGCTTAGTAGGCCATTGAGAGTTGACAAAGCAACCGGAGGTGCTGTGTTAGTTGAAGGTGAAGGATGGCGCAGTAAAGATGATGTGGTAAAACTGAAGCGAGGTCAAGAAGAGATCATAATGAGTAAAGCAGGAATGGAGGAAGGAGGCCTAAATGACAGTGTCCTAGAATGGGATGACAGGTGCAGTAACCTAGATGGGTCACACACCAGAGTCAGTCAAGGAATGTCTGATGTTTCAGACGCAAGTTTTGGTGGTTTATCTTCCAGTCCTATGGATACTACTTCTGTGCGAAATGGAACTGGGGAAGACAAATGTGAGGAAAGCAATACATGTAATGCAACAAGCAGGAATGATATGGAGGGCAATGTAACTGGTAGACATCATTCTAGAACGGGCAGAGTGGTCAAATTGCCCGCCAAGTTTAAAGACTATATTATGGAATAGTTCTGTTTTGTTTGTGAAGGAAGGGAGATGTTGTACATGTTAGTATGTTCTCTATGTTTATTGTGCAGCGTCACTCCTCATCACCATGGTTACACAATCTGTATATAGGTGACGTCACTGGTGCCCAGTGACAGATGACAGCTGTTCCTTGTTAATGCTGGTTGTTATCCCGCTACCGCGGGTCCTTGTTGATAATAAACATAATCTTAAACATACACCTTTCTCACTACTTTATTGGTGTATGCTACTATGCTGTACAGATTCAAAGACATTGTTTTACAATATTGTTTTTAATTTGTAGAGTACCCCTGACGAAGGGCCAGGAATGGGCCCGAAATGCATTGGGTTATCAGGAATAACGAATAAGGATTACTTATGTATAACTCCGTACTACAGCATAAGGCCTAGGATTGGCATGTCTGCAGTTTATAAGGATCCAATGAAATACATAAGTCGTCTATCATGTGACAAGAGAATAATGGATGAAGAAGAAAACTTTGGATGAAATGGAATAAAAATCAATGAAATTGGATTCATGTGTGGCATTACAATTATGCTCAGAGCAAACGCTGTGCGTCCGGCATTGGGGTGAAGCTTCGCCCGAATTTGACTAATTATTACATGCACTAGAATACTGTTTAAAGCTCGCGTTATTCTCAAGTAAGCTAGTAAGAAGTGATGTATTTTTGTTTTTCTTGGTGTGTTCCAAAATGGACAACAAATTAAGACTGGTATGATTAGCCCTCTTTTCAAAATTCTTCAGTACATGTTGATGCTGCCAAAAACAAAAACAGCAAAAAATGCAGACTATAACAATTTACAAGCACAAATAAATTCTTTTTTTGTTTTTACGATGTACTCAGTTAAGGATGCACTCACCTCATCTTACTCTGTGTGTGCAGGTGGGTTTTTTTTTTGGTCAAATCTTTTTATTATGATTTATAAAGATGAACATTACATTAGGGATTCCATTTCTCACATTTCATCTTAGCGGCCGTTCCTGGGCCGAAGTGCACCGACAACATATCACGACTAGGGGCGCCAAAGCAATACATGCAATTAGTCCGCAGGAGAATCATGAGCGCCCAGGTGTGTCCTTAAATGGCGATTAAGATTCAAAACATCCCACCTCCCTGCACGAGGAAACAGGCCGTACATGTGCATCCCAGTCCTGATAATGATCATATGCAACAAAACAGTAACAGGAACAACTAACTGTGACACTGTCACCGAAGTACGTTACATATACTCCCCCCTTCTCAACCCCCCCAATCCACCCGACCCCCCCCCCCCGCCCCACTCATACGCACAGGACACATATACCACCTCGGCTAATGCTTCCCCACCTATTTACTGTGCCATGTACTACATGGTGTGTCAGGCGTGGCCACCACTGTGCACTCCCTCCCTCACACCTGATATGTCAGCCTAATGTCCCGCCGCCCCCCTCGTCCACTGCACTCCCTGCCGCCTGTAGTCTGTTTAGCATGTGTTCCCATCTCTCTGCCAATGGCTCCCTCCGAAGCCCCACTATTTCCTCCCACCGAATGGCTGTCCATTCTGCACGAGCCCATGACGAGAAAGACAGAACCCACGCTCTTACATTGGGCGAGTCCCTCGCTTTCCATCTCCTAGTGAGGAGTCGCACTGCTGCGACCATCCCCAGATCAAGGAAACGGGATGACGCTTTGTCTTTGGGCGACCTCTTGAAGTGATGCAAGAGATATTCAGGCCAGTTACAAGGGATGATGCGACCGGTGCATTGTGCAAGTAGTACATGAACGTCTCTCCAATATGCACCAAGGCCTGGACAGCGCCACAGAAGATGGAGCAGATCCGCGTTGACCTCCTCGCATCTGGGGCAGGTCGCATCCACCCTATGAAAGTATCTGTTGATGAGGTCGGGGTGAGGTAGGCCCTATGCACTATGTAGATTTGGATTTGGCGAAATCGCATATTTCTAGGGATGCAGACCGGGCTTTTAAGGATCTGTTCCCATTCTCTGTCCGCCAGCTCTCGCCCCATATCCCGCTCCCATTTCCCCCTACGTGGGGTGAGGTCAATTTCCGTGTGCATTCGTAGGGACGCCGCAAACCACTTAATTAGGTGTCTGCCCCTGCCCATGACATGTAAGTATTGCACCGTCAGGTGTTGCGGTGGTTCTACCGCAATATCTCCCCACCGAGCCGCCGTGTGGGCCGTGAGAGAACGGTGCAGGAGGAACCCCCTAGGTGGGAGTCCAACGTCCTCAACTAGTGCCTCATAGGGTATCAGCGCACCATCCTGGTACAGGTCGCCCAACGTCCGGACGTCCACTTCATGCCACTGTTCCAGCACAGAGTGTGTGAGCACCCCCCCCCACCTCCGGGCGAGCCTTCCAGCGGCACCACAGGTGCATAAGGGTGCACCGAGCGCGTGAGGTACAATGCCCTACGGAAGCATTTATATGCCACTGCCAGCAACAGCGGGATAGGGTGCGCCGGCGCCGCCAACGGGTGAAAGAGCGCAGTGACCCGCTCCAGAGTGTAAGGCGGCTCGGCCGTGGCTGTGTCCTCTCTCCCCCCATCCACCAGCCAACGGGCGACCCACTGGAGTTGCGCCGCTAGGTAGTAGTGTTCAAAACAGGGGGCAGCAAGCCCGCTCTTATCAGTGGGCAAAAACAACTTCCCAAGGGCCAGACGATGCCTTGATGCACCCCAAACAAAGTATCGGAGTATCTTATTAAGGTTAGAGAAGAACGGCGCAGGTACGAACAGTGGCAAGTTCGCAAAATAATATAGAAGGCGAGGGAGCATTACCATCTTGGCGAGAGCCACTCTGCCGGTAGGCGTCAGGGGAAGCGTGGACCAGAAGCAAATTTGGGCTCTGAGCGCCGTCACCGCTCTGCCTAGATTCCCGTCCAGCAGGTCCGCTGGCTGGCGGTAGATCTGGATCCCCAGATACTTAAACGTGTCCGCCCGCCACTGGACTCGCGTGTCATGGAGACTGTACTCCGGGTCGGGTACCGCACTGTCAAATGCATAGAGGCATCACTTGCCTGCGTTCACTCGGAGCCCCGAGAGATCCGCGAAACGGCTTAGCAGCGAGGCCAACAGCTCCGGTATGCGGGCCACATCACGGACAAAGACCAACAGGTCATCGGCGTACAAGGACACCTGATGATCTCCGTCCCCTAGCGGGATGCCATCCGTTAAAAACTGCCGCATGGCCGCAGACAAGGGCTCCATGGCAAGAGCGAAGAGCAGCGGCGACAGGGGGCAGCCCTGGCGAGTGACCCTGCCCACCTCCACCACATCCGAGACATACGGTCCAATCCGGACACGGACCACGAGTCTATTGTACAGGAGTCTCACTATCTGCAGAAAGTTCGCCTCCAGTCCATACGCCTCCAACACCGACGCCAGGTATCCCCACTCTAGACAATCGAAAGTCTTCTCCAAGTCAAGCACCAGGCACCCTGCCCTGGGCCAAGCTGCCACTGCCTCCGCCGCGACCCTGAAGTACCTCCGAAGATTCAGGGAGGTGGACCTCTCCGGTACAAAACCATTCTGATCAGGGTGTACCAAATGGGGAACCACTGGCGGCAAGCGTTCTGCAAGGAGTTTGGTGAATACCTTATAGTCAGTGTTAAGCATCGCCAGCGGGCGATAGGTGCTCAAGGACAGGGGGTCTCTGCCGGGCTTAGGCAGGAACACTAAGAACGCTTCCCTCAGAGATGGAGGGTGTTGGCCGGCATCAATCGACGCCCTGTACTTCCGAAGGAGCTTAGGCGCCAAGATGTCTCCGTTGGCTTTATAATACTCAGCCGGCAGGCCATCCGGCCCCGGTGTTTTCCCGGTCGCTAGCGCTTGGATCGCATCCCCCACTTCCTCCAGCGTTAGCGGAGCGCCGAGCTCCTCGTTCTGACCCTCCGCGGCGGACGGCAGCGCGATCGACTCCAAAAATTCGGTCAGCGAGTGCGTGTGGCCGGTGCTACGGGGCCTATAGAGTTCCCGATAGTGATCGGTCAGCGCCCGGTGGATCTCGCGCTGCGTGTAGACTAGTACCCCGTCCGCCGTCCGGATGGCACCATTCGGAGTCATGTGCTCTGCCCGTCGCACCAACCAGGCTAGCAAGTGGCCAGCCCTATCGGCTTTGGCATGTGTCTTGGCAGTGTGCGCCGCGTAATTATGACACCTCAGGCGTTCAAGCAGGACTGCATGCTCGGCACGCAGGTCACCAAGCTTGCGTGCATGTCTGCCAGCCCCTTCCCCGTCCCTCTCATAGCGCAGGAGCTCAGACTCTATGCGAGCAAGAGATGCAGACACCTGCGCGCGGATATTCCACGTGGCACCCATGCAGTGTCCACGAATGGTCACCTTGTGGGCATTCCACTCTATCCCAGGGTCATTCACTGTATCTTCATTGTCTTCAAAATAGGAGAGAATGGCCGTGCTCAGGGAGGACCTAAACTCAGCGTCCTCCAACGCTGCAGGCTGTAACCGCCATGTGGGCACTGGGGGTCTATCCGCTGCCCAACTGAACTGGAACCACAGGGGATTGTGGTCCGAGTGTGTCCTACCTAGGTATTCTGACCGGGACAGGAGGGGGAGCAGAGACTGGGAACCTACTATGCGGTCCAGGCAGACATGCAGGTCGTGCACTGCCGAGTAGTAAGAGTATATTTTATCTACAGGATGCTGTGCGCGCCAAAGGTCGTAAATGTCCCAATGTACTAACCAATCCCTAAGGGCCTGTGCTGTCGACGTTGCTGCACGAAGGGGCGGAAAGGAGCGGTCCAGATGGGTGTCCAAGACCATGTTAAAGTCACCACCAATCAGCCAGGGGAGACCCGCATACCGCTGAAGAATGGGATTTAGGGACGCCAGGAAAGTGGGCTGGTCCACGTTGGGGACATAGATGGAACCCAGCAGTATCTCCTGCCCGTTAAGCTTCCCCCGAACGAAGGTGTACCTCCCCTCATTGTCCACCAGTGCGTCAGTGCATGTAAAGGGGACGCCGGCTCTTACCCATACCAGAGTGCCCTGCGCTTGTGTTGAGTAGGTGGTGCCATGGATCTGTTGGTGCATGCCATGATGTGTGTTGTAATGCAGGTACTCGGGGAGTGGGGGGGTTCGCCTCACCAGGCCGTGGACTGAGTCTATGGGGTGTATACACTGAGCGTCGCGTCCAAAACATATAAACCAGAGCCAACATTATAAACTTGAGGGCGGTTTCCCAACGGGGTAAGCGTCCAAACTAATTAGAGTGATTACTCTTCAAAGTGACGTGACCGCAAGCCAAGGGTGCGTGACGGAACGCGCTGTCGGTGGTATAGCAAGTCGCGCCCTCGTCCAGGGCCCGCATAGAGTTGGAGGTGCTCATACAGAATCTAATCAGGAAGGCGCACCAAGTCTAACTAACGGCGCCCCCCCGGGAGCAACGCGCATGGGAAACATCGGCCTCCTCCCTACGCAGGGCGCGGCTGTGTACCTATGGCGCGCCTCCGAGACTCAAGCTTGCGCGTGGCACATGCGCAGACAGTCAGCTAAAAGAGCATGGTAGAACAGTCAAGTAAAGGATACAATGAGCATTGCATTTAACACAGGTAGCATATCAGACTGTCTCAAGTCCGCCTCTGGTCACATGATGAAGTCCGCTGTCTGAGGAGTGACTACAGGCATCGCAGCGTCCTCAGACGTAACAGTAGACGGCGAAGAAGAACCACTGGCGTGTGCTTCACCCAGCTGTCCGCTGCTTAGTTCGGTGCTTGCGCCCACTGTTCCCATCGTCGCAGCCGCCACGAGGGCCTCCTGCCGTTCCTGCCGCATTTTCTCTGGGCTGGGGGGGCAGCCCGCCCCGGGCCCGCACCCCGCTTGGGCCCCCTCCTCTTCCTCCGTCTCCGGGATCGCTGTGCCTGCCATCCGCCCCCATCCGGATCCGACGGCCTCGTCCCCGACCAGCGCCCTGTCTCCTCTAGCCAGTCCCAAACCTCCGATGGGGCCTCAAAGAAGCGCGTGCCCTCCATGGTGACCACTCGCAAACGGGAGGGGAACAGTAGCGAGTATGGCAGCTCCAATTCCCGTAACTGCCGCTTCACTGCCAGATAGGAGCCACGTCGTCGCTGCACCGTCGCCGTGTAGTCAGGAAAGAACAGCACCTGACTGTTGCCCACTTTGATGTCTTCCATCTTTCGCGTTTCGCAAAGCACCGCATCATGATCCCGGTAGTTGAGGAGTTTAAACAGGAAAGGACGGGGCCGAGTACCAGGCCTCTGAGCTTGCGCCGGCACCCTATGTGCCCTTTCCACCACGAAATGCGGGGACAGCACTCCAGTCGGCAGGATCGTCCGCAACCAGTCCTCCATATACCGTTCGGGGTTCTTCCCTTCTTCTCCCTCCGGCAGGCCCACCACGCGGACATTGTTGCGCCGAGAGCGCCCTTCCGAGTCTTCCGCGCGATCTTCGAGGACATGGACTCTGTCAATTAGATCCTGCAAAGCCGAGGCGTGGCTGTGGACCACAGGCTGCAAGTCCTGGATCGTTTGGCGTTGCCCAGCGACCGACTCTGACAGCTTGCGATGATCCGCGTGCAACAGTGTGAAGTCGGAGGTGACTATATCAAGGCGCGCTTCCAAGGAGGTTTTGGTCTGCGTTAGGGTAGTCCCAATACGTTCCACCGCCGCCAAAACAGTGTCCATTTTGGCCGCCAGGGCGGCCACGGGCTCCACGTCCATCCACGTCTGCTCCGGCACTGGGTCAGGACCTCTGGATTCCTGCTGCTTCATTTGTGACTTGTCTCGCAGCCTGCCCATTGCGAGCTGCTGCGCCATGGGCATCCACACGCCCGCTCGGGTCTCGACACGTCGACCGGAGAGGGGGGGGGGGCCGGGAAGGGCGGAGAGGGAGCGGCCAACCCTTCCGCTTCACGATGTAGTGGATCCGGCGCCGCGGGCCAGGCGGCGTCAAGCTTGCCCAAGCACACCTCCACCACCCAGAGACAATTGCTGTAAGGTCTGTCTAGTAAATTCACCGCTTACGCCCGCAGCGGGTCCTCAGATCGCGTTGACGCCAGGGTGAGCGCGCCTCAGACTGCCTCCTTGCTGTCCTCCCTGAGGCGCGTCGGTAATGAAGCAGCTACACCGCCATTTCAGAGACTCCCGCGATGAGGATCAGGCTGAGTGCCTGGGCCTGCACGCAGAATGGAGGTTGAGGGACCGTCTACCTGCTGAAGCCACTAATTGCGCTGAGTGTGAGTGGGGCCACTGTCAACTGCTTAAATAGTTATATTTGGGCAGGCAGTGTAAGTCAGAACGTCTTTCAGGCCGCCATTTTAGGGTCAGGCAGGGCAGCAAGTACAGAGTGAGTGCAGGCACACTTAACGGACACCCACCATCAGGAGTGCGCACTGGAAGATCGAGATAATAGGCAGCAGATGCCAGCGGGCCCAGAAGGTTTTGGAGCTGCCTCGTCCGGCCCAGTGGTATCTCAGGCTCAGTCTCGGGCAGGTCGGGGATCCGGCGCCATCTTGTGTCAGTCGCGCTGATGAAGGGCCCAGGCCGCAGGCGATAGCCATGTAGGAGTGGTGTGGCTCACTGGTTAGAGGCGGCAGACCCGGGAGCAGAGGACGGCCCGGGACCAGGGTTCAATTCCCGACGCGGCAGGGACTTGGACCAGGGTCAACGGACTCGATAATTCTCGACTCGGTGTCTACTCTAACTAGGGATCACACTCGGCAACTCTGGGCATTAGCTTGCCTCATCTCCACAACGGCCCCCCACATACGCTGGGGATGCCTGGTTTCACCTTGGAGATACCGAGTAGGGACCATCTCACAGGGAAAGCCAGGACGGGTTCCCCAGCGGTCTACAGCGCAGAGATACTCCTTCGGGAGTCGATTCTAGCGCTTTAGAAACCCACAATCAATCAATCAATCAATCAATCCAAGCGGGATTTGCCGCTGAGCCAGGGCGTGCAGGTCCGTCCCGAACAGATGAGGAGTGGTGTCCCCGGTACGGCACTTATTCCGTGCTGCAAACACTTAGTCCACCACAGGCTGAAGGGCCGCCGGCCGCCGCCTGGGTCCGCAGCACCGCCCGCACACCAGCAGTCCCAGAGGTCACAGATGGGGATGTAGTAAGCCTTCTCCGTCCCCCGGGTCGCTCCGCCTGGGTCTCTTCTCTACCTCGCGCCGCCTGCTGTAGGGTCGCGCACCCCCGCGATGGCTCCTCGCACCTGATCTCTGCTGCACCGGGTGAACTCCACTGCCTCCCGGCGCTGTCTCCGCTGCATCCGCTGTGTCACCCGAGGCCTCTCAGTGCTGCCGCAGCCCAGACCGTGTCTCTCCGCCGCCGCCGCCTAGAAACGAGTCACTCCACTTTAGCGCACCAGCTCTGCGGATCCCGGCTTGAATAAGAGCACCTCAGCAGGATAGTTCAAGGATAATAAGGGCCCCGTGGATGGAGCTCTACAAGGTCGCGTCCACCATGGTAGGCTGCTAGCCACGCCCCTCATGTGCAGATGGGTTTTTTAATTAATATTTGCTTGGCCTTGCAGTTTGACAACTCTAAATATTTTCTATTGTGATATCTCTGTATTTTTATTGTGAAATAATAAGATAACTTTACATGCTTATTGTGATATGTCTGTGTTTTTATGGTGAAACTATTTATAGAAATATATGAATTGTGTTTTTAAGTTTGATGTTGCACATACCAGATCTCTATTTGAAGAACGTTTGTTTGTGATAAACACAGAGCAGTGCATGTGCTGTATTAATATGGTGGTACAAAAGGGGGTGGTGATGGACGGAGCATCTGAATCAATCAAACACTCACACCCAGTCAAAAGATCTGGGTTTAATCCATCACAGTTCTTTAGCCCACTCTGCCACCCCAGTTCAGACATGGCTATATGCAAATCAGTCTGACCCTGTGCCTCATGGGAACAGTCCAGCCCGAACTGCCAAGCCATGTCTTCCCTGGACCGGAAACAAGCTTCCGAGGACCGGTTTCTGGCATTCCAGCAGTCTTCAGCCTGGCTTGCTTGAATCCAGTGGCAAAGTGAGCAAGGGACTCACGTCTGAGCATACCCTGCCACACTTATGGCGGCCAAAAGCGGTACAAAAGGAGGTGGTGATGGACGGAGCATCTGAATCAATCAAACACTCACACCCAGTCAAAAGATCTGGGTTTAATCCATCACCGTTCTTTAGCCCACTCTGCCACCCCAGTTCAGACATGGCTATATGCAAATAAGTCTGACCCTGTGCCTCATGGGAACAGTCCAGCCCGAACTGCCAAGCCATGTCTTTCCTGGACCGGAAACAAGCTTCCGAGGACCGGTTTCTGGCATTCCAGCCATCTTCAGCCCGGCTTGCTTGAATCCAGTGGCAAAGTGAGCAAGGGACTCACGTCTGAGCATACCCTGCCACACTTATGGCAGCCAAAAGCGGTACAAAAGGGGGTGGTGATGGACGGAGCATCTGCATCAATCAAACACTCACACCCAGTCAAAAGATCTGGGTTTAATCCATCACCGTTTTTAGCCTACTCTGCCACCCCAGTTCAGACATGGCTATATGCAAATCAGTCTGACCCTGTGCCTCATGGGAACAGTCCAGCCCGAACTGCCAAGCCATGTCTTCCCTGGACCGGAAACAAGCTTCCGAGGACCGGTTTCTGGCATTCCAGCCGTCTTCAGCCCGGCTTGCTTCAATCCATTGGCAAAGTGAGCATGGGACTCACATCTGAGCATACCCTGCCACACTTATGGCGGCCAAAAGCGGTACAAAAGGGGGTGGTGATGGACGGAGCATCTGAATCAATCAAACAGGCACACCCAGTCAAAAGATCTGGGTTTAATCTATCACCGTTCTTTAGCCCACTCTGCCAACCCAGTTCAGACATGACTATATGCAAATCAGTCTGACCCTGTGCCTCATGGGAACAGTCCTGCCCGAACTGCCAAGCCATTCCTTCCCTGGATCGGAAACAAGCTTCCGAGGACCGGTTTCTGGCATTCCAGCCGTCTTCAGCCCAGCTTGCTTGAATCCAGTGGCAAAGTGAGCAAGGGGCTCACGTCTGAGCATACCCTGATACACTTATGGCGGCCAAAAGCGGTACAAAAGGGGGTGGTGATGGACGGAGCATCTGAATCAATCAAACACTCACACCCAGTCAAAAGATCTGGGTTTAATCCATCACCGTTCTTTAGCCCACTCTGCCACCCCAGTTCAGACAAGGCTATATGCAAATCAGTCTGACCCTGTGCCTCATGGAAACAGTCCAGCCCGAACTGCCAAGCCATGTCTTCCCTGGACCGGAAACAAGCTTCCGAGGACCGGTTTCTGGCATTCCAACCGTCTTCAGCCTGGCTTGCTTGAATCCAGTGGCAAAGTGAGCAAGGGACTCACGTCTGAGCATACCCTGCCACACTTATGGCGGCCAAAAGCGGTACAAAAGGGGGTGGTGATGGACGGAGCATCTGAATCAATCAAACACTCACACCGAGTCAAAAGATCTGGGTTTAATCCATCACCGTTCTTTAGCCCACTCTGCCACCCCAGTTCAGACATGGCTATATGCAAATCAGTCTGACCCTGTGCCTCATGGGAACAGTCCAGCCCGAACTGCCAAGCCATCCCTTCCCTGGATCAGAAACAAGCTTCCGAGGACCGGTTTCTGGCATTCCAGCCGTCTTCAGCCCGGCTTGCTTGAATCCAGTGGCAAAGTGAGCAAGGGACTCACGTCTGAGCATACCCTGCCACACTTATGGCAGCCAAAAGCGCTACAAAAGGGGGTGGTGATGAACGGAGCATCTGAATCAATCAAACACTCACACCCAGTCAAAAGATCTGGGTTTAATCCATCAGCGTTCTTTAGCCCACTCTGCCTTCCCAGTTCAGACATGGCTATATGCAAATCAGTCTAACCCTGTGCCTCATGGGAACAGTCAAGTCGAGGAGCAGGTTTCACATATGGCAGATATGGTGTTGAAAAATAATAATAGGGTTAATGCACAGCTGTGATAATTCTCACGTTACTCATTTTTTTGTAATGTTTTAGGTGCTCCACAAGTGGCGTCGAGTGTCCTACGACGTCATCTATAACATATGATGATTGTGTGGCCACTGGACCACTGGTCCCATCCTTATGTGCACACTAATATTCCTCTCACACAATGGAGGTTTCACACACTTTTTAGTCGTTCAAAAATGTTTCATTGCCTTTTATTCCCATCAAGTATTTTTTGAAGAAATTCAACATCCAATATTCAAAACTTGATTGTTTTTAACATCTCACAATCCTTTAGTCAAGTCCAATGCATTTCGGGCCCAGACATTGGCCCTTCATCAGGGAAAGGACAGTGATTCGCAATTCTGTTAGGGCGCAATATGTCTCTGCAAAAACTCGTCACGCTCGGTGCATTGATCTTCTGGTTCAGGACGCCGGATATGGTGTTGAACCAGCATTACTGGTGACCCTGTCTGTGTACAGAAATAAGTGCTACATATGAGACAGTTTACAAAGCAGTTGGGTCACTGATTCTTCCAGACATTAACCCGGAGCATCACAGAATTTTGGCTGATTATTTAGAATATTTTGTAATACTTTTAACAGTTTTCTACAGACTACTGCTAATACTTTTATAAGCAGTACTGTCAATGCCATTCTTACTGTTTCAAATTTGCACATTAGTTAGGTATCGAATTGAATGCTGGTGTGTTCTATCTGAGGGTTTGTGTTGTGCAAAGAGCTTGCTTGAAGGTGATATTTCAGGTGGGAAGTGTAATATGGTTGTCCTCCACAATGCAGAATGTAACAACATCTCCTTTCTTCTAGATCTCTTCTGGTCTATCCAATATTATGTTGGAAACATAGAAAAATGTGTGATGCAGCTATTCCAAGGATTTGGGGAAACGTGCAGAGAGGATAAATTGCTAAAGTTGCTGGGGTAGCTCCTCCGCTAAGGCGTCTGAGCGTCGCCGCACTGCTCTCAGAGCAGGAAAAAAATAAAATAAAATAATAATAACCTCGTTATTATCATTTTATTTCTATTCACTATGGGGCTTTGTTAGGGTGGGCGGGGCTGGTGTCAGAGCCTGAGAGGAGTGGTTCATGCACATTTTAAGTGCACATGATGGTTTGGCCGGCCTTCTTTGCCCGGCCAAACAGTCATGTGCACTTTGCATGTTCCCCACCAGGCTGTAATACACAGCTTCGTGGCAAACATTCAGAGGCTCCCTGTCCCCATCTGAGCACTGAACCACGGAGCTCAGACAAATCACAGCGCTGCATTGCAGCATTATGATTGGTTTAGGGGAGCCTCTGTGCTTCTGCGACTCATCAGGAAGCAATGACGGAGAAGAGACGGAGGCATCCGTGAGGAGATACGTGTTTTTCTCCCCTTGACCTGCCACCCCCATTCCCTGCCAGCCGCCACTTCCAAAGTGCGAAAATGGACAAAAGATTGCCTGAGTTCATGAAGAAAGAATTAATGTGATTCAAAGGATAGGAAATACGTGAGAAATGCTTGCTTTTAATAATTTATCAAAAGTCAGCGCTATCCTTGAAAGCTCCCACTTTGGTATGAGAGCACTAAGGAGTGAGGAGGGTGAATAAGAGTATTAAACACTTTAAGACATTTCAAGATTCATTTTGAGTTGGGCGGAATCAGGACTTATACTAAACAGCAATGGATGCCCTGCCCCATTCAATTTTAAGAATATATTTATGTCAATGGCACTCTAATGATGGTGGAAAGGATTTCTGCCACTTTTTGGCAGATGTCCCAATCCACCAGACATTAAGTAAGGTCATTGATACCCTCTTCTGTTTTTGGAGCATATGTGGGAGAGAATAAGGGCATCCTTCATGCTGCACCACAGTTGTGATACTATAAGAAAAAAGGTGTGGTTAAAAGAAGTTTATACAATGAAGGCATGTCTTATTGGAGCCAAGAGAGGAAACATTGTATGTCATGTGCAAAAAAGATTAAAAAAAGACAGCATAAAATGTGAAAGTAGTAAAAGTGCAAATGCAAAATTGTGAGCTGTACAGGTCATTAAGGAGGGAAAGAAAGTTTTCAAATGGCAGTGTTCCAGGTGTGGTATGAAGAGTCACATGGTGAGTAGTAAATTGTGCCCTGTAGTGAACGTGGTAGATAGGAAATATGGGAAGAAAAGGGAATTCTGTAATATGCATTGTTGGAAGTTATAGTGTAGGTTAATTTTAGAAAAGAAAGAGTTTAATAAAGATTGAGGACGAAGAGGCAGAGGTGTTAGTAGATTCTGGGGCCAAATGGACCATTATATCTAAAGGTCTTTGAGAAAAAAATAAAAGAAAATGATCTGAACAAATTTGAAACAAGGATGATAGATGGGGAATCTATTTCACATGAGAGTTTTTATAATCATGGAGGTAGATTTACAGTTCAAAAGGTGCATATTTTGATAAAATGTGATAGCATTTTACATTGGCTATATCAAAAAAGATATGGCCGTTATATGTGACCTGAGTGAAGAGATGCACTACTGGTAATAGAAGTGGACATTAATATTAATAATAATAATAATCTTTATTCGGAAGTGATCACAGCCATAAAAGAGAGAAAACAGAATATAAAACACAACATTTCATTTAAATATTCTTCCAAAGTTTGTGGAAAATCACAAAATCCCAGCAGCCCTCAGTCGCATCTGGAATTTCTAAATCTGAGTGCTGCTCTCAAGAAGTTCATTACTTCAAAAAGCATGTGGTCATTAGGCAGAAACTGCAAATACATTAAAGCGACACGTCTTTTAAAAGGGGTTTAAGAAACAATCTCCTTGGGCGAGTAAAATATTGACATAAAAGGACAAAATGTAGGGTATCCTGTGGAGACCTATGCAAAAAACAGAAGAGGGACCATGAAAAATAAAGTTACTCAAAGGAAGGGGAGCAACCCACCAGGGAAGAGTAAATACTGTACAACATGAAAAGGGAAGTCCCCAATGTAAAGAAAGCACTTTACATGTTTGATGAAATGATGTTCTGTCTTGAGTCTGAGTGTTTGTATTGTGTGGGAATGAGTTAGTGGTTGATTGATGGAATGACTGGATTGTGCGTCATTTCTTATTGCTTATTAGAACATTGGAATGTTGGGAGCTCCTTTGAAAACAATGGAGTGCTCTGGGCTTATAATGGCTGGTATAAGCCTGGAGCTTCAACAGTCCAATGTTTCTTTGTTCACAGCTCTGGCTGTGAACAAAGGCTTCAGGGAGCCTGAGGGGATTCCAATCCCCTCACGCTTCCACAAGGCTTTGTTTTTTTTGTTAGAACATTCTGTCCTCTAGTGACAGAATGTTCTAATAGCCTTATAGCCCTTCGTAGATGGGCTATACCGCTATTAAAGTCCCTCTCCCTTGTTAAAGGCCCTCGCCTTCGGCTCGGGGCCTTTAACGCTGGAGGGGGCCTTTAATAGCTGGTATAGCCCTCTACGGCGGGCTATAAGGCTATAATGTGGTCCTGGGCTGATGTTTTTCTCTTTTATGTTTTTCAAAGAAAATGACATTTTACATGTAATGAGATGATCAAAATGAATTTTTCTGTGCCATTATTAAAATGTGATATTTATTCAAAATGACTATAAAAATAAATATTGAAAAGTAAACAGCTGTTCTGTGGGCATTTTTGGTGGAATTCATATCTTGGAACTTTTTTTGTCCTATTTATACGTTGGGGACTTCCCTTTTCATGTTGTACAGTATCCTGTGGAGACCTGTCATCAGGCACGGCCCGTGCAGGGAGTTATATCGGGGCAGTGACATCATGCGGGGGAGGGTCAGGGTGGGGGGTTGTAAATTGCGGGATATGGACCATTACAGGTAAGTACCGAAAAAAAAGAAAACAATTTTGTTGCCCGCGCTGCATCACATTTGACGATGCAGCGCAGGTAACGAAATTCGTTTTATTTTATTTTTTCGGTACTTACCTGTAATGGTCCATATCCCGCATTTTACAACCCCCCACCCTGACCCTCCGCCGCCGGACGTCACCGCCCCTGTATAACGCCCTGCACGGGCCGTGCCTGCCTGTCATCGCAGCCACAGGTACCTTTATCCTCTGCATGTAAGACAAAGCCAGTCGGGGATGCCAAAAGATGGTAACGCTGATTAAATCTAAATCGAGTTATAAAAAATCTGTCAGAGACACTTGCTAAAACAGAGAGATATTTCTCCATACCCTGGACTGATTTTACGAGAGCATGCCCTCTCACTGCTGGTTTGCTAAGCTCAATATCTTCGCTGAGGGCCATGGCATATTTAAAAAACAACTCTTGGAAGAAATGGTAAAGGAGTGGGGGTCTAAAGGCTTTCTTTATAAGTTGGGGCAAGGAAATTCTTTAAAAAAGTTATACTGAAGAAGTTGAAAGCACTTACTTTTTGGTTGGGGGTAAGGAAAATACTTGGAATGGGCTACTTCTCTGATTTCTCACCAATCTGGAATTCACCAGGTACGCCAAAGTGCCTGCAGGATCGGTTAAGTCTCCCGCTAAGGAGGGCGGGAATTGAAATGTGGGGGGGATCTCCTGACAATGCAGGGAGTGATGCCATGGGAAGTACTGGTAACAAAAACAGGCAATTCCCTCTCAAGATTCAAGTACCTGCAGCTACTATCCTGGGTGGAGGCTAATAGACAGGACATTGGTGGAGCATAGAAATTCGAATTAAAATGACAGAATAAGGCCCCTAGTAGAAATGAAGTTGCCGATTGGTATTGGACTTTGTTGTTCGCTGAGGATAAGAAGCTGAAAACCCTGTATGAGGCCTGGGAGGTCGTAATTCAGATGCGGGATCCGCAGAAAACATGGCAGCTTTCATTAAAACTACTTTACAAGGTGTTTAAACCAGCTAACCTGAAAAGGAACCATTTCTTTACCATTAACAGGCTGTACTGGACCCCTCAGAAACTTGCAAAGTTTGCATCAGCTCCAACTCAAGATGTTATAGATGCGGTATGCTATGCGCTGACGAGTTACATATGTTTTTTGTGTGCCCAAAATTACAGGACTATTGGCATCCCGTTGAGAAAGTAGTTAATTATATTCTTCAGGTCAACATAACAATCAGTTTAATGCTGATACTGATGGGGCTGGAGGATCAGGCTGTTCAGCCTCTCTCAGTGAATAGGAGGGATCTTATTTTTTATATGATGCTCCTTGCCAAGAGAGAGATCTGTAAGAGATGGACAGACCCCCTCCCACCTCGGGGTTTTGACTGGCTCCAGGTGGTTAAAACTATTTGCAAAATGGACACTGGTGTTGAGGGTGACCCTCGCAATATGACCTGGGATGATTATTTGAGGTGGCACAGAACAGTAAGAACTTAATTGAGACGTCCTATAATTACACCTGCGTGTAACCAGGTAACTGGATGGACTGGATCGCAGGGCTAGATGTTTAATTGCAAATAGCCTGAGGCGGAACAGGTCGGGTACCAAGCTTGGCTTTGCAAAACACTGGTGATCGGAGGACACAACAATAATAAAAATACATAAAACAACTCTTTTACTGATGTCAGATCCCGGGACTTCACTGTATCATGTTTAAGGCAGATATCTACTCTTCCTAGGGCCGTGAGGGTATCTTTAGCGTACCGTAACCAGGGTATTTTGAGTGCATTGTCTAGTGACAGGCAGCTTAAGATGACCGAACGATTAAGTACTGTCTCATCAATAGACCAAATCTTCACCCAACACAACAAACGCTTTACTGCCACCAGGTCAGTTATATACTTAACTCCTTATTCTTCATTATGGAAAATGAGGGGGTACCCTGGGGGACTTTCAGGATTCATCTCAGATACTTATTTTGTGTGGTCTGTAGTTTGTTAGCCGCAGTGTACCCTCAGACCTCGCTTCCGTACAAGACCTTGGAAATGCTTTAAAATCACCCTCGAGAGCAGGTGCCTAACCTATAGGCATAGTTAGCAATGGCTCCCATTGATTTATTCATGTCTCCTAACTTACCCTCAATCAGATGTTTCCCATTTAGTTTTGCATCAAGTAAAATTCCCAAATAGGAGAAGGCCGGGACCTTGGCTACACTATGGGTTCCTGCCTTGAAGGTCTTAGATCGGGTAATCCGAGTGCCAACTTCCATAGCATATGATTTTTAGAAGTTGGCCGACAGGTCCAACTTATTCATAAAGGAAACAAATCCACCAATCAACCCCTCTAGGCTCATCGGTGTGCGGACCATTAGTACAGTGTCATCGGTGTATAATAAATCTAGTACTGCTTTGCTGCCCATACGGGGGCTGTCAGTCTGTAGTGATATCAGAGTGGATTCTAGGCCTTTGATATATATCGTAAATAGAATAGGGGCTAAAATACACCCTTGGTGATCCCCCTAGTACAATTAAAATGATCAGTAGGACCCGCTCAGTGAGAGAATCTGACTACAGCTGTGGTATGGGCATGGAGGGTCATTAATAAATTTACAATAGTCGGCTCAACCCTCAGCGAACCAAATAAGCCCCACAATTTCTTGTGGTTCACCCGGTCTAATGCTTAGGTAATATCCATAAAGCTCCGCAAAAAGGGCTCCAGGTTGGGTGACCATATATTTGGAAATTAAAAGATAAAGGTTTAGGTTTATTGCACCACTGAGATAATTTGATGTGTGTCAGCCCAAGCAGAGAGCCTATTTAATAAAACCCGGCCCAAGGCCTTGACTGAGTAATCAATAAGGGATATAGGGCCATAACAGTGGGGATTGTCCCTTTCGCACTTCTTCAAAATCTGGATGATGGTAGCAGTAGACCTTTCCTTACTGCAGCGTTTAACACCCTAGTCGAAACCGGAGCCCTTACATCAATGTTGTACCAAAAAAAGTCTGGAGGAATCCCATCGGGTCCTAGGGCCTTATTCCAGGACATCCCCTCTATGCCCAACCTTACTTCGTTCGAGAAAAAGGTGACAGGAGCATCGATCGGGAAGGGTTCTATGTCATTAGTTGATCCCTCACTTTTCCTAAAGTTATACACTCCTTCAAAGTGGGCGATCTATTGTTCTGGGGTAATGTGATGGCATAATGTAGGTCTTAACAGATCTGAAAAACAGGGTCTATTTATAACTTGCCAAAAGAGAATACAATCCCGCTGCTTGCTCGGGTGAACTCTTCCCATGCTTATCTTTGTAGCAAACCCCTCCATTCCGTAAGACTCCCCTTATAATTACTGCAGCAATTTGCCACCCTGGTTCTATCTAAATAGATCTGTTTCAGGCCCTACTTCAAGACACGGAGGGCCCAAGAACACTCTGCGTCAAACCATTTTGGATGTTCAGTAGGAGGGTCAACTGCCGGAACTGGTAACAGGCTAGCTTGAAATTGACCGAACAATTGAATTGAATGAACATATGGTCTCTTCACCAGAGGCTGAGGGATCTAAGCAAGTTAAGATCTCTTGTTGTTGGATTTTAAAAAGAGAATGATTTAAAGCCTTAGTGTTTAGCTGTGACCAGCGTAGGCGTCTCCCCTAATCGGTTAAAGATAGTGTGCCCACAATTGTGCTGATTGCCCACCCCTTCAAGCACTAGAGTCAAGGGATTCTGGTCACTAAATGGACTATATAAAATATTAAAAGAGAAAGGGGATCTACCCAATGAAGCCGAGACAAAGATGTAGTCTATAATATTTGTGCATTCCCTACCTTTATAGGTTGGGGGAATATGAGATTTTGAAAAATTATCCAAGGTAAATATTAAGCCATAAGTATGTAAAATACCTTTCAATTCAACACCTTCTGGGGAGTGTTCCATATGCAATCCCCCTGTAATTGTGCATGTTTACAGTCTTTGCAAGTTTTGTAATGAGTCTGGACATGGGTGACAATTAAAATCTCCTGTCACAATAAGATTCTCCTGGGAGAGACCTTCTTGCCGTAATGAGTCAAGGATGCCGCTTAGAGCTGATAGGCTTGAGGGTCCTTGCTTCCTCCTTTTTGCATTATAAACATTAATTAGTGTCAATCAAAGAAATCTTCCCTCTACTAATTTGAGGCCCTGGAGTACTTTAGAGTCCCACTTCAAAGGCTTCTCTGACCCCCCAATGCTCAAGGGCTACAAAGATGAGTAGGCCTCCACTCACTCTACCTGCTCAGGAGCCCACCGCCATGAGGAAAGAGGTCTTAAAACACTCAATTAAAAAATTGTTCTCAGCTTCCCAGGTTTCCTGAAGAAAAATCATATTTAAAGATCCAAAGAACAAAATCCATCTATTTTCTGCACATTTTTCCGCTAGGCCAGCCACGTTCCTAGAAACAAGGCTTACATTTTTCCCAGTGCCCTGTTTATAGCTTAACTAATGGATTGTAGGACCCACAAGCTGGTTTGTGGCCCCATTGTTGGGTAACCTACTGAAGTCATGGTCTGCATTTGCATGAGGCAAAGTCTCAATATCCCCCACTACCTGTGAGGGAGGCTCTAAAGGGGGGCCTATAACTCTAACTCTGACGACATTCTCTAGCAGTCAATCTAAATCATTAAGTTCCATCAAGGGGCAAAGGGATTAGAGATTGCTTGTAACCCACCCAGGGCACATTCTCCCCCACCACGGGCTAAAAGGTGATCGCTATTTATAGTGTTGTGGGAGGGTCTATAAAAAAAGCCCAACGGTAATGGTTTAATACCAGATTCATGGAAAAAGGAGTGAGATGAGTGTCTCCAGATGTTTCGTGCCAACTCTAAATGACTAAAAGTAATGATCACGCTTTCTCCCTCAAATGTTTTCCTAGACGGCCCTATCCAGGAAACCCTCCTAGCCATCAGGATGTGCCTATGACCTATCACGTGGAATCTGGTGTGCCTACCTAACCAGTGAGAAGCTTTGTTAATTAGTTGGTCTGTGGTTTCCTGATTTGGGGAGCCAAGTCCAGGTACCCTTACCAAGACCAGAGTGAAAGGAAAACAAGCTGGGGGAAGGTTAATTACTGGTAAACCAGGACTATTAATAGAGGCTAGACTCTAGATTCCTTTGCTACTTCAGGGATGTGTGACAAGGGACACTGTCTGGTAGTAACTGCGTGCTTACGGCATACTTGAGACTTATTAGGCCAGGAGGGGGCATTCAGGCATTCAGGCTTGTGGCTCCCACTACCAAAGGTGTATAAATATGAGCTGACCTCTACTTGGGTAATCTGGGGGGCATCTCAATAGTTGTGGCCTGAAACTGTGGGATTGGAGAAGGGGATGTTTCATCAGTAGTGGACAGAATACGTTCAACTCTATTGAGTATCAGTTTTGCAAATTTGTCCCAGAATAGTGTCATTAATCCAGTCAATGTATCGATGATTCTTTGCATTAAGACTTCCCAGATCTCCTCTGTGTCCACCGTTTTACTTCTTGCATGTTCCTCCCCCGCCCTCTTCAGTGTTTTGTGTCTCGTCCAACTTTTTAGCCTTGCGTTTCTGCTTGGTGGCTGGGGGAATCACCGGATCTGCGCCTGTTGGAGAGGCTCGGGTTACCCTACTGTTGATGAGGCCAGAGAGGGAGGTGTTGAGGCTAGGATCACCTAGGTCTATTGGTGCGGCCCCTGTGTCAAGCTCCACTTGGTTTGGACCAGCTAGGTGTGAGACTTCCCTAGGCGATAATAGGGGTGGATCACCAGATCCTACAGAGAGCCTCCTCTCAACCCGTTCAATTTCTTTAGACATAGCCCCCACCGCTTTCGCTAACAAGTAATCAATAGTTGACCGCTTTGAGCCAATAGGGGTTGTAACAGGTGCATCCTTTCTCTTCCCCATTTTGCCCGGATTGCAAGCAACCCAAAGTAGACAGAGGCACGGGCCGGTGTGGAAAAGTAAATTTTGCCATGTTCTGTGTCCCTACGCCCCATCCATCATATGTTATGTATGCATGACCAATATGCATATGTTATTCCCCATTTCTGATTAATGACGCAATTACAGTTGTGTCCACCTCTAATATGTTAGTTTCCAGTCCTCGTGAATACTACGAATATCAGGCCTATGTAAAATAATGTTGCCACGTTTCTCAGTGTGCACGTTATTCCATTATAAAGTCCCCGTTTCTAGGCCTCAAAAGGGCCCGGACCCTGGATTCAGCTCCTGTCTCCTGAAAGCCTCGCTGAGGAGCGATACAGCCCCCACCTGTATCCTCGACCTTTCACTTACTTCCCGCCTTGCAGTGCCCGGTGCACCCCGGCTCTGCCTCTAAGTCTGCCAAAAGTATGTTATAGTTCCAGCTATCAGTTCAGTCCTCCTCCTTTGCATTCCTAAGCTACTGAACTGCATCAATAGTTTCCGTCGTTGTCTAGCCTTCTCGTCTCCCTGTTAGAGAAATACTGTATTTAATGGTCATTTAGTATTCTTCATCACGCATTTCATGTAGAATAATGCATGGTCCAGTCTTAGAATCAAGTTAGCCTCTCCCCTCATGACTTCTAGTTTATATCAACATGTTCCCTAAACATTAGATACCAGATAGGGTTTAGGTACATGTCGCTCCGACCCTCCAGACTCTAGTCTCTGCTCCTAGCACAGAGTTCGTAGCCCCCAGCTTCTCCTAGTAACACGTCATTGCCAGTTTTCGCGCACCATTAGGTTAGAGGTCCCGGCTCCTTAGGTAGCCCCCTCCTATGTGTCCGCCCATTCATGACATATTCTGTTACGTTTTACTTCACATGTCTAAGTAAACTCCCAGTTACACCACTTATTACTGTTATCTCTCGCGACTGTTACACGTCACGCCTTCTACTCCACCCACTGTTACGCCTACTGCAATGTAATGCTATGTGTTTGCGTTATGTATATAAATGAATGTCTTGTTATTGAATGTTAGCGCGCTCATCCCAGACCAAGCCCCGGCAGCTGCCGGGCCTCTTTTCCCCTGTCATCCTGTTCCTATGCAGGTTGTCCTGATCCTGTCCTTATGCTGTAATAAACCTGCAGAAACTCCTACTACCTCGAATCTTGACTCTTATTTATTGAGCTATCTGTTATTCATTCATTCATCCAAAAATAGGGTATTATTTATTTATTTACCACATAATGGCGCCCGAATAGGGACTTGCCCTTTCCCCACGCGTCGGTGAAGCCACGCCGACCCCCTGACCCTCTGCAGTCGTGACGGAACCATACCGTGCACCTGGCAGATATTTCTGCTTCAAGTATCCCTCAGGCCCACGGAGGAGACGGAGGAGGCGGTCCAGCATCCGAACGAGACGGTGGAGGAACGCGGCGAGTCCCGACCAGAGCCCAAGCCGAGAGTCCAAGGTCCGAGGTATCCGGAGGTCCACCCGTAACTGAAGTCCGAAGTCCGAAGTTCGTCGTCGTAGTCCAGTCCCGTCCGAGGCCTTCCGTTCCGTGCTGCCCGGTGAGTACCATTGCTGGGGTAGTGTCTAGACAGGGTCAGTCTAAATTGACTCTGGTCCGTGGGTTGGTGGTACCCAAGCTCACAAACGAAGTGTTCACCTAGGTGGATACGGGTCTTGATGTGTTCCTTTATGGGACCGGTATGTTCCGTACTGTTATAGCAGTGCATCCAGTAACTCTAGTCTGTTCCGTTCTCGAGAATTCTGTTCTGTTTTCAGTATTTTCAGGTAGTATTCTGTTCGAACTGTTATTTATAATGTTGTTTAATGTATTTCCAATGTCGTGGTATGCCTGAATTGTTTCCCCAATTGTTATTGTTTTTCGTGTATTGTATTGTGTTCCGATTCAAGTTTAGAATGCCGCTCTTTTCCAAGTTACGTCAGTTAAAAACTAGAAAGGGTCTGCTGGAAGCAGCAGTTCCTGTTCCGCCTAGGGACAGTCCAGGTCACTTTATGTATCAGAAACATGGCATAAGCGCCATATTGTATCTAGATTTATGGGTAGAGTATACCAAACAGTTAGAAGAAAAGTATAGATGGCCCGTATCGGGTACATGGGATGCCGAATGTATCATGCGAGTAGAAGAAGCATTATGGAAAAAGAAAGCCAGACAGTCACAGAAAGATGCCATCGAGTTATGGCGTAAGGAAGCGCATAGAAGAACGGAAAAGGAAGTCAGAAAGTCAGAGTTAAGTAGAGAATCCCAAGAACGAGCCCAAGAAAGAGAATTAATCGAGATAGGTGAACAAGTCAAAACCGAACAGTCAGACAGACAGAGGCATGCCCTTATTAAGGGTATGTATCCTCTCCTTGCCGAAGGCTCGCCAAAAGCGACCCCAGAGGCACCCAGTAATTTCCCGCCACCATTAGTTCCGACCAAGCTACGTCACAAACCGACCGCAGCTGATATTTTTATTTCGTCCTATTTGGACGACACAGTTCCAGAATATGCAAATCCTGTTCGCGCTCCGCTAGTCCCTGTAAATCAGGCACTTCCCGTTCCTCCAGACACCGGAGTACCTGTTACGGTACCCCCGGGTCAGCCTGCCATACAAGTTCAGCCCACGTTACAATTACCGACCCTGCAAGCACGAAGAATGTCAGTCGACGATTCTAGTCTAGGGGCCGCAGGAGGAGGTCCTCCTCAAACCCCGCCGCCACACAAACGTTTATCAGCACTCGAATTACATGCTCAAGCATCACAGCGTACTCCTAAAAGTAATAAGTCTGTTACAGAAATCAGACAAGCCCTTGCCGAATGTGTCTATGACACAGTCCCAGGCGAGTATAATATGGTTTTATATTCCGTACGCGTAAGAAGGGTGACCGAGTATCTAGTCACCTTACCAAATATGAAAGAAGATCTAGACAGAATATATCGTTTCATCCGTACAGGGGATGATCCAGAAAGTATTGGCGAGATTATGTCTCAAAGGAAAGCCGAGATTCAGCTCATGATATTAAAGTTCCTGATCAATTGTCTAATAAGAGAACAAGATTACCCGTCTAAAGATCCCGCCGAAATGAGAATCCTGACAAGGTGGAGTGATAATATAGCCGAGGGTAAGCACAAGACCATTAGTGCCATGGAAAGTATGTACAAGAAAATTCGTAAAGAAATAGTAAGGTTACACGAACAGCGTAAAGCAGCACAAGTAAGTGAGAAAGAAAGTATCTCTGATCCTGAAGAGGAAGACGAGAATCCCGCCAGAATAGCGTATGTAGGGAAATCCAGATTTCCAGATCGCCATTTACGTCTAGAACCCAAGTCTATTTTTCATCATCCAGCACCAGAACGAGAGCCTTGTTCTCTAGAACAAGTATTTCAAGCTACCGATCACATTCTGAAATCACGAGTCGGTTATAGCGAGTTAAGCACCATGCATGAACAAGAATTAGCCCGATCAGCAGTCCGATGGATTACTGATTCTACCACTTTTCCAGACGAAATAGTGGCACAAATGTTTCTGAAACTGCCCCCAGCCGAGCAACGACTGGTGGGTATGTATATGATCCAGCACCTCATTACTCAGTATGAGGGTCAACACTCTGATCCAGGCCCGTTACACGATATCCTGAACGAGTTACTCCAGTACAGATGGAGAGGTCTAGGTACCGATTTAATTAGTGTTATTCTAGAACAGCGTCACAAGTATAGAACGTTCCTGAACCCGCATTTTGTTCACGTCTCACCCCCAGAAAGTAAACCATTCTACATAGACAGACAGAATCCGTTACGAGAAGTCCACCCAGTCCAAGGGACGGGTGGCGAAATGCAACGAGTGTTTGTATACACTCCGATTTCAAAGATGGAACTCCTCGAAATGAAAAAGCTAATTCCCTGTCATGACAAAGATCCAGCAGGGTTCCATAGAGAATTAAAAGACATGCTCCGTATGGGAGAATACACGTACCCAGATGTCATTAAAATGTTAAAGGTTCTGCTACCCGCAGGGGTGTATGAAAAGTTAAAGGAAAAAGAATGGGAGGTGGGAGAGAAAAAGATCGATTGGACAGCTCTAGAAGCTGAAGACAAGGCACGAGTACCAGGTACCGGTCTTGGAGATAAATGTAAAGAATTACCAGAATTATTGATTCAAGTTTTACCCAGATTATTGACAACTAGAAAAGAAGACTGGGATGCCATCTCAGCCTGTAAACAGAAACAAGATGAAGACATTAGTGATTTTTATTCTAGATTTGAGAAATGTTTCAGTATTAATAGTGGTCTCAAGACAAGTAGTGAGTCATACCCTCATCTTTTCGTTACCAAATTAGTCGAGAATTCAAGTCCACAAATTAAAAACCGAGTTTTGAAAGTCGAAAGCACCTGGCAAGCAAATACTCCGTCCCAGATGCTCCAGATGCTCCAGTATCACCAGAATAGAATCAGAGAAGAGCAAGAACACGAAAGAAAACGTATGAAAGACACGAAAATGAAAGTGCTAGTTGCACAATCTATTCCTCAAGACAGTCAGAAGAGGGGTCCGATTCAAGCCAGTCATCCTGCAGCTCCCGTTAAAGGGAACTGCAATTATTGTAAACAGCCAGGTCATTTTATAAACGAGTGTGCAGTTCTGAAACACAACATAGCTACGGGTAAGACTAAAGAAAGACCACGTCCGCCGAGACAAGAACAAGTTTCACAGATTCCTCAGTCACAGAATGCACAACAGACAGTTACAGTACCGCAGCCTATTGCTGCAACACAGCACGTTACATCGCAGATGTACCAGTATGCACAGTCTGAGTATCCAGAGTACCAGTCATATTCATGAAACAGCCTAGAGAGGGAGGTAGGCTTGCCTCTCATCGAGATACCTGTAGACCAAGAAGGTCCCTATGTACACAGTCAAGTATTAGGGAAAGACAGAAAGTTTCTGATCGATACAGGGGCAAGTAGGACCACAATTAGTCACGCCGAAGTTCCAGGGGCTCCGCTCTCAGGCTCAAGAAATGTTTCCCTTGGATTTTCAGGAAAACCCATAGTTAATGAAATATCTCAGCCAGTTACTCTAGAAGTAGGTCCATTGTCCCGTACTACTGATCTGTTACTTACTAAGGCATGTCCAGAAAATCTGTTAGGTATTAAGACACTGAAAGAGTTAGGTGCAGTTATTTGCTGTTCCCCAGAGGGAATACGTCTGTTCCTACGTGACTTTAAGGGTCACTATGTATTACGAGATTTTGATTCCAGATTGTCTAATGTTCCGCAGCATTTATGGGCGCAAGGTCCAACTGATGTAGGTTACATGCAAATCACACCCTATCGTGTGACTCTCAAACCAGGTGTAGTGTTACCCCGAATCAGACAGTACAGATTGCCACCTGAGGCTGTAGCAGCCTTATCCAAAATTATTGACGAGCTCATGGCTCAAGGAGTAGTTGTAGAAACTGACTCCAATGTATGCAATTCTCCGATCATTCCAGTCATGAAACGTACTGATCCAAATGCACCCCCAGTATATCGATTAGTGATTGATTTACGAGAGCTTAATAAATGTATTATTCCTCAGTATCCAGTTGTTCCAGACATTTCTTCCCTGTTAACTGCCATTGATTCCGAAGCCATGTTTTTCACTGTTATTGACCTCAAGAATGCATTTTTTAGTGTTCCAATTCATCCAGACAGCCAGTTTCTTTTCGGATTTTGTTTAAATGGAAGGAGCTATATGTTTACACGCGCTCCTCAAGGTTTCACAGAAAGCCCTAGTATTTACAGTCAAGCACTCAAGAGACAACTAGACAATATTCACATGCCAACTGACACTGCCCTGCTCCAGTATGTCGATGATCTACTGATCACAGCCCGTTCTGAACGTGCTTGCGAGCGAGCATCACTTACAGTTCTGTATTTTCTAGCCGAGATGGGGCACAAGGTGTCACCTTCGAAGCTTCAATTCTGTGTCCAGCAAGTGGTATACTTAGGACACTTGCTGTCCAAGAGGGGTAGGCAGTTGACACCCGACCGTATCCAGTTAATAGCGAGTCTTCCCCAGCCCAGAACCCAGAAGGAGGTACGTGCTTTTATCGGCCTTACTTCTTATTGTAGACAATGGATTCCCCAGTATGCATTTCTAGCCAAGCCACTGATACAGTTAACGACACAGGAGGCAGCCGTATCGACTGTCCTCCCTTGGACATCTGAACATACACTTAGTTTCAACGAGTTAAAGAAAGCCCTATGCCAAGCTCCAGTTCTAGCTACACCGAACTACAGTAAGCCTTTTACACTTTTCGTTACAGAACGCGAAGGTACAGCATTATCTGTTCTTACACAAGATCAAGCAGGTCAATACAAGCCCTGTGCTTATTTTTCAAGCACATTAGATCCAGTCGCCCAGGCGTTGCCTGCGTGCCTCAAGTCAGTTGCAGCCACAGCACTAGCTATCAGACAAAGTGATTCCATAGTTTTAGGACATTCCCTGACAGTACAAGTTCCACATTCAGTAGAAGTTCTCTTAAACCGAACACAAACTCAGCACTTGACCATTGCACGTTTAACAGGTTATGAATTGACACTGTTCCAGCCACACATAGAAATTAGACGCTGCAATGTCCTGAATCCTGCTACACTGTTACCATCAGTTAATTCAAATCCAGACACACATGACTGTGTGGAAGTAGTTAACGTTACGACAAAGCCAAGACAAGACCTGACAGACATTCCGTTACCAGATCCTGACCTGACACTTTATGTGGATGGTTCATGTATGAGAACTAGTACAGGAGAACTAGTCGCCGCATATGCAGTGACTACTGACACTGAAGTTATTGAAACACACCGTATTGATACCCTGTCCGCTCAAGCAGCAGAGCTAGTTGCTCTGACACAAGCCTGTATACACGCCAAGAACCTGAAGGTTAATGTTTACACAGATTCACGTTACGCATTCGGAGTTGTACACGACTTCGGAGTGCTCTGGCAGGAGAGAGGTTTTATGACTTCTCATGGAACCAAGATTCAGCATGGTCTCCTTATTCAAGCTCTGTTAGATGCCATACATTTACCGACATCTATTGCTATCATGAAGTGCAAAGCACATACGAAAGTTACTGACATTATTTCCCAAGGTAATGATCTAGCAGACCGCACAGCCAAGCTTACAGCACAGACACCAGACATTCCAGTTAATCAGACACATACTCCAGATCTGATTACATGCATGACAGTTAAGGACCCTACACAAGATGTCATAGATATTCAGTTACATGCTACTCCCGATGAAATCAAGAAATGGTCTGTACAAGGAGGGGTCCGGACAGATCAAGGATGGTTAACGAAGGGTAGAGCCACATGGTTTCTCCCCGATTCTATGGTTCAAGTTATTATCAATACCGCACATAGTCCAGCACATTTAGGAGAAAAAGCTATGTTAGACAGTATCCAGAACATTTGGTTCAACAAGCATTTACGAGCTGCAGCCAAGCAGAAAGTCCGTACCTGTATGATATGTTGCCAGTTTAATCCAGGTAAAAGTGTCCCGGTGGAACAAGGTGGTTTCCAGCCCCCTGACCACCCTTTTGAGGTCCTCCAGATGGATTATATTCAGATGGAGCGATGTCGAGGTTTCAAGTATGTCCTTGTAGTTGTATGCGCTTTGTCCAGGTGGACAGAAGCATATCCAGTCCCAGATTACACAGCCGCGACCACTGCCAAGCAGCTGGTTCGTGAATTCTTCCCTAGATACGGACTCCCTAGAGTCGTATATTCTGATAACGGTCAGCCATTCTCATCCGAACTCATGAAACACGTTTCCCTGTTGTTAGGGTACCAGTGGAAGTTCCATTGTGTACGCCATCCAGAAGCAGCTGGACTAGTCGAAAGACATAATCAGACTCTGAAAATCCGTATAGCAAAAGTCTGTAAAGACAAGGGTGTGGACTGGTTAGTAGCTTTGCCAGTCGCTCTATTTTACATGCGTATGGTCGCACATTCCAGATCAGGTCTGTCCCCGTATGAGGTCGTATTCGGCCGCCCCCCTAACATGTGGGGTACTCCTAGACCCCGAAGTATTACCGATGTTTCATGTAATATGCTGACAGATTACCTAGCTTCCTTGATGTCTGCCCTCAACTCATGTCGTTCACAGGTTGCCGCCGCATTTCCAGACAATACAGAGGTGGCACCGCACGAGATCGTTCCAGGATCCTTGGTGATGGTCCGCAATTTTGACAGATCAAGTCCGCTGGAACCACGTTGGAAGGAGCCACGTCAGGTCCTCTTGACCACCCGAACTGCCGTCAAGTTAGAAGGCAGGAAGGGGTGGGTCCACCTCTCTCATGTAAAACTTTTCAAAGGACCAAAGCCAGACTTCAAAGACATTGCCAAGAACATTTCCCAGGATTCGAAGGATTGCCAGAACATTGTTTTAAAGGACTGTCCCGCACCAGACTTTATTACAACCCCTCCCTTGGTAGAGAAAACTCCGCAGCAGGAGTATAAGTTAAAGCTCAGGTCTAATAAGTCAGCCAGTTTGATTGTATAAGTCCTCCCCTAGGTGAAACGGTTAGACTGTTTCTGACATGTATAAAATAGACCCCCATAGTGAGAGAGTCAGTCGAAGTTCACTGCAATGCATCGTTTTTCTAAGTTTCATATTATTTCTTAGCATAATGATTTCCTGCACCAGTTATGCTTTCTATCTGTGTTTTCCAGTTCCTCATGTAAATATGTCTGCTCATATTACAGTAGAGCACACGTTTAGTGATCTGCCTCCTCACGAATATTCATACCGCCTCGCCATGCGTAATAACACATTCATCCGTATGTTACATTATTCACACCAGACCAGCAATGCCACTAATTGTTGGGTGTGTGGTCGACTCCCCCCTTTCCAGACATCGAAGGGAGTTCTGCCACTGTTTCCTTATCCATTTTCACACAATGGTTCGTGTGGAGCATGGTCCACGTTAACGTCATCCTCAACAGATATGTTTTTTCTTAACAGTACATGTTTCCCAGACAAGCAAGGTTTCCCCCATAGAACAGGTTTAGATCTAGAAAATGAAGTATATAATTTAGGAAATTATTCGTCGAATTTCATGGTTCTGAATGTTCAGTCTGATACTACTCCAGACTCACCCGCTATTTCAGTACTACCAGTCAAAGGCGAATTATGTGTCCGTAGTTATGGTTCTGTACATATAGGTCATAGTGAATGTACTACTGTTATCCAGTATAGTGACAGTGGGAAATCTATTTTTATAGCTTCACGTCATTCTTATTTTGTTTGTGGTCAAACTGCATATGTCCGTCTGCCCCTCGATTGGGAGGGAACCTGTTACATTGCTTTCCTACTGCCACCTGTTTTTCTAGCCCCACCTGATTATCATAGGAATTCTTTCTTAGTACACACTAGACACAAGAGAAATCTCCCGATTGTCGATTATACTGAAACCGCCGCAGAGCAATTCATTGATATAGATAAAGGTGTTTTCCCTTATTTAGGTACAGTTGTAAATAGTAAGTTAATTCGTAGGTTAACAAGAACCCTTGAAGCTGTAGTAGATGAGACTGCCTCTGCTCTAGGTAACTTAACTGAAGAACAATCCTTTATGAGAATTGTCGTTTTACAGAATCGTCTCGTCCTTGACGTCATACTGGCCGATAGGGGCGGGGCCTGTAGAATTCTCGGATCCAGTTGTTGCATTTTCATTCCAAATAACGCGCCGTCTGTTTATTCAGCTATAACCAGACTCCATAAAATTGCCCATCTGTTACATCAAGATCCAGGCACCTGGACATGGTCCGGTTGGTTCTGGAATGTAATTTCCGCATGGGGATGGAAAGTCCTGTCCTTTCTAGGTATTGCAGTAGCGATCATATTTAGCTGCTGCCTCTGTATACAATGTGGCCCTGCGATTTGCAGCATGTGTGCTACCTCTTGTATTCCTAGTCCCAAGCCCCGTTCTAAATCCCGTTCCAAGACAATTCGAGACGAGCAAATGGTACTGTATGAAATGATAGACGGTATCATGAATATTGATGTTTCCTGATGGAAACGTAGTGACAAGGAGGGAATGTGGAAAAGTAAATTTTGCCATGTTCTGTGTCCCTACGCCCCATCCATCATATGTTATGTATGCATGACCAATATGCATATGTTATTCCCCATTTCTGATTAATGACGCAATTACAGTTGTGTCCACCTCTAATATGTTAGTTTCCAGTCCTCGTGAATACTACGAATATCAGGCCTATGTAAAATAATGTTGCCACGTTTCTCAGTGTGCACGTTATTCCATTATAAAGTCCCCGTTTCTAGGCCTCAAAAGGGCCCGGACCCTGGATTCAGCTCCTGTCTCCTGAAAGCCTCGCTGAGGAGCGATACAGCCCCCACCTGTATCCTCGACCTTTCACTTACTTCCCGCCTTGCAGTGCCCGGTGCACCCCGGCTCTGCCTCTAAGTCTGCCAAAAGTATGTTATAGTTCCAGCTATCAGTTCAGTCCTCCTCCTTTGCATTCCTAAGCTACTGAACTGCATCAATAGTTTCCGTCGTTGTCTAGCCTTCTCGTCTCCCTGTTAGAGAAATACTGTATTTAATGGTCATTTAGTATTCTTCATCACGCATTTCATGTAGAATAATGCATGGTCCAGTCTTAGAATCAAGTTAGCCTCTCCCCTCATGACTTCTAGTTTATATCAACATGTTCCCTAAACATTAGATACCAGATAGGGTTTAGGTACATGTCGCTCCGACCCTCCAGACTCTAGTCTCTGCTCCTAGCACAGAGTTCGTAGCCCCCAGCTTCTCCTAGTAACACGTCATTGCCAGTTTTCGCGCACCATTAGGTTAGAGGTCCCGGCTCCTTAGGTAGCCCCCTCCTATGTGTCCGCCCATTCATGACATATTCTGTTACGTTTTACTTCACATGTCTAAGTAAACTCCCAGTTACACCACTTATTACTGTTATCTCTCGCGACTGTTACACGTCACGCCTTCTACTCCACCCACTGTTACGCCTACTGCAATGTAATGCTATGTGTTTGCGTTATGTATATAAATGAATGTCTTGTTATTGAATGTTAGCGCGCTCATCCCAGACCAAGCCCCGGCAGCTGCCGGGCCTCTTTTCCCCTGTCATCCTGTTCCTATGCAGGTTGTCCTGATCCTGTCCTTATGCTGTAATAAACCTGCAGAAACTCCTACTACCTCGAATCTTGACTCTTATTTATTGAGCTATCTGTTATTCATTCATTCATCCAAAAATAGGGTATTATTTATTTATTTACCACACCGGGACCAAGGCACTTTGCAGCATTATATAATCAGTTTACTCACTGCACTAACTTCTGTTGGACCCTGTAACCAGGAGATCATCCAGTATTAGTCCACCCCTGCAAATTTAAAGGAATGGTGAGCTGCCACTGCCAGGGCGACACCAACCAGGGCTCCTCTGCTGGCCCTAGTAAGTCTTCTTGTTTTTAATAATAATTCTTATTCCATAACTTTAACCGCACCATATTTTTCCCGAACTATTGTTTCAGTTTCCTAATGCTATTTTTTACCAACAATTATCCTTCGATCTGTACTGTTTCGAAAATCTTGTTATCCCTGCCTCTGCTATGATGACTCTCTGTACTACTACTACTATTCGTCTGTCTGTACTGTAGTAGCTAAGCTTGCCCAGTTGGCCACTCTTTATTTAAAAGGTTGTAAATAAAACTCAGATTTACCAGTAGCTCTAGCCATTGAGTCCAGTCCTTTGGGTCGTCCTCTTGTACTACTTCTAGTCTTATTGATCTTGAGTCTTTGTTAATCTTGAGGCCTTGACAATTCACACCAACAAATGCCCAAGCAGATTTATTACTATTTTGATATGATAGGACATACTACTACTGTTGTAGGGATTTTGCTCATGCAGACCTTTGCACAAGAAAATAGGATGTTGGTGATGGTAGGTTGGACCTTCCTCACACACCTCAATCGGAAGTGCAGAACCCCGCACAATCCCCTGCCTGACTAGTTATAGTGGTGTCTTGTCATAACTATTAGCTCTCCGAACCCTCTCCCCAAGAAACCCAACAAGTAGACTGCCCAGAACATAACACACCCAACCTCTCAGTCGTGGAAGCAATGCACATGCTTCCTTTAATTTGCTCACTCGTGTAAGTCCACACCAAATACCACCAAGTCTATGTAAGTTCAAAATGTTTATTGACAAGCTCTGTACATTAACATAAACATTGTTACACTTACTTACAGTTGTTAATTAAATCATGATAACTGAACAGTGGTGGAAGCACCACCATCCCCTAGGTAGGAATTTAGTTTATATAAATTTATAACTGAAGATCTCTGAAAGAAGGGACCCCTTACCTTAGAAGAACCTAGTACGGCTAGTTCTCGCATCATAACCTCTGCAAAGCTCTGGTTCGTAAAAGGGAATCTTCCGTCTGTAATGCAAAAAATGAAATGGTTCGTGTTAGTATATTGCAAGCATTTCTCAGCTGTGCCAAAAAGTGTAGCATTTTTCGATAGGCAATATGGGCTAACAGTTCACCAGAACGTCATAAAAGGTGATCGTCATAAGAAAGTGGCTTGTTACTGTTTTGGTTGACCGCTTGTACGCAGCGCTTAGACAGTAGTAGTGTGAGGTCATGTGGGCTCAAGGGTGTCTTATACAACAAGCTGCAAGGTAACATCACATGTGCAAAAATAAAAGACACAAAGGTATAATGGTTGCATGGCTCGGGCAAACTAAGCAAAGGCTAGAATGACCCTAGGGACCATATATAACTACTAGTGTCTACTCAACTACTACCTGATTTGTACTAGTGATGTATGTTATATACTTTTAACTCATTTTTCAATCTTGCTACTGACCAATAGGGGGAGGTGTATATGACGCCTAAAAAATGTGTAATGGTTTCTAGGCGCACTACCCACGACCACCATTGCCGGGGCCAGCCAAGGCGACACGGAGGGAGAGGATGCGGCAGTTGCGGAGGATACCGATGGAGCGGTAGGGGGAGTGCCAGCACCAGTGGCGGGCGGTGGTAAGTTAGATTCATAATCCTTTACTATTGTTGACATTACACTCACTGCAAGGGATGCCCCCGCCAGGCCGGCGGTAGTCACCGTCGACCCCGCAGGGGCAAACCTCCCGCCATCCCTGTAGAAAAGACCCCCGCCATATTACAATGGCTGTGGGGTCCGCGGCGGATAGAAACCGCCCGCCGATTTTACGCACAGTTGACATGTCGACCGGGCAGAAAAGGTTTCAATATGGTGGCAGTGTCTGAAAACACCGCCAGCCATATAATCTGCATTTTGGAATGCCTTTCCGTGGCGGCATTGCTGCCATGGAAAGGCATGCGGAGTATGCTTGGGGTGCCCATTGTGGGCCCCCATTGAGGGTACCTACCTATGCTATGGTACCCCCTGCCTTTCAAAGCACAACGTAGCAGGCTCCACGCGGGGCCTGTCACGTTGTGCTTAGAAAAGCACAACATGTATTTTTAGCATTGCGGCAGGCGGTGCTTTCGGCACCGCCCACCACAATGTTAAAAATACGAATGCGCCTGCCACTGTGGCGTGCACATTCTAATTGTCCCCACGGGACCCCGCCCTTATGGCGGGTGGTCCCTTTTTAGCATGAGGATGGCGGACGGACTTTGTCCGACCGCCATCCGATGTCTTAAGTTAGTAAGAGTTGTTGTGAACGTTTGAAGAGTGAAGAAGACACCCTTTAATTGGCATAGGGGCGGGAGTATTGAGTAACCAATGGCCTCATCTATCTGTGATTTTAACTCCGCTTTGAAAATGTTATGGAGAAGACAAAAGGTCAGATCAGATCACCTGGTGTTCAACTAAAATGGAAAGACGGGTGGAAGGAAGAACGGGCGAGATTTAATAAATGTTATGTACTTACTGTGCTTTATAGTGCCACCATGCCACTATGTGTATAATTATAACTTATCTTACTGTTTTTCTAAGAGTATATTTTACAATTGTCTTGTTTCTTTTTGATATACAGCTACTCCTTGCAAGGTTGATCGGAAGGAGTTGGCCGCCAAGGTACGGCGCCGGAAACTGGAGGAAACACAGCGAGAATACCGTCGGCTGGTGGTCTTGGCGGAGGAGGAGGAGACTGCTGCAACACTTGAAGCCTCCTCCAGTGCCCCGGGCCCCAGCCACCGCCCTTCAGCGGTATGGCGCCACCATCTGGCGGCGGCCCGCTGCCCTAGCCGCAACACCATCTCTTGTGCCCCCCATCACTGTTGCTCCTGCTGCCACACTCTCAAGCGCTGTGTCCGCCGTTTAGAGGAGCAAATGCGTGTTGTCCTCCAATCCCGCCGCCAGTCCCTGTCTTAGTTCTGCCCCTTTTTTAATTCTTGTTTGGGTGGGTGGGAATTGGGCATTGGGGATTTTTGGACATTTGGAATTCAGTTTCTTTCTTACGGACATTGGTTGGGGTTATGGAGGGGGTGGATCAGCTTTTGTGGGTTTCCGTTTTACATAGTTTATTTTTGTTAGGGTAAATTAAATCTATATTTATACTATACATGCAATGTTGTTAATGTTTTGTAGGTGGGGTTACTGTTTTACATCACACTGTTTCCTTGCTGGTGCAGGCCCGCCCATAGCCAGTGTTTGATTTCAATAATTGGCTGACTGTGTAAGACAAAAACAGATAGATGCGACACCCCTCACTGATCGAGTTGTCCTACCAGTACTTTGTCTCTCTCTTCTAGTCTATGCATTCTTTATCTGGACTCAAAGGGGTGTATGAATTCATTGAAAACATGTCCATCATTAATTATCCCTCCCCCAAACTTCTCTTACCTTTGCTTGATGTTTAACTTAGGCACAGCGATGGCTGCATGGTGAAGATGGTTTCCTTTTTCTATTCTAACATGCCATGATTCGGGTGGTGGTGGTAGTAGTAGTAGTAGACACTGGCAGGGCAGCAGCATTTGCAAAAAAAGAAAATGAGACAGTCAGTCGCCTTTGAGAGACTGTTCGAGGAGTAGTAGAATGAAGTACAGTACAGAACTTACCGAGCAACAATAATATGCTAAATATTTTACAACACAACCTAATGGTGGTGGGGATAGCCTACTAGACAGAGTTACAAAAACTATAGTTGTGTCGAGACACTTGACTAGGCCTACAGCGTAACAGTTAGTGCTGTGTATGAGGAATGCCAAAAAATTCAATCAATGCTGAGGTATATGTTCCTTTGAAAAATCACCTCTAAAATATACTGCTCATGGGTGGGCAAGCAGAAGATTATCGCTCTGCCTTGAAATTGAAGTAGTGTTGCTTTCGCCACATCCACCCGAGCAAGCGTGTGATTAATTATTGATGTACATTTAATTTAGTCACACCTCAATTAGTCACACAGCCCGGGGGGAAGAGGGTTAGGGTTTGTTGAGTGGATGGGAAGGGGGTTTTGGGGAAGGTTTGACAGTGAAAAACAGTACGCATGGACAAACAAACAACAATCTTTGAAGACTACCATATCCATATCAATATGTTAAGGGAGAAAAAGGAAATGCATGCATGATGATGATTGATAAGGAGACCCGGATTACATACACTTCTTGTTCTGTTGTTCCGGGCTTAATACTTTTACAGATAGCAAATATAATTTTTAAATATTGGTAGGGATGAATCATAAACAGAGAGCAAACCTAATGATAATAACGACAACAAGAAGAACACACTGTTGTAAAGATTGTAGACAAAAAAATGAATCAAATTATTTAAAAGAAGGTGAAAGTTGATACTGTTACTGTGTTATCCTGGTCAAAAATGTGGACTGGATTTGCATCTCGGCATTCCTCTTGGTCCTCTCGTCCATCAATCTTGGGTGTCGCCACTCGCCAGTTGCCACTGCCCACCTGGAAAAAAATGTAGATTTATTGGTAAGGTAAGTGTGCATTTTAATGTTTTCCCAAGTATAGGTCAAGGCCCGGCCTGTAATTGTAGATGGAAACACAAAGGGGATATTGAGAAACAAAGTTGAAACAAATGCACAAGTTATGGTGTAGTCATAGTGCAACACAAGAACACTTTCCTAAGCAGCATGTATGCATCATTTCTACTCTAGTCTGTTTCCAGCATTGACCTTCAACAACAACAGGACAGAGCAAGCCTACAGTGACAGGCCTGATGGCACGTTGCTTAGCACAACCTCCGTTTAGAGTATTTTTTTTAAAGAGTTGGACAAAAGCAAAGCACATATCCATTCCAAACATAGCATTTTACAATTTAAGTTAGTTAATTAAAAGCACCGCAGTCATCCCACCGCTACACTCGACTCCACTTCTACACAGACATTTGGGTCTGCTGTGGTTGTTGTTGACGTGTTTACCTTTAGGCTTTTATGCCACGCATGAAAAGTCCTCCTGGCTTGGTATTATTCCATCAATCATCTCCGATACGTGTACTGGCTGACTGTGAAGGTCGGCCTGCAGTAGAAGTAAAATTGTGTTATTACACAACAAGAGTAGAACTATTATTGATTTGAGTCACTCTTTAGTGTGTACAGTAAGACTACTAGTACACTTTGACTTCACTTCGTGAACAACAAACAAACAACAAAAACACCAATCGCTCAGAGTCAGGTGTCCAATACATGCTATTCATTTTCATTACCTGTTCCTTCTCATCTAGTTACCGGGCCGTCTTTTTCGCCATCATCATCATGGACGGTGCTGTTGTCATACTCAGTGCGCAGATTGAGTCCCTTTCCTGTATTCAATCAAAAGCAATGTATCAAGCTGCAGTAGAAGTACACATTTCTTATTTGCAAGAATGGGAAAATTCACCTAGAGTTACGTTTAGTGTGTACTGTAGAAAGATGATTAGTACACAATGACATGACTTCATGCACAACAAACAACAACAAAATCACTCAGTCTGCGACTCTGCGTCCAATGCATGGCATCAATCATCATTACCTGTTCCATCTCATTTTCATGGGCAGTCTGTCTCGGCTCTGAAAGGAGGATAGCTATAGTAGGCATCATGTTCCACTTCTTTTGGCGGGACTAGAAAAGTTTTTATTTTTTCTTCTATTTTCCATCATCCAATCATCATGAGGGCAATGGATTTAGGCGGGAGATTCAGTATGAGGGAACGGAGGAGCTGGATTCGGAGGACTGTACTGTCAAATGCAGACACCTGAAAGTTGTATATTGAAATAAGAAGAGTAGAAGACGGTGGTAATGGAATGGATTTGTTGTGATTCACAATTTTGTAACCGGAACGAGAGACACACAAAACAAAGGAAAAAAAGGGGGGAAGACAGTAAGTGCAATCCTAATTGTCAGGGAAGTATAGCTCGTCCTCAAACTCTGGGGGTTCATCCAGTAGTAAGTAATCATCATGTGACACACTACTTCCGCTGTCCTCCTCATCTTCCTCCCTTGCTTCATGTATTGTGTAATTCGGTGGTATGAAGTGCTGATTAATTTTGATCATTGTTACCTTCTCCACGTTTTTTGGCGAGAGACTGGTCCATCTCACTGTTACAATGGAACCAGCAGCACTGAAAACCCGTTCGGAAGAAACACTTGCGACTGGGCAAGCCAGATAGCTTATCGCCAGCCTGCTGAGCAGTGGCCATTTAGACCTTTTCCTATACCAATACTGCAATGGGTTTTGATCAATGTACACCTCTGTTGGGTCATCCAGATAGGCCTGGACCATCCGCTCAATGTTCAGGGGTGCTGCTGCTAACCTTTCAGGCTCTTTTCTCTGTGCATCAGCACTGCGCTTATTAATTCCTAACTGTAAATACCAATCGTCTAACGATTCTACTGGGCCTAATGATGATCCAGTTATTGTTGCTGTTGTCGATAGTGATGGTGAGTGTTGTGATCCAAACGCACTGCCCTCAGCCTCCAAAGTTGCACTTGATGCTGCATGCCCTTCTTCAGTACTTCTTGTGGGTTGATCTTGCGGGCTTTTAATTAACAGCCGTTCATTTTCCAATTTACTCGCTGCCTCAGCTAACCAAGTTTTGTAGCGGGCAACATGAGTCTCTGAAAAAGGAAAGAATGTCTTTAGTCCCAATTTTATCCGTGGATCCAGAATTGTGGCAGAAATGTAATGTTCATGTGACAAAATTTTATTTTCTATCCTTGTATTTTCAGCTAAGCAATGGGCTAAGTCAAAGGCTTCCTTTTTGTCCTCTACACCTTTATATGATTCAGACACCTTCTTCAGCTGATGCTCTAGCATTTGCAATTATGGGATAGCTTGGCCCATTGTACAGTCGTCCTTGCTGACTTCACGTGTGAAGACCTCAAAAGGACGAAGCATCTCAGTCAGGCATTTAACTAGGCCCCATTGCTCCATCTGAAGGGTCATGCCTTTCACAGTAGCAAATCCTCTATGCATGCCATATTCATTGAGTGGCCTGTACTGCTCAAACAGACGATCAAGCATGTAATACGTTGAGTTCCAATGTGTTGCCACCTCCTGGATGAGTGCTTTGACTGGCATCCTATATTCACGTTGAATGATCCTCAGCTGCTTCCGAGCTTTAAATAATGGCTGAAATGAGTGCATATTCTTCGGCAGATGCTCAGTAAGTTGCTGACTATGGGTTCTGGTTTTCAGAAAGTCTTGAACTATAATTTTTATGCAGTGCGCCAAACACGGAACCCTGAAATAGGAACCAAGCTCCATGGCCTCAAGTACATTATTGCCATTATGTGTGGCAACAAAACCAATAGTAAGCTCTCTTGGGCGCAGCCATTCGGAAAGGATGTATGACGGTACCACGCGTACTTTTACAACGCGTACCGTTACAACGCTACTTTTACCACGCAAGTCGTTACCACGACTTGCGTGGAGGGGCGCTGGATAGTACATTTTTTAATTTACTATTCCAACTCCAGTCCCCGTGGACTCTAGGGAAGGAGTTGGATAGTAAATTAAACTATTTACTATCCTGGAGCGCCCCCCAGCGCAAGTCGTGGTAACGACTTGCGTGGTAAAAGTAGCGTGGTAACAGTACTGCGTTGTAAAAAATGCGTGCTAACCGCTGTATACCATTCGGAAACCTTGCTGCGAAACTCTTGCAAAGTGTTTACAGCAGTTTGAGATTTCTCCATGGCGAACATGGATACAGTTGCATGTTTCCGAGTAGCTTTAAAATCTCAGCTGTTTTCAACAGCACCTCGTTCAGATAGCTTATCTCTAACCTCCACAAAAGAGACCCAGTGTGCAGTGATGCACATGTAATCTGTGGCTTGGCAACTGGTCCACATGTCTGAAGTCAGGTGGATATTGTGAACAGCACTCTGCTGCAAAGCTTGTCCAAATAATTCCAGCACATCATGATGTAGTGCCGGAACAGCAATTCTTGCGAAACAGGAATGGCTGGGAACCTTCCATTTAGGGCAGATGGCTGACACAAATTCAAGGAAACCCACCCCTTCCACAAATGAAAAAGGAAGAAGGTCCAGTGCTAACATTTTAGCGAGCTTTGCATTGTACAACAGTGCCGTTGGGTGGTTGCGTTGGAATTGCCCCTCCAATCTAAGCATGCTCTCAATGGTAGGCTGGATTACTTTCCTTTGTGGTGCTGTTGTTTTCATTAACCCACTTAGGCTCAACGACGCAGTTTGTCTCATTGCGGTACTCGGATGCCTTGGTGTCTGAGTCTGACTCTGAGTATGGCTCTTACTGCGGTGTCACTCAGATGTTACTGAGGAGGATGTGGGCGGTACCACAACACTACTGGTGACAGGGCTCGAAATGCCTCCCACTCCACCTTCCAACACAATAATATCGTCCCCTGATTCTTCCAGACCAACTTCATGGGTTGAGTTTTTCTACTTTCTTTTAACTTAAGTAGGTGATTCTCCCACACAATAGTGTGGTGTATTCTGAGATGACTTGCTTGGCCTCCGGTACCATAGTTTGTACCAAGCTTACCGCGCCGAACACCTGAGCGACAAATTGAGCATATTGCAATGTTCGCCTCCTTAGTGCTAACAAAGGAAAAGAAGTCCCAAACTGGGGAGGAGAACTTTCTGGCACTGCTGGATGTGCCACTTTCAATACCAGATGTACTGGAGGGTGTGCTTGGAATGTGGCTCTATGCAGCTACACTGTGACTTTTACTACCACTACCTTCTGAGATGGTTGAGCCGGATGTAGGTCACTGCCAGGCCTTGGAAAATATGGCAGCTGGAGGTCGTGGTGGTGTAACCTGCTTTGGTGGTATCCGTGCTACATCCCGCTCAGTAGCAGCCTTTCTGAATAGGGTGAGAATTTTGGTCTCCATCCCCTTTGGGGCGGGAGTGATGTGCGTGATGACTGGCTCGTCCTCTTCATCAACTTCATCCCCCTCTTCTACATCTACCTCCATATCTGTAAGTTTTTCGAGACCCTTCCTTTTCAGAAGCATTGTCTTGTGGCGTGCATCACTCTCAAACTGAGCTGGTGGCTGCCAAGTGGCATCACGGTCATCAGAAGCGGGGCTTGAAGAAGAAGATGATGGACTAAGCCTCCTTTTCCTTGCTGGTTGTCTGGAAGACAATAGATCTTCCGAAACAATGGTTTGCTCCACTTTGTCTGCAGAAAGCTCGATTTCCTGAAATGCCCCTACGTCAGGAGCAACAACTACTATTGTGGGCTGTTCTTGGGGCTGCTGCTATTGTTGTTCTTGCGGCTGCTGCTGTTGTTGTTCTTGTGGCTGCTGCTGTTGTTGTTCTTGCGGTTGCTGCTGCTGTTGTTCTTGGGGCTGCTGCTGCTGTTGTTCTTGGGCCTGCTGCTTCTGTTGTTGCGGCTGCTACTGTTGTTGCGGCTGCTACTGCAGCTGCTGCTGCTGCTGTTGTTGTTACTGCTGCACACTTATCTGCTGAGTTGCCTGCGTTGATTGTGTACTACTTTGCGATGATGACATTTCAACATCGCTGCTCGTTAGTAGACTGGCTACCTCTGTGACCCTGAAGGGCTTGGGCCTAGGTTGGTGGGGTTGGACCGCTGGTACGGAGGTGCTGCTCCCAGCTTGGTTCCCGGACAACGCTGCTGGCGGCGTAACATTTTTGCTCCCAAAAAAAACATTGGCCGGCACACCAGTTGTGATGATGGCACTTCCTTTTTCTGTTCCTTCTTCTCACCAGCAACTTTCTTGGTACTGGACCTGGTACCTTTCTTTGGGGCCATCTTCTTCAGATGTCAGGCAGGACGCAGATGCACAACAAGTTGTGTTCACACCTGGATGTGATGCGCAGCAGGACTTCTGTATGGCTGCAGTAAGACGGGTGATGATGATGATGACACCTCCTCCTCTGGCTTTTTGTGCACCTAAAGCAAATAAGCCAGGAGAAGAACATCAGTGAAATGTTGCATTTGTTGTTGTGTGGTTAAGTTACTTACTACTGTACAAAAGATATAGTATAGCCATTTCTGAGACTTTGTCAACAAGGGCTATGTTATACTACTGTGTATACACACACTACACTCTCAGGAAGGATAGGAAAGAAAATAAGAACCACCAAATTAAAAATGTAATAGAAGTGGGGTCGACCCTATTTGCCATTAAATTATTGTAGCATCACATAATTCATGGAGCTGCTGCAGTCAAAGGGGGTGGATGGATGGAAGCAGTAAGCCAATAGGAAAATCATGCATGCCTATCTGCCAAAAGAGGTACAAAAGGGGGTGGTGATGGACGGAGCATCTGAATCAATCAAACACTCACACCCAGTCAAAAGATCTGGGTTTAATCCATCACCGTTCTTTAGCCCACTCTGCCACCCCAGTTCAGACATGGCTATATGCAAATCAGTCTGACCCTGTGCCTCGTGGGAACAGTCCAGCCCGAACTGCCAAGCCATGTCTTCCCTGGACCGGAAACAAGCTTCCGAGGACCGGTTTCTGGCATTCCAGCCGTCTTCAGCCCGGCTTGCTTGAATCCAGTGGCAAAGTGAGCAAGGGACTCACGTCTGAGCATACCCTGCCACACTTATGGCGGCCAAAAGAGGTACAAAAGGGGGTGGTGATGGACGGAGCATCTGACTCAATCAAACACTCACACCCAGTCAAAAGATCTGGGTTTAATCCATCACCGTTCTTTAGCCCACTCTGCCACCCCAGTTCAGACACGGCTATATGCAAATCAGTCTGACCCTGTGCCTCATGGGAACAGTCCAGCCCGAACTGCCAAGACATGTATTCCCTGGACCGGAAACAAGCTTCCGAGGACCGGTTTCTGGCATTCCAGCCGTCTTCAGCCCGGCTTGCTTGAATCCGGTGGCAAAGTGAGCAAGGGACTCACGTCTGAGCATACCCTGCCACACTTATGGCGGCCAAAAGAGGTACAAAAGGGGGTGGTGATGGACAGAGCATCTGAATCAATCAAACACTCATACCCAGTCAAAAGATCTGGGTTTAATCCATCACCGTTCTTTAGCCCACTCTGCCACCCCAGTTCAGACACGGCTATATGCAAATCAGTCTGACCCTGTGCCTCATGGGAACAGTCCAGCCCGAACTGCCAAGCCATGTCTTCCCTGGACCGGAAACAATCTGCCAAAAGCAGGACACTAATAACTCCCAACACAAATAAAGGCCACAAGTCACATGGCCAGGCCCAACAATATCAGAAAGCCCACCCCAAAAAAACAAACACACTTCCCAACTCAATCCAGTGCCATCCATGCCCTAAATGATGTCTAAATTCAACAGACCACACACAGAAACACGTGTTTAATACAGCTGTGGCTACCTGCTCTGAGCCTACTGGATGAAAGCAGGCATGTTGGCAGACAACGCCAGACATGCTTGTAGGCCTAGGCTTCAAAATGGCCACCAACCACATGGCCAGGCACAACAACATCAGAAAGCCCACCCCAAAAAAACACACTTCCCAACTCAATCCAGTGCCATTCATGCCCAAAATGATGTCTAAATTCAACAGACCACACACAGAAACACTTGATTAATAAAGCTGCGGCTACCTGCTCTGAGCCTACTGGATGAAAGCAGGCCTGTTGGCAGACAAGGCCAGACAAGCTTGCAGGCCTAGGCCTCTAAATGGCCACCAGCCACAAGGCCAGGCCCAACAACAGAAAGTCCACCCGAAAAAAAACACATTCCCCAACTCAATCCAATGCCATCCAGGCCCTAAATGTTGTTTGAAAACTGAAATACATTAAAAAAACACCAAACGAACAGTTGCTACATCATGCACACACCCATGAGGCCATGACTAGCTCTGGCCTACTACTGACTGACTAAACTGTAGTTGCAACAACTGCAATGCCCCCAATCAAACAGACACAACAACCACTTACTTGTAAAATATCCAATTCAAAAATCATCAAATCCAATTGCAATGATGCAGCAGACAGAAAGAGTGATCTTTCCAGCTCAAAATCCAAAGGCAGAATGACCAGGAGATGGACAAAGCACTGGGAGGAGCCTGCTGGACAGGAACAGGAAGTTGGCGATTCTGTGGCACTTCCTCCCTCCCCCACCTTTTTAAAAAAGGATTCCTTGCACAAAAAAGTACAGCCAAATGTCAATCTGATGAGTTTTTTTCATCCAAATCATCATTTCCAGAAGGTTTCATGCTGCTAGAGCTGATATTCTTCTCCAAATTGAAAATTTCACATATTCGAGTTCTCGAGCTTCACATTACTTCCGCCGGCGTGGCCAAAATGACTTGATCGCGTTCTCTTGCTCCCTGTCGCGTTGGATATGATGTGTTTGGGTTTCCTCGCTCCTTGTCGCGTTCGATATGACGTGTCCGCATCCTCATGCTCTTGCTCGCGGTGGAAAATGACGTGTTCGAGAACTCAATCATCTCATACTCTCGCAGTGCATGATCGCGAGAAGAAAGACGTGATTGCGCGACGAATGACGTGATCGCGTGACGGATGACGTTAATGCGGGCGCGAACTCTCTAGAGATAGCGCAAAATGGCTACCACAATCCAACATCTCGTGGAGAACACGACCGGATCGGGAAAACTTGTCGACGAATGCGGTGATTCAGGCAAGGTGATCGCGCGCGAGAATGTATTTTTTTACAGCGCGAGCAAGACAAAAATTTCAGGCAAGATGCAGATTGCGGAAATTTTGACATTTTCGCGCTCGTCAAATTATAGCAATTTCCACGAGCGGAACGGAATTTGCGCCCTGGCCTAGTCCATATTACTTATCCATAAATGCTACACTTTTTGGCACGGCTGAGAATTGCTTGCGATATACTAACGCGCACCATTTCATTTTTCGCATTACAGACGGAAGATTCCCTTCTACGAACCAGAGCTTTGCAGAGGTTATAATGCAACAACTACCAGTACTAGGTTCTTCTAAGGTGAGGGGTCCCTTCACTCAGAGATCTTCAGTTATAAATTTATATTAACTTAATTCCTACCTAGGGGATGGTGGTGCTTCCACCACTGTTCAGTTATCATGATTTAATGAACAAGTGTTAGTAAGTGTAACACTGTTTATGTTAATGTACAGAGCTTGTCAATAAACATTTTCAACTTACATAGACTTGGTGGTATTTGGTGTGGACTTACACGAGTGAGCAAATTAAAGGAAGCAGGTGCATTGCTTCCACGACTGAGAGGTTGGGTTTTGTTATGTTCTGGATTGTCTACTTGTTGGGTATCTTGGGGAGAGGGTTCGGAGAGCTAATAGCTATGACAAGACACTACTATAACTAGTCGGGCAGGGGATTCTGAACTTCTGATTGAGGTGTGTGAGGAAGGTCCAACCTACCATCACCAACATCCTATTTTCTTGTGCAAAGGTCTGTATGTGCAAAATCCCTACAACAGTAGTATTATGTCCTATCATATCAAAATAGTAATAAATCTGCTTGGACATTTGTTGGTGTGAATTGTCAAGGCCTCAATATTAACAAAGACTCAAGATCAATAAGACTAGAAGTAGTACAAGAGGACAACCCAAAGGACTGGACTCAATGGCTAGAGCTACTGGTGAATCTGAGTTTTATTTACAACCTTTTAAATAAAGAGTGGCCATTTGGGCAAGCTTAGCTACTACAGTACAGACAGACTAATAGTAGTACTAGTACAGAGAGTCATCATAGCAGAGGCAGGGATAACAAGATTTTCGAAACAGTACAGATCGAAGGATAATTGTTGGTAAAAATTAGCATTAGGAAACTGAAACAATAGTTCGGGAAAAATATGGTGCAGTAAAAGTAATGGAATAAGAATTATTATTAAAAACAAAAAGACTTACTAGGGCCAGCAGAGGAGCCCTCGTTGGTGTCGTCCTAGTGTTGTGGTTGTCCCGCCGACTGAGTCCCACTCCCTGTCTGTGTCTGCCTGCCCCTGGGTGCTGAACAGGAAAGATATAAGAAAGAGACAAACTTTGATGGATGGTGTCAAACAAATAAAATATTTTTAAAGAACTGTCAAAAAACACTTATGTAAACAACAATTGCAAATTCTAAATTGAAATTGACTCAACAAATAGGATCGGGGTATTCGTGGATCGACTACTTCCTATTTATCAACACTAATCTAGTCTTCCATTCTGATTCCAGAATACTAATTAAGCATAAGAATGACGTAACACCCGACCTAGCCCACCTATTCCAGGCATGCCAATTGTACATTAAGTATGCATTTCCACTTCTTTTAGTCCTCAACAATGCATATGGTCAAATGGAGGACACAGGGCTACATTTTTTGTATACACCAAATTTTGGGTTGATTGATTGATGCTGATGTTCTGCTAGTGCTAAGCCTATTACCACCACTCATTGAACAAACTAGAAAAGGTTCTAATAAAGACTGGGGTACCAGCAGCACGTGACGTAACTGAGGGGGCTTCACGCTTACCACTAAAAAAATAACAAACTCATACAAAGTAACTAAACCTAAGTATCAATCCACCCCTATCTCTTAGTGACAGGACAAAGTAAGGACGAGAGTCACTATAGCATTACGTAAGTAAGATTAGTAGTAGCGCAGAGGAGCACCTGTGTCATAACAATCAGAGAAGACTTGTAAACCTAATTAACCTGGAATGTAAGCAGCAATATAATAGCTGGTTGGAAGAAAAACAGATATGCGCAATATATAACACAGAGCAGAAGAACAGACACAAAGTAGTAATAATTAAATAGTTACTCACCAAGATACGGGACCTCCACGCCCAGCAGGTCCAGCAGGTCCTGCTCACGGTCCAGGATGTTAGACCACCGGTGCGTCAACTGTGCCCGGGTGTGCCAGACCCCAGAGCAGCAGAACACTGCCCGGCACACCTTCCCCCAGCGCTGTCGATGCTCCCGGAGCCTGTACCCGGACCCAGGTCTGCCACCTGCTGCGAGGGTAGAGGGGAGGTGACGCTGCACAAAGAAGATAAGTGAAGCCAACTCCACCTCCCCAAATAAGTCCCGTGCCTGCATCCCTTGTGGGCGTCAGATCTGGCTGAGGCGAGCCCTACCCTTTGGCATGGTTCTGGGGAGAGAGAGACCGGGCGGGAAAGAAAAGGTAATTACATTTAAAAAGTAAGTAAAGGATATAGCAGGGAATAGAAAAAGAGTGAAAAAGTAGCTAAAAAACTCCAAAAAAGTAGACAAAAACCAAAAATATAGAAGCAGGAAAATAGAGAGTTAATAAATAAAAAAGATTTTAAAAAGTGGCTGGAAACAAAGGATTGCAAAGATACCGGGAGGATTCAAAATCAGGCCCCAGAACCATGCAATAGAGTGAAAAACAAGATGGCCGCGCCCATTGCGACCACGTGCACAAGTTTGCGCGATACTTTCTCCCTGAGCATGCAAAAAAGCGGCGCGAACAAGTAAAAGCTTTCCCGAACAGGAAATACGTACCGCGAATGGGCGTGAGCATGCATGGCGCAACCCGGAACAGGAAGTAAGCATCGCGGGTGGGACAAGTGAAAACAAGATGGCCGCGCCTGTGAGCGACCGCATGGGTAAGTTGGCAAGCCGCGATCACACAGAAGATATCGCGAACGGTCGGGGAAAAAACATCCGTGTCTTTGCGATATTTCCGCGTGATCGCTGAGATTTATTTATTTATTTATTTATTTTCCAGTTTTTAAAGACCTTTATTGTACATATCCGAGATTACACAGCATATGGCCTACAACCCCAGGGGCCGGCCGCGGCAGATAACCATCATCAGACAGCGCTATCGAGTTCACACAGCCCATCAGCCGACAACCCGGGGGTCCGGCGGCCCTGCACTTTAATTAACTTACACCTTCCGCTTCGTTACACCATATATCGCATAGGTCCGTACTTTCTAAGGAGATGAAATTGCTGTAATAAAATAAATAAACCAACTAACATAAAACAATCCTAAGGCAGACACTTTAGGTAGAGCACACCTCCAGTCTTGTCCTACGTAATGAAAGATCTCTGTGGGCGAACAGGAGATATCAAGTTGCGTCCAACACACTCATAGGGCCCACACCTCCCGACTACTGTGAGGAGAACAAGATATCTGTCACACCTCCCCATCCCAACTATGTAACACGGCTGTGGCGATTATCACTCACTCTAGGCCAGTCTGCTATACCCACACAGGTCTCATTCCTCCTCCTCCTCCCCCGACAATAACGGTTCATCTTCTTGTATGGGTGCACAGATTTCTCCCCTGAATACATTCCATTTAGTCCATATTTTGTTCCATTTGCGGGGGCAGGCTCTCGCTGCGTACACTGCCCTTTCTGTGATCATCACCCTGTCCATGTTCGCACACCAGTTTGTCAGCGTGGGAGCCACTGCCGAGCCCCATTTCTGAGCTGTATCTCGTTTTGCTATGGACATGCCTATCGTGACCCACGTTTGCCCCGGTCTGGTGAGATCGTTTTGTTCCCACACATTCAGCAGGCATTTACGTTGGTCAGGTACTAGGGATTGCCCCAATGTCTGGGAAATAGTGCGCATTATTCGTCTCCAGAATTCCATTATATGGGGGCATTCCTAAATGGTGTGCAAAAATGTTCCCTCGTCTCCACAGCCACGCAGACAGTACGGATGTTGAGCCCGCTTTATAGTGTGTAGTGTCGATCTCGTGTAGTATACCCTGTGGAGGATTTTAAGCTGCACTAGACGGAGTTTAGCCGATATGCCCACCTCCTTTGGAGACGCCAGTGCCTCATTCCATTCGGACTCATCCATTTCTCCCACCTCCGCCACCCATTTATCTTTCAGTTTTATGGTAGGGTCCGGTAGGTTGTTAAGCAACTTACGATAGATGAATGATGTGGCCCTTTGTTGCATGTGTTCTGTGAGGAGGTGGTCTTCCAGGGGGGATGCCTCTGGGACCTCCGAGTCAGGTGGAAGGACTGTAAGCAATGCGTGTCGAATTTGAACATAGCAGTATGTTTCTGTCACCCTCAACTCAAACTGTTGTTGTAACTGCGCAAAGGGGATCACTGTGCCTTTGTCCCATAGATCTCCCACCTTTGAAATCCCAATGTCGTCCCACTTTGTGAAACCCTTACAGTGCCTCAAACTCCCCAGCGCTTTAGTGTCCCACAGTGGGGTGAGTTTAGTAATTTTCCCCTTCCACCCTAGTTTAGACTGCGCTGTGTGCCACAGTGTGGTTGTAAGCCTAGTAGGCCCTACCAATTTGGTGACAAGGCTTTTATCGTAAAGGGGTGCCAGCGTACTATTAGTACCTAGTTGCATCCTGTCGGCCTTATAGGCCGGGTCATCTTGGGAGACGTGCAGCAATTGGTTGATGGGTCTCAGTTGGGCCGCCCAGTAGTAGAGCTGCAGGTTCGGCAGCGCTATCCCCCCTTCATACCAACTCCTATTCAATTTGGTCTGCGCAATGCGTGCTGGGAAGTTACTCCATAGCAGATTGGACACCTGCGCCGATACCCGCCGAAAGTATCCGGGAGGTACCGGGTACGGCGTGTTGTCAAGGACATATAGAAATCTGGGCAGCGACATCATTTTGTAGAGCGCCACTCTGCCCAGCAGTGTCAGGGGCAGAGTCGCCAAGTATTTGACGTCATGTTTCAGTCGCTCTAACGGTTGTGTCAAGTTTTTATCTAGGAATTCTGCTGGGTCGCACGAGACATGAATGCCAAGGTATTTGAAAGAGGATCCCGCGATCTTTAAGGGACAATCGGCCGCAAGCACAGGAGGTGGTCCTCGTAGTAGATATAGTTCGGACTTTGCCCAATTTATAGTGTAGCCTGAGACCTCCCCGTGTGCGTCGCGCAATGCCAACAGTTCCGGAATACCGTTGACCGGGTCTGAAAGGTAGACGAGCATGTCGTCTGCGTAGAGCGAGAGGTGGTCCTCCCACCCCTCAGTCCAGGTGATCCCTCTCAGCCGAGGAGTCGAGCGTATTTGATTTGCTAGAGGTTCCAGCGCTATCGCAAAGAGCAGCGGAGACAGGGGGCATCCCTGTCTGGTGCCCCGAGCTAAGGGAAAAACAGGGGAGAGGTGACCGTTCGCCACCACCTGTACCACCGGGTTGGTGTACAATAGACGGACCCAAGCTATGAATTTAGGTCCAAACCCCATATGTGATAGAACCTCGAAGAGGTATTGCCATTCTACCAGGTCAAAAGCCATCTTAGCGTCTAGTGCCAAAATGACCGCTGGGCTTGTGTGCGACTGTGCCTTGGCCAACACCCCATGCACCCTTCGTAAATTAAGGGCAGTGTTTCTGTGAGGCATGAAGCCCGAATGATCTGGGTGTATCAGCTGAGCGAGGTGAGGGAGGAGCCTGTTGGCCAAGAGTTTCACCAGAATCTTAATCTCCGCATTGAGAAGGGAGATGGGGCGGTAGGACGCACATTCCGCTGGTGGCTTCCCGGGTTTGGGGATCGCCACGATAGTGGCAGTCCGTTGATCTAATGGGAGTTCCGCCTTGCTTAGACTTTCAGTAAGCATGGCCAGTAGGGGCCCACTAATCTGGTCAGACATAGATTGGTACCATTCAATCGGGATGCCATTAGGCCCCGGTGTTTTCCCTGATTTCACCGCGTGTATAGCCTGTCTGACTTCTTCGACCGTAACGTCCGCCTCCAACTCCGTGACTGCCTCCGGCGTCAGCGTTGGTATGATGATGTGGCTGAGCAAAGATCGCGCCGCATCCGCCGAGACTGTTCTCTCCGGAGTATATACCGCCTTGAAATGTTCTGCTAGGGCCCTCACTATCTCCTCTGGGTGTGTCAGCGCCGAACCCTCCTTATTGTATATCTGTTGTATCCCCTTAGCGCTTCCCCCTCTTTTGTCCAGCCATGCCAACATCCTTCCTGCCTTATCGCCTATGTCATATACTCTATGCGCAGTAGCAGTAATTTGCTCGGTAGTCTGGTGTTGTAAGTGTTCCTTATACTGTTGTTGGTGTAGAAGCAATGTGTGCGACGTTGCTGACGTCGGGTCTGCTGTATGGGCCTCGTTCGTGTCCTGCAATACTAGTTCTAACTGGGACGTTTCTAGTTTTCTCTCACGCCTATGGCCTGTGATTGAAGCGATTGCCTGTCCCTGCCATACCGTCTTGTATGCCTCCCATAAAACAGTCGAAGACTGTACTGATGCCGAGTTTTCTGCAAAATAGGGTTTTGTCGAGTTCCTGAGAGCCTTATTGACCTTTGGGACCTTTAGATAGGATGCGTGAATGGGGTAGATCCGTTTACGAGATTTTTCCTGCGTGGATAGGGACATCACCACAGGCGAATGGTCAGATATTCCCCTGGGGTGGAACTCAATATTGTCTACTAGTTGTAAGCCATTACCCAACGTTAGGAAGTAGTCAATCCTTGACAAACTATTGTGGACCGCGGAGTGGACGGTGTATTGTTTTGCGGAGGGCTGCGTGTGTCTCCACACGTCCACTAACCCCATGGCCTCCATAAAGTTACTGAAGCGGGAGGGCCCGGGTGACTGGGACCTGACCGGGAATCTATCCACTAAGGCATCAACTGTTGTGTTAAAATCCCCTCCAATAATTATGTCGCCCTCAGGTAGAGAAAGAAGGAAGTCACCCAGTTCTGGGAGCTTTACGGAGTGAAGTGCCGGAGGGATATACACCGATACAACGTTCAGTAGTCTCCCCTCCCATTGTCCCTGTAGTGCTGCGAAACAGCCCTGCACATCAACCTTAGAGCTCAGTATTATAAAGGGGAATGATTTCTTAATTAGAATGCCCGTTCCCCTGGAGCCTGGGGTGCAGTCCGAATGCACCGCCATCATGTAGCCTCTTCTGTCTAGTGCTTTAGACGCCCCTCCGGTGAGGTGCGTTTCTTGCAGAAGCGCCAATGCAGGGCCCTGCCTCCTCACTGCGTGCATTACTAAACCCCACTTAATTTTCTCCCCCAACCCTCTCACATTCCAAGTCATAATCCACAGGGGGTTGATCGTAGACCTAGGCGAATCCCCATCAGAGGTACCTGAGTGTTCGTTGTGTGTGTTCGCCATCATGACCATCCGGGTACCCGACATGCCCCATCGCCCTTTCGTGTCGCCCACTCCCGCAAGCCGAGCTGAGTGTGTCGCCCTGTGTGTCTGTTTCTAACCTGCAAAATATGATGAACAACCAAACTGCCCCCCATACCGCCCCCCTCCCTGCCTCCCTGCTTAGCGGACCTGAAACCGCCCGCCTCCCCAACTTAGCAGAGTGCTTCCCCCTTCTCATTAACAGTGTACTTGCTTGCTGGGGCGAAGTGTCCTCCGGAGCAGGCATCTCCCCTGCCCTCAGCAAATTCCCCCAGGTCAGTGTCCAAGCCCGATCCCGCCATTCTTGTCATTGTTATGTTTCACCGTGCCGTGTGTCAGGAACTCATGAGTCCTCGCCTCCATCCTCCTCGAGTTGGTTCTGAGGCGGTGTCTGCGCTGTATCTTCCTTGCCTGATGTCTGCGACCCCGTATGGCTGTCTCTCCGTTGGCTCCGATTAGTTCTATCGGGGCGGCGGGGCCGACCTACTTGCCTCCATCCCTCCAGCCAGTCGCGAGCCGCCCCTGGATTGTCGAAGATCCATACTTTGTTATCCGCCACAACTCTCAATCGCGCCGGGAATAACATGGAATAGGGCAGTTCTCTTGCTCTTAAATCTTTTTTGATCTCAAGGAAGGTTCTTCTCCGACGAGCGACCTCTGCAGTGTAGTCCGGAAAGAACGCGAGTGTAGAGTTCTGAACCTTGATCGGCGGAGACACCCTCGCACCCTGCAAGATGGCATCCCGGTCACGAACGTTAAATAGTCGTGCCAGGAGAGGTCTCGGTGGGGCCCCGGGTTTGGGCTTCCCCCCGGGCACCCTATGCGCCCGCTCCACCGAAAAGTAGCGCAAGAGTCCCTTAGGCTGAAGGGACGACTTAATCAACTCTTCCACGTATAGGTCAGTAGCACATGTACCTTCTGTTTCAGAAACCCCAAGAATACGGACGTTGTTCCTCCTTGAGCGTCCTTCCTGGTCATCCAGCTTCTCCTTGAGCATTTTGTTCTCTGCCTCCACTCGGCCCATCGCTATTTGGAGTTCTGAGACGTCCTCGACCAAGGATTTCGCGACCACCTCGACCTGTTTCACCCTCTCGCTCATCTTGTGAAAGTCCGCGCGTTATAGGGTGATCTCAGTAGCCGTGGACCCCACCATTGCCTGTACCTGCGCCAGTGCTTTCATTAAGTCTTCAAGCATTGGCTTCTTGGGGCCTTCTCCGTTAGGTGGTTTCCCCGTGGAGGTACGGGGCTCCGCTTGTGTAGGATTGTGTTTGTCGTAAGCACATTTGTCCAACTTGGATTGCGTGGAGCTGCCTTTAGCGCCTATGCCCGTCATGGTGCCCCTCCGATAGTGCCCTTTCACCACTGCCTTTGGTATCCGGACCCCCGGGGTGTACCCTTCAGCACGGTTCAGGGCTTGCTGTTGTGTCTTCGCGCTACTCTCCTCCCCGATGTACGTACACCACGTTTTCGGGGAATCTGCGCAGAGATGTTCACCGTTCCTACCCCTTCGCAGGTGCGTGTCTTACCGATGGCCTTCGTCGCTCAGGAGGTCACTGAGTCTGCCCCTCACTTTAGCGGAACCGGTAATGCACGTGGCATTAGGTATTCTCCCCTCGCTGTCGTGGACTCACTGCCCCTGGGGACCGGGGGACCATACACTGCTTCTAGTCGACGTCGGTTCCCACCACTGGTGGACCCTCGCTGCACCCTGACACGGACTCACTGCTTGCCAAAGTGTGTCCAACTGGTAGACAGCCGTCTACCTCACGCTTCTCCTGGTTCCGAGTGGGTTACTGTGGGGCAATCCCACTTGCAGGCATAGGCTATCGCCAGGTTTGAAGTTCAGAGCTCTTCCCCGTCTACCACCGTCATCGTGAGGAGATCAACCCTGTCCTCGTTTCAACGCCGCCGCCAGTACTCAGCCAGGTTATGCAAGCCGTTATTTCTTTTATGTCCCGCTGAAATACCCCTCCGGGTCGCGCAATGTACCGCAACACCTGCGGCGCTTCAGTCGTGCGCACTGGATGGTCACCTCCGCCCCTCTCCCGCCGGGGCCGTGCCGGTAACCTCACCACAACACTCTTCTTTGTTTCAGCTTACGCTGCTGTCCTCCAGCCGGTGCGGCTACTTGACGGGGCAGGGATCCCTTTCGTTTCACCGTTTGTTGCGGGATGATTTTTCCCCAGACTGGTACTTCCGGCGAGACTCCTCCGCTTCCCTCGCACTTCCGCCCGGTCTAAGGGATCACCCTCACTCGGTGCTTCGTGCGGCGGCCAGGGTCTCAGATGCCGGATCTTGGTTTGCTGTGTCCCGATCCACAGAATCGGTCGAATTTTCTTCGGTCGGACCACGCTCAGTCCTGGACCCAGGTTCCTCCTTTCCGAGGCTTCAGGGTGTTGGATAGGTAAGCGGATTGTCGTGGGAGGCCGCCTCACACCCGGAGCCCTTCGATTAAGCTGCCGCCATGTTCGGCTGCTAGCCACGCCCCGATCGCTGAGATTTTTGACATTTTCGCAATAGTTTGCGAAAGCGAACTTAGCAAATTCCGCCAACCCCTAATGTGGACTAACAGTACACCAGAACTTCATAAAAAAGTGGCTTGTTAATGTTTTGGTTGATCGCTTGTACGCAGCGCTTAGACAGTACCAGTGTGAGGTCATGTGGTCTCAAAGGTGTCTTATACAACAAGCTGCAAGGTAACGTCACATGTGCAAAAATAATAGACACAAAGGCAAAATGGTTGCATGGCTCGGCCTAACTAAGCAAAGGCTAGAATGACCCTAGGGACCATATATAACTACTAGTGTCTACTCGACTACTACCTGATTTGTACTAGTGATGTATGTTATATACTATTAACTCATTTTTCAATCTTGCTACTGACCAATAGGGGGAAGTGTATATGACGCCTAAAAAATGTGTAATGTTTTCTAAGCGCACTACCCACGACCACCATTGCCGGGGCCAGCCAAGGCGACACGGAGGGAGAGGATGCGGCAGTTGCTGAGGATACTGATGGAGCGGTAGGGGGAGTGCCAGCACCAGTGGCGGGCGGTGGTAAGTTAGATTCATAATCCTTAACTATTGTTGACATTACATTCACTGCAAGGGTTGCGCCTGCGAGGCTGGCGGTAGTCACGCTGACCCCGCAGGGGCAAACCTCCCGCCATCCCTGTAGAAAAGACCCCCGCCATATTACAATGGCTGGGGGGTCCCCGGCGGATAGAAACCGTCCGCCGATTTTCTGCACAGTTGACATGTCGACCGGGCGGAAAAGGTTTCAATATGGTGGCGGTGTCTGAACACACCACCAGCCATATAATCTGCATTTTGGAATGCCTTTCCGTGGCGGCATTGCCGCCATGGAAAGGCATGTGGAGTATGCTTGGGGTGCCTGTTGCATGCCCTCATTGAGGGTACCTACCTATGGTATGGTGCCCCCTGCCTTTCAAAGCACAACGTGGCAGGCTCCGCGCGGGACCTGTCACGCTGTGCTTGGAAAAGCACAACATGTATTTTTAGCATTGCGGTGGGCGGTGCTTTCGGCACTGTCCACCACAATGTTAAAAATACGGGATGCGCCCGCCACTGTGGCGGGCGCATCCTAATTGTCCCCACGGGACCCCCGCCCTTATGGCGGGTGGTCCCTTTTTAGTATGAGGTCCGCCCGCCATCTGATGTCCTAAGTAAGTAAGAGTTGTGAACGTTTGAAGAGTGAAGAAGACACCCTTTAATTGGCATTGAGTAACCAATGGCCTCATCTATCTGTAATTTCGACTCCGCTTTGAAAATTTTATGGAGAAGACTAAAAGTCAGATCAGATCACCTTGTGTTCAACTAAAAACTGAAAGACGGGTGGAAGGAAGAACGGGCGAGATTTCATAAATGTTATGTACTTACTGTGCTTTATAGTGCTACCATTCCACTATGTGTATAGTTATAACTTGCCTTTCTGTTTGTCTAAGAGTATATTTTACAATTGTCTTGTTTCTTTTCATGATATACAGCTACTGCTTCCAAGGTTGATAGGAAGGAGTTGGCTGCCAGGACACAGCGTCGGAAACTGGAGACAATGCAGCGAGAATACCGGCGGCTGGTGGTCTTGGCGGAGGAGGGGGAGGAGACTGCTGCAACACTTGAAGCCTCCTCCAGTGCCCCGGGCCCCAGCCACCGCCCTCCAGCGGTACGGTGCCACCCTAGCCGCAACACCATCTCTGGTGCCCCCCACCACTGTTGCTCCTGCTGCCGCACTCTCAAGCGCCGTGTCCGCCGTTTAGAGGAGAAAATGCATGTCGTCCTCGAATCCCGCCGCCAGTCCCTGTCTTAGTTCTGCCCCTTTTTTAATTCTTGTTTGGGTGGGTGGGAATTGGGCGTTGGGGATTTTTGGACATTTGGACTTCAGTTTCTTTCTTACGGACATTGGTTGGGGTTAGGGAGGGTGGCGGGTCAGCTTTTGTGGGTTTCCGTTTTACATATTTTATTTTTGTTAGGGTAAATTAAATCTATATTTATACTATACAGGCAATGTTGTTAATGTTTTGTAGGTGGGATTACTGTTTTACATCAAATTTTTTCCTTGCAGGTGCAGGTCAGCCCATAGCCAGTATTTGATTTCAATAATTGGCTGACTGTGTAAGACACAAACAGATAGATGCGACACCCCTCACTGATTGAGTTGTCCTACCAGAACTTTGTCTCTCTCTTCTAGTCTATGCATTCTTTATCTGGACTCAAAGGGGTGTGTGAATTCATTGAAAAAATTTCCATTATTAATTATGCCTCCCCAAACTTCTCTTTCCTTTGCATGATGTTTAACTTAGGCACAGCGATGGCTGCATGGCGAAGATGGTTTCCTTTTTCTATTCTAACATGCCATGATTGAGGTGGTGGTGGTAGTAGTAGTAGACACTGGCAGGGCAGCATTTGCAAAAGAAGAAAATGAGACAGTCAGTCGCCTTTGAGAGACTGTTCGAGGAGTAGTAGAATGAAGCACAGTACAGAACTTACCGAGCAACAATATTATGCTAAATATTTTACAACAAAACCTAATGGTGGTGGGGATAGCCTACTAGACAGAGTTACAAAAACTATAGTTGTGTCGAGTCACTTGACTAGGCCTACACCTAAACAGTTAGTGCTGTGTATGAGTAATGCCAACAAATCCAATCAAGGCTGAGGTATATGTTCCTTTGAAAAATCACCTCTGCTCATGGGTGGGCAAGCAGAAGAAGATCATCGCTCTGCCTTGAAATTGAAGTACTATTGCTTTCGCCACATCCGCCCCAGCAAGCGTGTGATTAATTATTGGCGTACATTTAATTTAGTCACACCTCAATAAGTCACACAGCCCGGGGGAAGAGGGTTAGGGTTTGTTGAATGGATAGGAAGGGGGCTTGGGGGAAGGTTTGACAGTGAAAAACAGTATGCATGGACAAACAAACAACAATCTTTGAAGACTACCATATCCATATCAATATGTTAAGGGAGAAAAAGGAAATGCATGCATGATGATGATTGATAAGGAGACCCGGATTACATACACTTCTTGTTCTGTTGTTCTGGGCTTAATACTTTTACAGATAGCAAATATGATTTTTAAATATTGGTAGGGATGAATCATAAACAGAGAGAAAACCTAATGATAATAACAACAACAAGAAGAACACACTGTTGTAAAGATTGTAGACAAAAAAATGAATCAAATTATTTAAAAGAAGGTGAAAGTTGATACTGTTACTGTGTTATCCTGGTCAAAAATGTGGACTGGATTTGCATTTCACCATTCCTCTTGGTCCTCTCGTCCATCAATCTTGGGTGTCGCCACTCGCCAGTCGCCACTGCCCACCTGGAAAAAAATGTAGATTTATTGGTAAGTGTGCATTGTAATGTTTTCCCAAGTATAGGGCAAGGCCCGGCCTGTAATTGTAGATGGAAACACAAAGGGGATTTTGAGAAACAAAGTTGAAACAAATGCACACGTTTTGGTGTAGTCATAGTGCAACACGAACACTTTCCGAGGCGGCATGTATGCATCATTTCTACTCTAGTCTGTTTCCAGCATTGACCTTCAACAACAACAGGACAGAGCAGGCCCACAGTGACAGGCCTGATGGCATGTTGCTTAGCACATCCTCCGTTTAGAGTATTTTTTTTTAAAGAGGTGGACCAAGGCAAAGCACATATCCATTCCAAACATAGCATTTTACAATTTAAGTTAGTTAGTTAAAAGCACCGCAGTCGTCCCACCACTACGCTCGACTCCACTTCTACACAGACATTTGGGTCTGCTGTGGTTGTTGTTGACGTGTTTACCTTTAGGCTTTCATGCCACGCATGAAACGTCCTCCTGGCTTGTTATTATTCCATCAATCATCTCCGATACTTTTACTGACTGACAGTGAAGGTCGGCCTGCAGTAGAAGTAAAATGTTGTTATTACACAACAAGAGTAGAACTATTATTGACTTGAGTCACTCTTTAGTGTGTACAGTAAGACTACTAGTACACTTTGACTTCACTTCGTGCACAACAAACAAACAACAAAAACACCAACGCTCAGAGTCAGGTGTCCAATGCATGCCATTCATTTTCATTACCTGTTCCTTCTCATCTAGTTAACGGGCTGTCTTTTTCGCCATCATCATCATGAACGGTGCTGTTGTCATACTCAGTGCGCAGATTGAGTCCCCTTCCTGTATTCAATCAAAAGCAATGTATCAAGCTGCAGTAGAAGGACACATTTCTTATTTGCAAGAAGGAGAAAATTCACCTTGAGTTACGTTTAGTGTGTACTGTAGAAAGATGAATAGTACACAATGACATAACTTCATGCACAACAAACAACAACAAAATCACTCAGTCTGCGACCCTGCGTCCAATGCATGGCATCAATCATCATTACCTGTTCCATCTCATTTTCATGAGCAGTCTCTCTCTGCTCTGAAATGAGGATAGCTATAGTAGTCATCATGTTCCACTTCGTTTGGCGGGACTAGGAAAGTTTTTATTTTTTCTTCTATTTTCCATCATCCAATCATCATGAGTACAATGGATTTAGGCGGGAGATTCAGTATGATGGAGCGGAAGAGCTGGATTCGGAGGACTATACTGTCAAATGCAGACACCTGAAAGTTGTATATTGAAATAAGAAGAGTAGAAGACGGTGGTAATGGAATGGATTTGTTGTGATTCACAAGTTTGTAACCGGAACGACAGACACACAAAACAAAGGGTAAAAAAGGAGGAAGACAGTAAGTGCAAGCCTAATTGTCAGGGAAGTATAGCTCGTCCTCAAACTCTGGAGGTTCAGCCAGTAGTAGGTAATCCTCATGTGACACACTACATCCGCTGTCCTCCTCATCTTCTTCCCTTGCTTCATGTATTGTGTAATTCGGTGGTATGAAGTGCTGATTCATTTTGATCATTGTTAACCTCTCCACGTTTTTTGGCGAGAGACTGGCCCTTCTCACTGTTACAATGGAACCAGCAGCACTGAAATCCCGTTCGGAAGAGACACTTGCGACTGGGCAAGTCAGATAGCTTATCGCCAGCCTGCTGAGCAGTGGCCATTCAGACCTTTTCCTATACCAACACTGCAATGGGTTTTGATCAATGTACACCTCTGTTGGGTCGTCCAGATAGACCTGAACCATCCGCTCAATGTTCAGGGATGCTGCTGCTAACCTTTCGGGCTCTTTTCTCTGTGCATCAGCACTGCGCTTATTAATGCCTGATTGTAAATACCAATCGTCTAACGATTCTACGGGGCCTAATGATGATCCAGTTATTGTTGCTGTTGTCGATAGTGATGGTGAGTGTTGTGGTCCAAACGCACTACCCTCAGCCTCCAAAGTTGCACTTGATGCTGCATGCCCTTCTGCAGTACTTCTTGTGGGTTGATCTTGTGGGCTTTTAATTAACAGCCATTCATTTTCCAACTTACTAGCTGCCTCAGCTATCCACGTTTTGTAGCGCGCAACATGAGTCTCTGAAAAAGGAAAGAATATCTTCAGTCCCAATTTTGTCCGTGGATCCAGAATTGTGGCAGAAATGTAATGTTCTTGTGACAAAATTTTATTTTCTATCCTTGTATTTTCAGCTAAGCGACGGGCTAAGTCAAAGACTTTCTTTTTGTCCTCTACACCTTTGTATGATTCAGACACCTTCTTCAGCTGATGCTCTAGCATTTGCAATAATGGGATAGCTTGGCCCATTGTACAGTCGTCCTTGCTGACTTCACTTGTGAAGACCTCAAAAGGACGAAGCATCTCAGTCAGGCATTTAACTAGGCCCCATTGCTCCATCTGAAGGGTCATGCCTTTCACAGTAGCAACTCCTCTTTGCATGACATATTCATTGAGTGGCCTGTACTGCTCAAACAGACGATCAAGCATGTAATACGTTGAGTTCCAATGTGTTGCCACCGCCTGGATGAGTGTTTTGACTGGCATCCTATATTCACGTTGAATGATCCTCAGCTGCTTCCGAGCTTTAAAAGAATGGCTGAAATGAGTGCATATTTTTCGGCAGATGCTCAGTAAGTTGCTGACTATGGGTTCTGTTTTTCAGAAAGTCTTGAACTATAATTTTTATGCAGTGCGCCAAACACGGAACCCTGAAATAGGAACCAAGCTCCATGGCCTCAAGTACATTATTGCCATTATCTGTGGCAATAAAACCAATAGTAAGCCCTCTTGGGCGCAGCCATTCGGAAACCTTGCTGCGAAACTCTTGCAAAAGGTTTACAGCAGTATGAGATTTCTCCATGGCGAACATGGCTGCAGTTGCATGTTTCCGTGTAGCTTTAAAATCTCAGGTGTGTCAACAGAACCTGGTTCAGATAGCTTATCGCTAACCCCCAGAAAAGAGACCCAGTGTGCAATGATGCACATGTAATCTGTGGCTTGGCAACTGGTCCACATGTCTGAAGTCAGGTGGATATTGTGAACAGCACTCTGCTGCAAAGCTTGCCCAACTAATTCCAGCACATCATGATGTAGGGCCGGAACAGCAATTCTTGCGAAATAGGAATGGCTGGGAACCTTCCATTTAGGGCAGATGGCTGACACAAATTCAAGGAAACCCACCCCTTCCACAAAGGAAAAAGGGAGAAGGTCCAGTGCTAACATTTTAGCGAGCTTTGCATTGTACAACAGTGCCGTTGGGTGGTTGCGTTGGAATTGCCCCTCCAATCTAAGCATGCTCTCAATGGTAGGCTGGATTACTTTCCTTTGTGGTGCTGTTGTTTTCATTAACCCACTTAAGCTCAACGACGCAGTTTGTCTCATTGCGTTGCTCGGACGCCTTGGTGTCTCAGTCTGACTCTGAGTATGGCTCTTACTGCGGTGCCACTCAGATGTTACTGAGGAGGATGTGGGCGGTACCACTACACTACGGTAGGCAGACAAAATATCGAGTTTTAAATATCGACGTACAATAATGTCGATGTTTAAATATCGAAGGGACATAATATAGAAAGTAAGTTATATCGATATGTTTAATATCGATGTTAGTAATATCTATGTTACTAATATCGATGTTACTAATATCGATGTTAGTAATATCGATGTTACTAATATCAATTTTTGTATGATTTTTATGCATATTATTATGTATTTATTCTGTATTATTTAGTATGAATTTTTATTTATGTAATTTAAGTAAATTTTGTATTTTAGTACTGTAGCAGGTTCTGGGTTTATATGGGAATAGAGTGGGAAGTAATTTAATTATAGTAAATTGATTATTAATTATTAGGAATTATAAATTAATTTTAATTACTTGGTAATTAATTTTAATTAATTAATTAATTCATAATTATGTTCTGTAGCGGGTTATGGGTTTATAGGGGAATAGGGTGGGAAGTAATTTAATTATACTAAATACATTTTTAATTTTTAAGAATGATAAATTAATCTTAATAAATTGGTAACCCAATAACAAGCAGCATTACAGGACCAGAGGGGGCAAGGACTCACCGCCCCGGGGTGCCTCGAGCCTCCTCACGCTCGCAAACAGGCGTCACCACCAGCGCCAGGAGGCGCCAGTTTAAAGGGCAGTGCGGGCTCCCGCAGAGTGGGACGCCCGTAACAAGCAGCATTACCGGACCAGAGGGGCCAAGGACTCACCGCCCCAGTGTGCCTTGCGCCTCATCATGCTCGCAAACAAGCGTCACCGCCAGCGCCAGGAGGCGCCAGTTTAAAGGGCAGTGCGGGATCCCCCAGCGCGGGACGCGTATGGGCGAAGCCCGGGCCAAGGGCGGGCCCATCCTTGCCCGTCATCGCCCAGAGGATGCCGGGCTGGGCCACCTTCCCAACATTACAGGATCGGAGCCTCAAGCTAATCTTACTGAGGTACTATTGCCGACCTGCCTTTGAGCTTCCTGCACATTGGACCTTAAGACTGGACTAACAATTTGCTTTCTTCTGTTGGTTATCATAGTTCTTTCGGGGCTAGTACTGTCTGTATTACCCCAGTTGAGGTCCGATATTCTAATTGGTGTTATGGGGAAGAGAAAAGGGACTGAGATTGGGTTGGGAGGGACTATAAGGAAAAGATCAAAAAAACAACATCAGCCGCTGGTGCGGGGAGCAGGGTGTGATGGCAGGATAGGAGAGGAGGTTTTCAGCCGTATAGAGGACATTGTCACAGATTGTGAAGAATTGTTACTCACACCTGCATTAATCCCCCCCTCCCCGAATAAGGATATCATTCACACCAAGTCCCCATGTGCCTCAAGTTCTAATGGTCCTCCTATTAAAGGGTACGGTAACATCCCCAACCTTTTTAAGAAGGTAGCACGAAAAGGGAAATCTACCCTAGTGGAGGAAGTGCCCAATAGTAATACTCTAAGCCCCTTGTGTGCTCAAAGGGAAGAATCTCTCCCTGACAGAGATAGTGTTATACTTGATGAGCTACCACTCAGCAATCGATTTGCTCTTCTAGCTGATGACCCACCTGCAAATAATGCTCTCATAAATATGAACGGCTCCCATATAACTAGCATTGACTTGACTCCACAGGGAGAAAGAGAAATAATTCCCGATTGCATACCATCAAACCTTAAACTCCAAAGGGAAATCCTGGTCCTAAGAAATAGCGTTGAAGTATTATCTACCTTGGTATTTAAACTCTATCAGCAATTAGATGGTCATACTAGACCAAACCTACAACAATTGGCACAATCTTTACAAGTGCCTCATTTATCCACCACTGTTGGCTCACATATGAAATCTCCATCGGCCCTTGGAAGGCAATCTGATTGCAATGCCTTGCCCGCGCATACCGTCCACCGATCAATTCTTAGCCCAAGAGCAACTAAAGGTGTACCTCAAGAGCTATGTGGGCCAAATGATGGGCAGGATAGGAAATGTATGGGGTTACCACATAATTAGGCTGTGGGGTTTTAGGTTTAAACCTATAATAACTGATAAAACCCCACTGAAAGAAAAATAGCCCTCACCGGTGAAAACATATAAACACTGCAAAAACGCCTCACAACCACAAACTAAATGGCATTCAAAGAAAGGAAAAAGAAAGTGAAAGTCATTTTGTTCTTACTGAAGGGGTCAATAAAATGTAACTTTGTTATGCAAGCTAGCAGTAAGAAAGACTAGCTAACATTATTCTGCTTGAGTTTTGTTCTTTAGGGATGCCACTAAAATATTGTTTCTTCTTCCTATTACTTTTTTCAGTTTTATGGCCTTTGGTCTAAAGATGCAGGGTTTAGTTTCACGTTTTAGGTTTAGTTTAATTATTTTATAAACTGTAGAGAATCAGGACATATCAAACTCACATTTGATATTTTGGCTGCATTTGATTCTTTCACTGATAGGTAAAATGGCTATTTTCATAAAAATCTTTCCTAATATGTGTCATCACATTTACCCACAGAGAATGGGTAAAAACCCTTAATACATCAGACCATAGTTTCTAGTGGTTCAGTATTGATAGTAGGCGAATTGCCAACACCTCAGGCTTTAAACATTAATTGCAAGGTATAGTGACAAGTATATATATCACCAAGCATCTGGGATAGTGGTGAAAACGTGACACCAGACTTTTGGAAAACATGGAACGCAGTGTCACTTGTTATGCTCTGCAAAAAAGGTTCTTTCCAAGTTCAACAAAGATTGGAGTGGTATTGTTTGCATTTGTCGTGATTCAGCTACGTATATAAAACATTTGTGTGATGACCTGTCAAAATTGATACCTGAGCTGAAGTGATTCCCTGTAGGAGATCCTTGCCACTTGTTAGATGGTATGCTGAAAGCATCTTTACAATCTTCAGAGTTAATGAGGGATGCCATTGACTTTTTAGTGCATTCTGGTGCACTGTTTTCTTATGCCCAGGAACTAAATCGCAAATATTTATAATTTCGTGCTTTATGTGGCAAAAAAGAAAGAGTCATCCCAACTGTGTCCCTTAGCTGACGGTTCTCAGCCCAAGGGGCTATGAATGCTGAGAGGGCCTTTTCACAGAAGTTAACATGGGAAGGAAAGCACGAGCACACATGACCAAAGACTCACTGAAGAAGTATTGTATGGTGTACTACAATAAGATTAATTTGCAAAAATCTCTTTGGACCTCATATATACTATACGTACACTGTCTATATACCATGTTCTTTCAGTGCAGAAAGCAAGCAATGATAAAAGCAAAACGTTCCATAAACACCGGAAAAACACTTTTTCTGTTGTTTTTAGTGGCGTGAAAATGTGTAACCACTGATAACAACTTTTTTTAAAATATTGAAAACACTGATAAAACCCCGCCAGAATTGACCAAAAATAGAAACTGAAAACAGGACAGCCTACACATAATCAAGGTGGGCATGGGCTAAAGATAGGGCCACCAGTCCGGAGTATGGCTACAAGTTACAATAGGGCACCCTTACCCTGCCAGCCCCCTTACCTTTATATCGTAAGCAAAGCAACCCTTTGTGGCAGGGAATGTGGCAGGTATAAGGGGGAATCTTGACCATCTGTACTTGCAGGAACTCCTCGCACAGACGGAGATCTGTTTATTCCAAGAAACCTGGAGCTTGACCCCTACGTTTATTCCAGGCTTTATGACCTTCCACAGACCATCAAAACATGGTCGGCTCTCAGGAGGGCTGCTCATTTTTGTAAGTCTTGCATTAAATTGTGATGTCAAGGAGTTGGCCACCAATAGCCCAGATGTCCTTGGGATTAGGATAAACAATGGTAAGCGTAGGTCGGCTAACATTTATAACGTGCATGCCAGGAGAACCAGAGGAGGCAGACGATGTGAATGAGGAGGACAATCTTTGGAGGGTACCCCCACTGGAACTCACCCTAATTCAAAAATGGTCGCAAGCTGCTCTACAGTTAAATGCGATATCCCTAGAATATAGGTTAAGGGACACAAATGGTAGAACAACTTCAGACAGAGGAGGAGGAATGACCTTTGTTGGACTAAATGGGTCAAGAAGGATCGACTATTTATTGGTGGATTTGACACTCTGGCCACTGGTACAGGATATGGCCATAATTCCATCATGCGACAGTGACCACAATCCCCTTATTTTGTCCATTCTAAATCCCTGGGGTGGTGTTGGGAGAGAGCTCCCGACCTTAGTAAGCACAAAGAGTCTTATCCCCACAAGCGACAAGCGGCGACTTAAATGGCCTGTGGTATTGGCAGATCAATCAAAGATTAAATTGACCACTTAGTGACTTTAACATCAGTGACCACGGACTTGCGTCAAGAGAGCAGCTGTAGTTCCCTCCACAGTGAATTTTTTGATCATCTGGCCTGTTTTTTCCAAGTCCCGATTAATAAGTCTAGGTCTTCATCTGGAAGACCTTTGGGAAGTTACTCTTGGTTTAATAAAGAGTGTAGGACCCTGAGAGGGAGACTTACTGTTGCTATTAAGAACAAAGTGCCAGCCAGTATCCGTAAAGCCAGGAAGGATTATAAACAGGCGCAGGACAAAGCAAAAAAGAAATGGGATGAGAGGAGATGGGAGGAGCTAGGAGAGGCCATTGGGCATCCTGATGGTCGGATGTTTTGGTCCCTGGGGTCCAAGAGCAATTTCGAACGTACACCCCCTTTGGCAAATAATATTCCGGCTGCTGAATGGCATAAGTATTTTAGTGAGTTATATTCTAGTGGTTCATTCATTGATAGTTCGCGGATGCTCCATAGTGTAGGTTTTTCTGCATGCACGCTCACGTTTACTAGGGAGGAAATATTATGCTTCCTTGATGCCATTATTCCAGCAAAAGCGTTCGGTCCCAATGGTTTCCCTGGAGACCTTCTTCGTGCTGACAGGGATCATTGGGCAACCTATTATATGAGATTAGCCAATGACATTACTGGCGGGGGGAGTATCCCGGATAGCTGGAAGGGGGCTGAAGTAATACCCATCTTTAAGAAGGGGGACAGGTCGAAGCCCGCCAACTACCGTCCAATAAGTTTGATAGATTGTGCCCAGAAGGTCTTCTGCCGCTCTCTCCTTAATAAAATCCAGACCCGGATGGAGGCGAATGACATCCTTTCTCCTCTCCAGGCAGGCTTTCGGTGGAAGACTGTCACCATTGACCAGGCGTTTCGCTTGGTTCTGCTGTATTGGAAGGTTGTTGTGTTGGGCAAAGGCAGTTTATACCTTGCCTTTATTGACCTTAAAACAGCTTTCGACCTAGTCCCCAGGGATTTACTCTGGCAGGTTCTTCGGGGCATGGGCATTCCCTTGGAACTTTTAGAGCCACTTATCAGGTTACACGAGGATAATTTTGCCTGTGTAAGGTGGGGAAACCAGGGCCAAATCACAGAGCCATTTAAGATCAGGCGAGGGGTACGTCAAAGATGTGTCCTGGCCCCCACCCTCTTTTCCCTCTATGTAAATCAGGTGGCTGACCTTTGGTGCTCTACTCCGGCTGACACCCCTTCGTTGGCAAACCATTAAATAGCTACTTTGTTGTTTGCAGACAACACCCTCCTGGTGTCTAAAACTCCCATGGGCCTACAAAAACTCTTAAATTGTTTCAAGACTTTCTGTGATGAGAGGGGATTGGTTATCAACACTACAAAAACAAAGCTAATGATGCTAAATCCCCACAAATCCTTTAAAGGTAACTTGGTTCTTGATGATGTTCCGCTCGAACGAGTGAGTTCCTTCGATTACCTGGGAATCAAGCTGTCCGAGGGAATGGCATGGAAGAAACACCTAGAGAGGACGTCCTTGAATTTCTCCCAGTTAACTGGTGCCTTGCGACGGGACCACTGCCTTTCCTATTCCAGGCCTGTAGCCCCCATACTCAAGTTGTATAGCTGCAAGGTAGTGAGTAGTGTGCTTTATGGGGCTGAACTTTGGAGTCCCACAAATACCAACATCCTTTCGACAATAGAAAATAAGTTTCTTAGGAGTCTGGTATCACTTCCTCAGAGTACTCCCCTCCTTCCTTTGAAACTTGATATGGGTGTCAAGTCTATCAATGACCAGGCGAGCCTACGCCCTTTGCTTTTTTGGCATAGATTGGTCACAACCCCCGAACTGATGTCCTATGCTGCTGCATATACAGAAGTTTCAGCCTTGGACATAAACCATAAAATTGGGTGGTTTAAATATATAAATACAATCCGGGCAGACATATGTGTGCCTGAGGAGCCAGAAGGTCACCGGCCCACATACTCTAGGGATACACTAAAATCACAGTTTTGGGCATTGGGTTGAACAGACAAATTATTTGAAAATATGCCACGGCTGCTTAACTGATGTGTTTACCGACATTAAACAGAAAGCCGGCTAGAAAGTTATCTTGATTTTATAAAAGTGCCGGCAGATAGAAAATTGTACACTCAGTTTAGATACGGTTGCCTTCCTATTAATGTTTTTACTAATGCTTGGTTGACAAATACATCACAGCATAAGGGCTGTCCTTCTTGTCCATGTCCAAATGAAACACTAGGCCATGTTTTCTTTGCCTGTGCTGCCTACTCTAGACCAAGAAGGAATTGGCTAATTCTGATATGTAGACAATTTGGGACACATAGTCATAAAGATGCCCTACGGATTTTAAAGTCAGATACGAGACCACTTTTTGCTTGTGCAACAGCAAAATTCTTGGGTCAATTCTGGGCAATAAGAAGGAGGGCCCTATCTACTCGCCCGTCTGGTGCAAATACAGTTTACTGAGATCTAAATAACCAGACCAATTGGATGTGTACTCTGCACTAGCACTTTGGATTGTAAATAATTGGTTTTTAAACTACTATTTTAAATCTGTTATCTCTCTATCGGTAATTTGGAGCATGGGTTTTAAAATGGAAAGGGGTTGTGTAATTGGGTTGTATATTTGTAAAACGGACATAAAAACAAAAATTATATAGGCACTAGCATTTTAGCTTTGTTTTATTAGGACAAAGCACTCAAATAATGAAATTCATCTAGCTTTGTACCTTTTATGTGTCTGTACTCTTGTGTCAAGTTTTTTGAAGATATAAACTTGGATAGGGAGCTTTTTATAGTACCTTTTATCTTGATTATTGTCATATAAGGCTAATGTGCTTGCTTCTTTTATGGTACTGTAAAACCGAAATAAAGACTTTGATGATGAAATTGGTAATTGATTTTTATTATTTGGTAATTAATTTTAATTAATTGATTAATTGATAATTATGTTCTGTAGCGGGTTATGGGTTTATAGGGGAATAGGGTGGTAGGTAATTTCATTATACTAAATTAATTATTAATTTTTAGGAAATATAAATTAATTTTAATTAATTGGTATTTAATTTTTATTAATTGGTCATTAATTTTAATTAATTGATTAATTGATAATTATGTTCTTTAGCGGGTTATGGGTTTATAGGGGAATAGGGTGGGAAGTAATTTCAATGTAATTAAGTAATAATTTATTTTAATTCATTGTTTTGTTATTTATATTATTGTTAATTAAGTATTAATTTGTATTCTATTATTATTAATTGGTATTTATTATTAATTTAGTTTTACTTAATTATTTATTGCGCATCATATTTTTAATAATTATGTATTGGTATTTGTAAATAGTTTATATTTATTTAGTATTAATTTTTGTATTATTTTTGATTATTAATTTATTTATAAGTGTGTTATTTTTACCTTCTACACTATCCAATACTTTCCCTACTGTTGCACTCTCTGGAGTTGGAATAGTAATTTTTACCCCTACGCTATCCAACACTTTCCCTACTGTTGCTCTATCTGGAGTGGCAATAGTAATTTTTACCCCTACGCTATCCAACACTTTCCCTGCTGTTGCACTCTCTGGAGTGGGAATAGTAATTGTTACCCTTACACTATCCAACAGTTTCCCTACTGTTGCACTCTCTGGAGTGGGAATAGTAATTTTTACCCCTACGCTATCCAACACTTTCCCTACTGTTGCACTCTCTGGAGTGGGAATAATAATTTCTACTCCTACGCTGTCCAACACTTTCCCTACTGTCGCACTCTCTGGAGTGGGAATAGTAATTTTTATCCCCACGCTATCCAACACTTTCCCTACTGTTGCACTCTCTGGAGTGGGAATAATAATTTTTACTCCTACGCTGTCCAACACTTTCCCTACTGTCGCACTCTCTGGAGTGGGAATAGTCATTTTTATCCCTACGCTATCCAACACTTTCCCTACTGTTGCACTCTCTGAAGTGGGAATAGTCCAAAATTTACTTACTTTTTAAAATTTGTTTTACATTTTTATTAATGTTATTTGTATTAATATTTTATGTATATACATTTATTTGTAATTTATAATATTTTTTATTTATAAGTTATTAAAATTATTTTTAAAAGTTTGTATCAATGAAGTATATACTATGTATTATATTTATATTATGAAATACTTTTTTTATTACATTATGTATTCTTTATTCATTTTAAATATTATGACATCTTTTTAACTATGTTTATTACATTTATAAGTATTATTTTATTTATATTACATATTTTTTTAATAACGATATTTTTGACATCGATAATTTTTTTCTATATTTTTGTACTTACCTTGTTAGAGATAGCATGTCGATATTTTTGTAATCGATGTTTTTGTTGCGATATATTTGTAGGTAGATATTTTTGTAAACGATATTTTGTCAGAGATTCCTACACTACTGGGGACAGGGCTAGAAATGCCTCCCGCTCCACCCTCCACCGCAATAATATAGTCCCCTGATTCTTTCTGACCAACTTCAATGGATTGAGTTTTTCTACTTTCTTTTAACTTAAGTAGGTGATTCTCCCACACAATAGTGTGGTGTATTCTGAAATGACTTGCTTGGCCTCCGGTACCATAGTTTGTACCAAGCTTACCGCGCCGAACACCTCAGCGACAAATTGAGCATATTGCAATGTTCTCCTCCTTGGTGCTAACAGAAAAGAAGTCCCAAACTGGTGAGGAGAACTTTCTGGCACTGCTGGATGTGCCACTTTCAATACCAGATGAACTAGAGGGTGTGCTTGGAATGTGGCTCTGTGCAGCTACACTGTATCTTTTACCACTACAACCTTCTGAGATGGTTGAGCTGGATGTAGGTCCCTGCCGGGCCTTGGACAATATGACAGCTGGAAGTCGTGGTGGTATAACCTGCGTTGGTGGTATCCGTGCTACATCCCGCTCAGTAGCAGCCTTTCTGGATAGGGTGAGATTGTTGGTCTCCATCCCCTTTGGGGCGGGAGTGATGTGCGTGATGACTGGCTTGTCCGCTTCATCAACATCACCCCCCTCTTCTACATCTACCTCCATACCTGTACGTTTTTCGGTAACCTTCCTTTTCAGAAGCATTGTCTTGTGGTGTGCATCACTCTCAGACTGAGCTGGTGGCTTCCAAATGGCGTATCTTTCCGTCGCAGGGGGAAGGACTTGTTCTGCCGCTGCCTCCATCGTGGTCCCCATCTAGTTCGGACCTACGGGTCGTTTTCAGGCTCTCTGCCTCTGCATTTTATAACTTTGCCTAAAGCTTGTGCACATCGACGCTGCCCTCGCGTCTATAATGGATTTGACTCGACCCCATCACTAAGGTCACCCGAATATCGATTCCTGGTCCTTCTGATAATATTTTTCACCTATTTGGAGAGGCTTTATCAGGCTCTGTTTGGAACCCTCTAAAAGACACTTGGATGGTCAAGTCAAGTCAAGAAATACTTTATTCGGTTCAATTTACAAAAACCATAAAAGTACACAAGCATGAAAAACTGGTCCACAAGTAGACAATGATAAAATACAGTGTAAAAAGGAAGGGAGTACCCGTTAGAATATACAACAACACATAATGAAAAGGGTTTAAAAACAACAATATATATAGCAATCAATAAAGAAAAACTCATTATGAGAGATTATAAGTTTAAGAAGACTTGATTCAAGTAATAATGGTCAACATTTGTGAGGGGTCATCTAAGACCAAGTGATCTTTTTGCTAAGTCTCACCGCTATGGTTAAAAATGTAGCCACGTTATAGATTTCCCAGATTTCAGCTAAGAGTTGGAGGTACAACAAAGCTGGCTTGACTTGCCTAAAACCTTTCCCTTTTAACAAGGGTATAATGAACTTTTTCCTAATGCCTTTAAAGTGCTCACAAAAGAACAGAAAGTGAACAGTATCCATGATCGAACAACCATCACATTTGCACAGATCTAAGTCTGTACCCCTGGTCCAGCCAGGGCGGCCAGAGATTAATAGGTGGATCTTGTTCAATCTGAACTTGGTTAAAAGATACCAATGGTTGGAATTGTTAACGACCTTAAGGTAAAGTTCCAGATCATGGCCAGAGGAAACAATCAATTGATGGGTCCTGATAGAGGGCTTTAATAGCTCCCTGCCTTCTCTGTCCATTCCTCTGGTCAACAAAAAAGTGTTTTTGACCCATTTCAAATCACCTTTCACCAAACTCGAAGCTTTGTTAAACAATTCAGGCCGACCCAACTTCTTGCACATCTGTTGTACATATTTCAACCAAGGGATCTTTTCCCAGTGATCTAGCATTAGGCAGTCTTTTAAGATTTCATGATTCACATCAAGCTCTAGATTAAGCCAGACTGATATCCATTTTAAAATGGGAGCCATGGCAATTCTATCCTCCAAATAGTCTACGCCGCATTCCTGGTGGACAATGAAGCTTGCCGTAGATCTTGGGAGGGAAAGAAGCGTTTTAAAAAAATTATCTTCCGTGACCTGAAGCGATGTAACTGACCTGAAGCCCCACAGGTCGGCGCCATACATAGCGATGGCAGTACATTTGGCAGCATATACTTTTAGAACTGCCTCAATGGGCTTCACCCCTAATTTACGTGAAAAGCCCAGCACCGCAGAGATGGAGCGTGCCAGGGCTGTTTTTTTCTCCAATATTTGTGGGTGCCACGTAGAACATTCATCAAATACAACCCCCAAATAGGGGAATCTGGGGACTCTTGACAACTTATGCCCATTGCAGTACAGTGACATCATATTTTTTTTGGCCTTCGCTTTATGGCCCACCACCATAACATGGGATTTACCAAAATTAATACTCAAGTCAAGATTATTCATAAAAACATAAAAAGAGTTTAACAGGCATTGAAGTCCCACTGCAGTTCTGGCTAGGAGAGCGGCGTCGTCCGCATACAGTAAGGCTGGCAGTAGGTATTTCCCTGCCCTCGGAATGTCTTGGTTGGTCTTTTCTGCCCTCCTGACCCGTATTGGTAGCCAAGCTCCCTCCATGAAACGTGTTTGGACTCTCTACAGGCCCCTTAAAGTGTGATGCTCCGAATTTCGATCGCCTATTGAGCACATGCACCCACTGGACTCTCTTTATATTTTTTGGTAGCCAATTACCTATTAATTCAGTGAATTCGCCCAGTGGTTCCGCCTTTGAGGGCCCCTAGAATATCTACCTTCAGCCCTTGATGCTACTAGGACCGCCTTCCAGCACCTTTTGTCAGACGTCCGTCATTGCGTCTGCTTTGTTTCCATTCCAAGTGCGCCCTGATGAAGGAAGCCTGTAATGGCACTTGTCCGAAACGCGCGTCGGCGCTTTTGTGTGTGATGATACGTATGTGAATGTTTGTGTATGAATCTGACTGTACAAAAGGTGTGTTTGAGTGTATGAGTGAATGGATTTTGTGCCCTCTTTTTGAATTACTTCTGCGTGTCCTAGTTTTTATATTGTATTTTTGTATATGATCCAAAAAAAACTTTACAGATATTATTTTACTGTCTTAATGAAATTAATTTTCTATGAAAACAATGTATATATAAAAAACCAAAAATAAAAAAGTTTTCTCTGAATAAATAAATTCTTTTTGTGGTTATGTGGGTTAGCTGAATGCGCGATTAGATCTTTTGCTTTTCTGATATTTAGGGAACACCCCTTTCCATGTTTTTCTCTACTGTGCCACTTTCAATACCAGATGAACTAGAGGGTGTGCTTGGAATGTGGCTCTGTGCAGCTACACTGTATCTTTTACTACTACAACCTTCTGAGATGGTTGAGCTGGATGTAGGTCCCTGCCGGGCCTTGGACAATATGACAGCTTGAAGTCGTGGTGGTATAACCTGCGTTGGTGGTATCCGTGCTACATCCCGCTCAGTAGCAGCCTTTCTGGATAGGGTGAGATTGTTGGTCTTTTTTTTTTAGACAACAATGGAGGAGTACCCCCTAAGGAAACAAAAAATACAAAGAAGAAAATCTCTTCTGTATTTGGAGCTTGAGGCTCAGGTTTAGCAATACTTGTCCCAACCTTTACCCGGACAGTATTAGTCCTTCTAAGAAGACCCCTCACTCACCAACCTGGTTGGTGACATGCTTCATCATCGGGGTCCCACCCCATAGGCCGAATGCCCACAGGGTGTGCTGCGACACCTGGTTACAGTGGAGCGGGTTTCTTGTTTTTTTATATGTGCAAAAGGTAATAGTGATATGTGTATTAAAAAGGGGCCAAGTCTACTCACATCAAGACTTTATTCTTGAGTGCTTGATCCCTGTTAAAAAGTATATGTGGCACCAGTGCCTATTTAGGAAGGCTTTGGTGTCTCGAGAAGTGTGGTAAAACTAAAAATAGCGTAGTGTGCTATGTGAATTAGTTAAAAGTTGGTCTACATGTTTCAACCATATAAAAAAATGTTTTGGTTTTCGTCAGGACCGTGTTTTTTGAGCGGGGTGGTACGCACACGCTAAGGTGCGCCCTGCCCTCGTTCAAATATAGACCACAAATTGTGGTCTAATGTAAAAGTGTGCTTACTCCTGGTTCAGGAAAAAACCTGCCGAAAGGGCTACTAGTCTCCAACGCGCCACGAATTTTCCTAGAAGATGAAATCTTCCGTAAAGATTGGGCACTGTACCCACGACTGGATAGTCTTGATTTTAAAAACAGCTTTAAGACTATCCGAAAAAATCCAAGTGGAAATTCAAGTAGCGGAAGGCAATATGAAAACCACAATCACTGGCTTCAAAAAAAAGCTAGATGAACTGAACAAAGAAATGACAGATTATAAAGACAATTTAACGCAACAAAAAGTGCAAAAATTTCAAAAAGATTTGAAAAGATTCACTATGGTGAAGGCATACCCCTACTCCGATCCGGAATATGTACCACCATCCAAAGGGGAAGACAATTCTGATGCTTCAAGCAATGCATCTAGCAATACCTCCAACTCCAGTGGCAACTCCAGTAACGGAAGCACAAAATCAAGAGGTAGAGGACGAGGTAGAGGGAAGAGCAACTGGCCAACCTTCAATCCAATGCCAATGCCGCCTTTTCAGGATGTATATAATCATCCACAAAACTATCCTATGTACGGGTGGCAACCACCCTTCCAGCAACCTTTTTTTCCTCAAAACCCCTACATGCCCCCTTTTTTAAACCGGGGCGGGAGAGGACAGGGAAGGAGAAGAAACGCCAGCCAGGGCAATCAAGTCCATTGGGCACCGGACGAATCGAGCACCAACCAGAACAGGAACAAAGCTCAACAGGCCGGACCGAGCAATCGGAAAACTTAATAACAAATCTCTCTAGCAGGCCCCTCAGCAAAGACGAGGAATCAGTGCTTAATAGAGGGTTAGGTTTTGTACCAACCGCGAACTTGGACAAATTCAAGCTCCACTGTGAACTTGCCTCCTTTTTTAGAAAATTGAGACTTAAAGCCTTTTTTGAAAAGAAAACCAACACAGATGAAAGCACTGATATCAACGAGACAGGGCTACGGAAAAAATCCACATTCATGCCACCACCGCATATGGTTCCGGTGGAAGTCTCCACTTTTGAGCAGGCGGTCTTCAACGAGGTGGAAAAAATGTCCCCAAAAAAACCATTTACTAATCTCACCAAACAGGAGAGACTTGCACTTGACAACCTACAAAACTCGGATACCATTATCATCAAACCCGCTGACAAAGGCGGAGGGATAGTCATACTTGACAAATCAGCATACCAAACCGAATGTCAAAGACTACTGGGGGATCACAATAATTATCGAAGACTACCAGTAGATCCCACAGATGATCTCAGGAGTGAGATCAATTCGCTAGTGGAACATGGAGAAGCAGAAGGATACCTCTCTAAACAAGAGGCCGACTTTTTGTGTAAAAGTGAAGGGAGGATTCCCTACTTTTACACGCTCCCAAAGATGCACAAGAACAAAATACCACCACCTGGCAGACCTATTGTCTCAGGGATAGGTTCACTTTTGGAACCCTTGTCTTGTTTTTGTGATTTTTTCTTCAAAACCATGGTAAAAAAAACAAGTACCTATCTGCAGGATACTAAAAGCGTACTACGACTCCTGGACCAACTCACCATTGATGAAGATACCATCCTGGTAAGCTTAGACATTGAGAGCTTATATACAAGCATCCCTCAGGATGCCACTCTGGAGGTGCTCAAAAGGGCTCTTGACAAAGAAGAATGGACGTATAGAACCCCAAGAGAGTTCATTTTGGAATGCGCAAGACTAGCCCTTAAAAGAAACTACTTCCAATATGAGGATAAGATCTTTCTCCAGACAGGTGGTACATCCATGGGCAGTACATTTGCTCCTAGTGTAGCAGGCCTGTACGTACACGACTTTGAAGAAAAAATCATCCTCAACCAGCACAATCCATATAGTTCTAATATCCTACTCTGGAGAAGATATATAGACGACGTGCTGACCATCTGGAAAGGCAGTGAAGATACCTTAATATCCTTTTTCAACTGGATTAACACACTGGATGATCACTTGAAATTCACCCATGTGAAGGACCGCAACTCGCTGGTCTTCCTGGACCTCACCATAACAAAAGCCAATGGAAAACTGTCAACTGTCACTCATCACAAACCAACTTCGAAAAACACCCTGCTCCGATTTGAGAGCTTCCATCCGAGACCATTGCGGGAAAACCTACCGTATGGACAATACCTACGGCTGCGCAGAAATTGCAGCGAACTGGACAATTATAAACAACAGGCTCAAGATCTTACTACTAAACTGAAAAACCGGGGATACCCCGAGAAGATCTTATATAAAAGTCAAAAACGAGCCCGCAACCAAAATCGAGCTGCTCTTCTGGAGGATCCAATCAGGACGACGGAGGAAACCCCTCTAACGTGCGTCACCACATATAACACCATCTCCAACGATGTGACAAGGATAATAGGAAAACATTGGGGTATCTTGAATACCGGCAACCTAAGATGGGAAAAAACCCTGTTTTCTTACAGAAGGGCAAGAAGCATCAGAGATGCAGTGGTAAACACCAGACCCAGAGTAATCACGGTGGAAAATGAGACAGTACTCAATGCGTGGGGGCTACCAAATGTGACAGGCCACTATAAGTGTGGCAATTGCAGTGTGTGTCCTTTTACTAACAATACCAAGACTTTACAACTAGAGCCAAACAAAGTCTGGACGATTAGAGGGCACACAAACTGCAATAGTGAAAATGTGGTGTATTTATTAACATGCCCCTGCAACCTACGCTACGTGGGGATGACCAGCAGAAAAATAAAAACACGGATTGGTGAGCACAGGAACATTGTTTGTCGGTAGGGCATAACCCTGATGAAATTCAATGGACTATAATTGAGCAAGTAAAACCAGGAGCCAACCTAAATCAACGACTCTTTGAAAAAGAGCAAAGGTGGGTTTATAGACTGGCAACGCATACTGCTGGTCTAAACGATAATATTCCTTGGCACACAGCAATGGGTTAATTCCCTCCATCGTACCCAGATACTTGACAGTGGCCACACCTTTATAAATCTGGACCTTTAAAAAATCTAGTCACTGAGAATATCTATAAATATCTTATGATAACCCAGTGATATTTGATATGGAAAGGTGTATATATTTGTATCTGGCTTAATATAACCTGAAGATGGACCATTACTGTCCTATTCACAATATTGAAAACAACATCTAGACATCGGGTTGTATATCTAAACCCTGGACTATTCACTGGCTTGCCTAGTTCACAACTTATTCCTTTTCATGCGAAGTACTTTGTTTTCCCTCATTCTTTGCTTTAAGTCAAGACCAGTTCCGGTCTTTTCCTAGCTCTCTCGCTAAGGACACGGCTCTATTCTGAGTCCCGTCCATCGAGTGGTTGCCCTGACAACCCTCAAACAACAGCACCCACGTGACAGAGCGTCATACGGGGCGTCAGTGGGCACCACCCCTGAGCCTCGCTCTGTATGGCCCACGAGGAGCCTCCGATCGGAGCCGCGCCCAACCAGGAAGTAACGAAGAGTTTACTTCAGAGCGTTTGCTGCCGCTTCGAACAACTCCACAGGGCATTCACGAGTGTGAACCAAGTAGGTTTGTACGCAAGACGAGCAGAAGCCGCAAGTAAGTTCTCTGTGACAAAAACGTCCGATGCAAGTCACGCATCCATGACCCATATGTTTGTAAGAAGGGCGACATTTTAACTGTATGCGCGCTCTTCATCTTTCCGCATTTTACAGGTGACGGATACTTGCCGTCTTGGATCACTCGATGCCCATGAAGCGCTAATTTACCGCTTCAAGTGTAAGCAATGTTGTAATGCTGTGTACTATAGCCTTTTCACAATAGCGACCCGCTTTTTCAAGGCATAATTTCACAGTTACCGATCATTTGCAGTAGTGTTTGGGCGTGCAGTGTGACGCCGCACGACTAGTGGCGATCGCTCTCCCACACCTCCCTCTCCCTTTCACCGGTCTCAATAAGTAGTATACGAACCAGTTTCGTTTAGCACTATTACCAGCATACGAACCAGTTTCGTTTAGCACATCCACGCTCCGGTAGTTACTGCCTGAGCACAGCTGTCTTGCATTATAGACAGATCACGGGTACGACCTGACTATGAGGTTTTTACACCACCACTGTAGTCCTGGTGAAACCACCAAGTACTTTATCTATTATGTGTGTACCCTTGTTCTGTTCACCCCAGTACGTAATCCCAACCTTGTATATGTCTTGTTTCTTGCAGGTTTTTTCCTGAACCAGGAGTAAGCACACTTTTCCATTAGACCACAATTTGTGGTCTATATTAGAACGAGGGCAGGGCGCGCCTTAGCGTGTGCGTACAACCCCGCTCAAAAAACACGGTCCTGACGAAAACCAAAATTTTTTTTTATATGGTTGAAACATGTAGACCAACTTTTAACTAATTCACATAGCACACTACGCTATTTTTAGTTTTACCACACTTCTCGAGACACCAAAGCCTTCCTAAATAGGCACTGGTGCCACATATACTTTTTAACAGGGATCAAGCACTCAAGAATAATGTCTTGATGTGAGTAGACTTGGCCCCTTTTTAATACACATATCACTATTATCTTTTGCACATATAAAAAAACAAGAAACCCGCTCCACTGTAACCAGGTGTCGCAGCACACCCTGTGGGCATTCGGCCTATGGGGTGGGACCCCGATGATGAAGCATGTCACCAACCAGGTTGGTGAGTGAGGGGTCTTCTTAGAAGGACTAATACTGTCCGGGTAAAGGTTGGGACAAGTATTGCTAAACCTGAGCCTCAAGCTCCAAATACAGAAGAGATTTTCTTCTTTGTATTTTTTGTTTCCTTAGGGGGTACTCCTCCATTGTTGTCTAAATCTATCCCAGGGGACCAGGAGTTCCCACCACACATAGTCTGTGCAATCTCCCTTTCTCTCTCCTTTGATTTAAACAACTGAGATTGTTGGTCTCCATCCCCTTTGGGGCGGGAGTGATGTGCGTGATGACTGGCTTGTCCGCTTCATCAACATCACCCCCCTCTTCTACATCTACCTCCATACCTGTACGTTTTTCGGTAACCTTCCTTTTCAGAAGCATTGTCTTGTGGCGTGCATCACTCTCAGACTGAGCTGGTGGCTTCCAAATGGCATCACGGTCATCAGAAGCGGGGCTTGAAGAAGAAGATGATGGACTAAGCCTCCTTTTCCTTGCTGGTGGTCTGGAAGACAAAAGATCTTTCGAAACAATGGTTTGCTCCACTTTGTCTGCAGGAAGCTCGATTTCCTGAAATGCCCCTACGTCAGGAGCAACAACTACTATTGTGGGCTGTTCTTGCGGCTGCTGCTGTTTTTGTTCTTGCGGCTGCTGCTGCTGTTGTTCTTGCGGCTGCTGCTGCTGTTGTTCTTGAGGCTGCTGCTGCTGTTGTTGCGGCTGCTGCTGTTGTTGCGGCTGCGGCTGCTGCTGCTGTTGTTGTTGCTGCTGCACACTTATCTGCTGAGTTGCTTGCATTGATTGTGTACTACTCTGCGATGATGAGATTTCAAGATCGCTGCTCGTTAGTAGACTGGCTACCTCTGCGACCCTCAAGGGCTTGGGCCTAGGTTGGTGGGGTTGGACCGCTGGAGCGGAGGTGCTGCTCCCAGCTTGGTTCCCGGACAACGCTGCTGGCGTAACTTTTTTGCTCCAAAAAAACATTGGCCGGCACACCAGTTGTGGTTAATGGCACTTCCTTTTTCTGTTCCTTCTTCTCACCTGCAACTTTCTTGGTACTGGACCTGGTACCTTTCTTTGGGGCCATCTTCTTCAGATGTCAGGCAGGAAGCAGATGCACTTAGTTCCAAAACAAGACCTAGACCGACAAGGCATAAACAATTTAATATATTCTTGGTGAACCATCAACTGCAAACCTTTTTGCACAATACTCCTCACTTTTGAATATTGAGGTAGGAGGTAACACCAAACTATGCCTTCAAGTAAAATAGTTGCCCAGACCCTTGAGAAAACAAATAACAGTTGTGAGACAACAAATAACACACACTAATGTGCCCAAATAGGAAGAATGAAGAAATTAGAAAAAAGTGTGTGTGAGCGAGATGGCACCTCACGGGCGAACCACCAACGGGAACCTGGCAGGTACTCACCAGGATTGCCCTGATCTCATCATTGGCGCCATCATGCTCTAAAGAAAAATATGTGTCCACATAACAAACAAAACAGTGTTTGTAAAGGAATGCAGTGATGGGACAAAACAAAATACCACAATACGTGAGCACAAACAAATACGTAAAAGCCACCAACAACACGAGACTCATCTTTATTCTGTTTCTTTCGTGTTGTTCATAGAGTGTAAAAAAATGGAGATGGCTAATCCCTATCTAGCCATATTCCACTTGCCGACATGTTTCATTGCCCCTTCTATTTCGGGCAATTTCTTCAGGGCGTCACCAAATTTTTGAGCCACTGCATAAGGACACGTTGTATTCACAACTGAAAAACAAACATGTGAGAAGTTGGCCTGGTAGGGGATGTTTCCAATTCTGGAACCACCTACTACCTGACCAAACAATCCCCTTATGGTGTCTGGTTGTAAGTCAACCTTATTAGACAAGCTATCCTAGGGGTAGCATGGACTAAGCAGCCTAAAGGCTTAACTTAAGAGGTCGTGTTAAGCGAGCTGTTTTACCACATACAATCCTGTAATACCAAATGAAAGGACACCACACAAGTATATATTTAAAAATATATGTGTTTATTACTAAAAACAATCCCCAGTATTCTTTATGAATAAAGGGGCACAAGCGTTAAATCAAAAGCACTGTTTAAACATACAAGTTGCACAATTATGGATGAGGGCGGGGGGCCACTCAAACCATATACTAAACAAGTGGTATAAGAGAGGCCACTCGAACAGTGGTTAGGCCTAGGGCCTAGGGAATCGCTGGGAGCAGTCAGGACAAGCAATGCTGAAGTCGGGAATGGCCCTCGGGATTCGGGAGATGTGCGGAAAGCGCACGCATGCACCAATGTTAACCAATGGTGCGTAAAAGTCAAATAGTTAAAGTTTAAGGACACTTCCGCTGAACCTAGAGGAACAAAACTTAACACACAGACCCTAGAGGTGTGCACCAGTGTGGGAACACCGGCGGAGCAAAGTTACCTCACCCACAGGAAGTGGGTGCACAGGGTCGAAGTGGCGTCGGGTTTTGACACGCAGGCTCTTGGTGCTTGAAGCTGAAAGGGCTGCAGGCAGGGTGAAGACGAAGTGTCCGGTGGAGTCCAAGGGTGGACTCAAGTTGTAGAGTACCTGAAAGCAGAGGGGACAGAGTCTGGGTCACTCAGCAGTGACCAGGGTGGAACCAGGACGGAACCAGGCAATGTCGGGCGCAATCAGGTGGTCGTCGAGGCGCTTCTCTTCGCTGTCACGTGGGCTCTGGGGCATCTGCGACGTCCAGGAGCAGGTCACGATCTGTCCCACGCAGGCTCTCACCGTCGGTGCAGTCGGCTTCCGGTTTGGAGCAAACAAGCCTTGGTAAGAGCAATCCACGCGGGATTGGAAGATGGCGTCTCACTCGGACCAGGAAGGTCAGAGTCGGGGCTCCCTTTCAGGGGAGCTGGTGTGGATCTGGAGCAACCAGAATCACGAGTCTTCTTTTGTAGTTCGTCGGCACAGGGACCACAAGCCAGCTGGCAAGTGACCGGGCCAACGCGTTGAGCCAAATCGTGCCAAAGGGCCCCACGCAGCACTCGTCGAGTGTGGAGGGCTGAACTTCGGCTCAGGAGTAGCTCAGGGTGGGGGCTTCTCAAACCCCGGTGTACAGCTTCGAGGGTCACTCGTGGGCTGCACGGTCAGCGTCTCGTGGTCACTTCAAGATGGCGTGCCCCACGCTTCCGGTCGCCTCCACGGGTCTCAGCTTTGCATGGACTGTGGATCGGGCTGTTAGAAGCTGGGCAGGCTTGATCTCGTCGATCTCAGTCGCTCGAGTTCCGGCGGGAACTGCAACTAAGTAGACGTCGAGGGCTGGATGGTGCCTGCTGCTGCAGGGTGGTCACTCCTTGACCACAAGGGAGATTCTTCGGGCTTCCACGTTGAGATGGAGGGCGAAGGGTCCAGAATATCGTTTCAAATGTTTCTTCCAGGAAATCTGATGTGCATTGGCACTGCTCCCACTCTTATTCGAATCTGGTGGGCGTGATTACCTGCTAGGTCCCCTCCTATGGGTGGGACCCAGGAAGTGGGTGGATACACCCCCTTCCTTTGATCCAGGCCGCCCTGGCACGAGGGCTGGAGTGCCCCAGAACCGGTTTGGCCGGATTATGCAAGGGGCAGCCTTGTGCGCCCCAGGCAGTGTCTGGTTTCTTTCAAACCTCCCTGCTACAATACACTATCTCCTGTCTGGAGGGCGGTGACACCCTCCTGTGACAGGAAACCCTTTGTCCAGGACCCCCTTGACTGGGTTTCGGTCAGCTCCAGGGGTCCAGACATTTGTCTGTGGCAGAGGCATCCATTTTGTGGATCTTAAGGCCTTTGGAGAAATCAACCGCATTAAAGTGAAGTAACATGTCTTACCCCTCTAGAGGGGTGGAATGCCATCCCCGTCGCCAGAACTGGCGAGGGGATGGTATTCCAAAGCGTATGACACCTTACACGACATGTTTTGATAAAGCCAAACCAGAGTTGCTAAATAACCGCGAGGATTATAAGGCACTTAATAGTATATGGTATGGCATTATCCTGAAACAGCTTAGGGATTTGTTCCCGACGGCTGCAGACAGGCTCAGCTCATGCTAGAGCTCCATCTCACATAAAAACCATGCACCCAGCCCCCAGGATTGGTGAGGCCTGTCTATAGGAGTGGCTCACAGGTTTACATGTGTCCAGATATAGGTTTAGACATAGGTATACTATATCTAAGCAAGGGGTGTGTACACCACCTTACCCCAGCTGAGTGATCAGCCAGTTGTGTCAATTTAAGAACCAGCCAGGGGTGGCAAAAGATATGCTGCAGCCCCTGGTAGGCCTTAGTGGCTCCTGTGCCCTGTGCACCTATAGTGCATTCTACAGGGGCTGACAAGGAGTCCATTTCCAATTGGTATGTGCCTATAGCACATGTGTCATTAATTTAGTGAGAGAACAGCAGGCTGGGGGTCTGGTCAGCAGGCCCACAGCCTCAGTAGTCGAAAACCAGTGAAGCAAAAAGCAAAAATTTGGGGTGACCATAGGATAGCAGACCCTACTCTCCTACACAACCCCCCCCCAAACGCAGGGACATTAAACTAACCTTGACCAGATAAGTCTTCATGTTCTAAGTGGAAGTACCTGGAGAGACCATCTGCATTACCATGGTCAGTCCCTGGGCGGTGCTCCACTGTAAAGTCCATCCCCTGTAGGGAAATGGACCACCTGAGCAGTTTGGGATTTTCACCCTTCATCTGATTAAGCCATAAGAGGGGCTTATGGTCTGTTTGCACCAGGAAGTGAGTTCCAAACAAGTAGGACCTCAACTTCTTTAATGCCCAAACCACAGCAAAGGCCTCCCTCTCAATGGCTGACCAACGTTTTTCTCTTGGGGTTAGCCTCCTGCTAATGAAAGCAATTGGCTGGTCTTGACCATCTTGATTAAGTTGTGAGAGTACAGCTCCCACCCCCAACTCAGAAGCATCTGTCTGAACAATGAACTGTTTGGAGTAGTCAGGACTCTTTAGGATAGGTGCAGAGCACATGGCCTTCTTCAGGTCTTCAAATGCCTTCTGACAGCTAACTGTCCACTGAACCTTTTTTGGCATCTTCTTGGATGTCAAGTCATTTAATGGTGTCACTATAGACCCATAGTTTTTCACAAACTTTCTGTAATACCCAGTCAGGCCCAAGAAGGCTCTGACTTGTGTCTGGGTAACTGGAGGAGCCCAGTCCTGTATGGCCTGGATTTTGCTTTCCAGTGGCTGAACCTGGCCTCCACCTACTAGGTGGCCCAGGTATACAACCATACTCTGCCCTATCTGGCACTTTGTGGCCTTGATAGTTAGGCCTGCCTTTTGCAGGGCCTCCAAAACTTTCTTCAGGTAGATCAGGTGATCCTCCCAGGTGGAGCTAAAGACAGCAATATCATCCAGATAAGCTGCACAAAAGTCATCCAACCCAGTAAGGACTTGGTTCACCAACCTTTGGAAAGTGGCAGGTGCATTCTTCAAACCAAAGGGCATTACCACAAACTGATAATGCCCACTAGGGGTAGAGAATGCTGTCTTGGCCTTTGACTCCTCAGCTAGTCTGATTTGCCAGTAGCCAGCTGTCAGATCAAACGTGCTCAGAAACTTGGCAGAAGCCAATCTGTCAATGAGCTCATCTGCTCTTGGAATGGGGTGAGCATCTGTCCTAGTGACAGCATTGAGACCCCTGTAATCCACGCAAAACCTCATTTCTCTCTTACCATCTTGGGTATGAGGTTTTGGCACCAGGACTACTGGGCTGGCCCATGGGCTCTCTGATGGCTCAATCACTCCAAGCTCCAACATCTTTTGCACCTCAGCCTTGATGCAATCCCTGACATGATCAGGTTGCCTGTAGATCTTATTCTTGACAGGCAGACTGTCACCAGTGTCCACAACATGGGTACAGCAGTCAGTTTGGCTGGGTGTGAGTGAAAACATTTGCCTGTGAGCCTGCAAAACTTGTCTGCAGTCCCTCTGTTGCTGGTCAGTGAGGCTGCCTGCCAAGGCTACTCCATCAACTGAACCATCATCAGGGTTCTGGGAAAGCAGGTCTGGGAGAGGGTCACTCTCTTCCTCCTGTTCCCCATCTGTGGCCATGAGCAAGCTCATGTCCTCCCTGTCTACAAATGCTTTCAAGCGATTCACATGGATTACCCTGTGAGGGCTCCTGGGTGTTCCAAAGTCTACCGAGTAGGTGACTTCCCCTTTCTTCTCAATAATAGGATAGGGTCCACTCCATTTGTCTTGGAGTGCTGCTGGAGCCACTGGCTCCAGTACCCATACCTTCTGTCCTGGTTGGAACTCTACCAGCACAGCCTTTTGGTCATGCCAAGCTTTCTGCAATTCTTGGCTGGCCTCCAGGTTTTTGGATGCTCTTTCCATGTACTCAGCCATCCTGGAGCGGAGACCAAGTACATAGTCCACTATGTCTAGTTTGGGCTTTTTGAGAGGTAACTCCCATCCTTCCTTCACCAAACACAATGGACCTCTCACAGGGTGGCCAAACAAAAGTTCAAAAGGGCTGTAGCCAACCCCCTTCTGTGGGACCTCTCTGTAAGCAAAGAGCAGGCAGGGTAAAAGAATGTCCCATTTCCGCCTGAGCTTCTCTGGTAATCCTTTTATCATGCCTTTAAGGGTCTTGTTAAATCTCTCCACAAGCCCATTGCATTGTGGATGATATGGGGTGGTAAACTTATAGTTTACTCCACATTCCTTCCACATTGCTTTTAGATAGCTGGACATAAAATTCGTCCCTCTATCTGATAGTACCTCCTTAGGAAAGCCCACTCTTGAGAAAACTGCAATGAGGGCTTTTGCCACCACAGGTGCTGTGGTGGTCCTTAGGGGAATAGCCTCTGGGTACCTGGTGGCATGATCCACTACCACCAGTATGAATCTGTTCCCAGATGCTGTTTGGGGGTCCATTGGACCCACAATATCAATTCCAACTCTCTCAAAGGGGACCCCCACCACAGGTAGTGGTATTAGGGGGGCCTTTGTTGTGCCACCTGACTTACCACTGGCTTGGCAAGTGACACAGGAGCGACAAAACTCCTTGACATCCTCTGACATGTGAGGCCAGTGAAAGTGTGGAACAAGCCTGTCCCACGTCTTGTTCTGGCCTAAGTGTCCTGCAAGGGGAATATCATGGGCCAAGGTAAGGAGGAATCCCCTAAACTGCAGAGGTATCACCAACCTCCTGGTCATGCCAGGCTTGGGGGTTCTAGCCTCTGAGTAAAGGAGTCCCTCATCCCAATACACAGTATGGGTACCTTGGGCATCCCCAGCAGCCTCAGCAGCAGCCTGCTGTCTGAGGGGTTCAAGGGAAGGGCAATCTAATTGAGCCTGCCTCAGGTCTGCCCTTGAGGGTCCCCCTGTCCCCAGAAACTCAACCTGGTCAGGTTCAAGCTCCTCAGAGACAGTCTCCTCTTGGACTGCAGAATCAGTTTCCTCTGAAACCGGATCCTCAACCTGGGGCAAGGTGGAAGGCGAGGCCTTTCCTCTCTTGCTCCTTCTCTTGGGTTGTGGCTGGTCTATTGTCTCAAGATCCACCACTGGTTCAGGAAGGCACTTCTTAGCCTGAGCCCTTGTCATGGCAAGGACATGCTCTGAAATCCCTAGCATTTCTGCATGAGTCCTGTACTCCACTTCTGACCATGCTGAGCTTTCAAGGTCATTGCCTAACAGACAGTCTACTGGTAGGTCTGCACTCACCACAACTTTCTTTAGGCCGTCAACCCCTCCCCAGGAGAAGTTCACAACTGCCACACTATGGGAGGTAGTGGAGTTGCTTGCATTGGTTACTAGGTAGCTCTCTCCTAGTACAATCTGTCCAGGGTCCACAAAGCCAGGGGTCACCATGGTGACACTAGCACATGTGTCCCTGTAAGCTTGAGCCAGTTTCTCATTTATTAAGGGAGTCTGCCTGTATTTGCCCAGGTTAGTGGGGCTTACTGCAGTGGGCAACTCAATGTCCACATCATACAGGAGAACTGCCTGTGTAGGGACTCTGACTAGGCCAGATCCTACTTCAATACCCAGGGTCAACCCAGCTACACCCTTGGACTGTGTTCCACCACTGCTTACTGTACTTGGGGTTGCAGTTGCTTTAGGAGCTGTAGTGGTGGGAACTGGATTTGCCTTGGTGCACTCACTGCCCCAGTGTGAAACTGATTTGCAGGTATTACACCAAGGTGTCTTTGGACCTTTGTTCTTCTTCTTCTTGTTACCATTTTGGGAACCACCCTCCTTACTATTAGTTTGGGGGCCTGAAGACTTCTGGTCTTTTTCTTTATCTTTCTGATTCTGATTACCACCCTTCTGGTCTGTTTTCTTCTGGTCACCACCTTGGTTCTGGGGTTTCTGCTTAATCCTTGTTCTGACCCATTTGTCTGCCTTCTTTCCCAATTCTTGGGGAGAGGTCAGATCAGAGTCAATAAGGTATTGATGCAACAGCTGGTTTGTACAGTTATTAAGGATCTGTTCTCTCATCATAAGATTGTACAATCCTGTATAGTCTGAAACTTTACTTCCCTGTAACCAACCCTCCAAAGCCTTAGTGGCACACTCCACAAAATCAGTCCAGTCTTGAGTCTGTGCTTTCTGGGTGTCTCTGAACAACAACCTGTATTGCTCAGTGGTTAGGCCATACCCTTCAATGAGAGCACTCTTCAAAACAGAGTAGTTTTTGGCATCCTCAGGTCTAACTGTGAGGAGCCTGTCTCTCCCTTTCTCAGAAAAGGAGTACCACAAAATTGCAGCCCACTGATTCTCAGGAACCTGCTGTACCATGCAGGCTCTCTCAAGAGCAGTCATCCATTTGTGGATGTCATCCCCTTCTTTAAAGGGGGGCACAATCTTGGTCAGGTTTCTATTGTCATAGGCCCTGTCTTTTTCTCTTGGAAAATTGCTGCCACCAGTGACATCTAAGCCACTTAATTTCTGCTCTCTTGCCAAGGCAAGTTTAGCTTGAGCTAAGGTAAGCTTAGCTTGACTCAGGGCTACCTCCTCTCTCTCTATCTGGAGTCTGACAGCCCTCATTCTAGCCCTATGCTCAGCTTTCTGAGAAGCACTCATGCCTCTCTCTGATTCTCTGGAGGCACTAGAAAGATGAGAGTCCCCTGAGGGAGATCTCACTCTTCTGTTGCCTGGGAGAATCACATGTTGGGTTCTGGGGAGGTGCTGGCCCTCTCCATTCCCCAGTAGGTCCAAGTTGGCCTGGCTAAGCCTACCAACTGGAACCTGGCTACCCTGATCCTGTACTTCTAAGTCCCCAACATCTGAGTCCTCATCCAAGTCATCATCATCCTCCTCTTCAGGGGGATCAACTACAGGGGGGTTCTCTCCATTTCCTGTGTCTAGGGAAGCTGCTTTAGCCTTCTCTAAGTCATCCTGTTCTAGGATTTCTACCAGGGTTAGGCAGGTGGGGCTTCTGCCCCTTTTTAACCCTCTTGCTTTGCACAAGGCAATCAAGTCTCTGCGGGTTAGTTTGTCATATCCAAAAGTTGCCTGGGTAGGGTCAACTGTCACAGGACTAGACCCTGAGGCCTTTCCTGTGTCAGACATGGTTACTAGTGAGGTGTAAGTGGTGCACTTACCTACACTAAGTGTTTTCCTACTGGACCTTGCTAGTGAGTTGTAGTCAGGGGTGTGCTACTCCCTTCAACCTACAACTACTAAGTTCAGTAGAACTTAATATGCTAAGCTTTTGATTTTATATGTACCTAGAGGTACTTGATGTGATCTTTCAATTTGATATAAAGATTGCAATGGTAAAACAACAGCAAGCTCAAATCCGCACCGCTGCTCACCAATGTGAGAAGTTGGCCTGGTAGGGGATGTTTCCAATTCTGGAACCACCTACTACCTGACCAAACAATCCCCTTATGGTGTCTGGTTGTAAGTCAACCTTATTAGACAAGCTATCCTAGGGGTAGCATGGACTAAGCAGCCTAAAGGCTTAACTTAAGAGGTCGTGTTAAGCGAGCTGTTTTACCACATACAATCCTGTAATACCAAATGAAAGGACACCACACAAGTATATATTATAAAAATATATGTGTTTATTACTAAAAACAATCCCCAGTATTCTTTATGAATAAAGGGGCACAAGCGTTAAATCAAAAGCACTGTTTAAACATACAAGTTGCACAATTATGGATGAGGGCGGGGGGCCACTCAAACCATATACTAAACAAGTGGTATAAGAGAGGCCACTCGAACAGTGGTTAGGCCTAGGGCCTAGGGAATCGCTGGGAGCAGTCAGGACAAGCAATGCTGAAGTCGGGAATGGCCCTCGGGATTCGGGAGATGTGCGGAAAGCGCACGCATGCACCAATGTTAACCAATGGTGCGTAAAAGTCAAATAGTTAAAGTTTAAGGACACTTCCGCTGAACCTAGAGGAACAAAACTTAACACACAGACCCTAGAGGTGTGCACCAGTGTGGGAACACCGGCGGAGCAAAGTTACCTCACCCACAGGAAGTGGGTGCACAGGGTCGAAGTGGCGTCGGGTTTTGACACGCAGGCTCTTGGTGCTTGAAGCTGAAAGGGCTGCAGGCAGGGTGAAGACGAAGTGTCCGGTGGAGTCCAAGGGTGGACTCAAGTTGTAGAGTACCTGAAAGCAGAGGGGACAGAGTCTGGGTCACTCAGCAGTGACCAGGGTGGAACCAGGACGGAACCAGGCAATGTCGGGCGCAATCAGGTGGTCGTCGAGGCGCTTCTCTTCGCTGTCACGTGGGCTCTGGGGCATCTGCGACGTCCAGGAGCAGGTCACGATCTGTCCCACGCAGGCTCTCACCGTCGGTGCAGTCGGTTTCCGGTTTGGAGCAAACAAGCCTTGGTAAGAGCAATCCACGCGGGATTGGAAGATGGCGTCTCACTCGGACCAGGAAGGTCAGAGTCGGGGCTCCCTTTCAGGGGAGCTGGTGTGGATCTGGAGCAACCAGAATCACGAGTCTTCTTTTGTAGTTCGTCGGCACAGGGACCACAAGCCAGCTGGCAAGTGACCGGGCCAACGCGTTGAGCCAAATCGTGCCAAAGGGCCCCACGCAGCACTCGTCGAGTGTGGAGGGCTGAACTTCGGCTCAGGAGTAGCTCAGGGTAGGGGCTTCTCAAACCCCGGTGTACAGCTTCGAGGGTCACTCGTGGGCTGCACGGTCAGCGTCTCGTGGTCACTTCAAGATGGCGTGCCCCACGCTTCCGGTCGCCTCCACGGGTCTCAGCTTTGCATGGACTGTGGATCGGGCTGTTAGAAGCTGGGCAGGCTTGATCTCGTCGATCTCAGTCGCTCGAGTTCCGGCGGGAACTGCAACTAAGTAGACGTCGAGGGCTGGATGGTGCCTGCTGCTGCAGGGTGGTCACTCCTTGACCACAAGGGAGATTCTTCGGGCTTCCACGTTGAGATGGAGGGCGAAGGGTCCAGAATATCGTTTCAAATGTTTCTTCCAGGAAATCTGATGTGCATTGGCACTGCTCCCACTCTTATTCGAATCTGGTGGGCGTGATTACCTGCTAGGTCCCCTCCTATGGGTGGGACCCAGGAAGTGGGTGGATACACCCCCTTCCTTTGATCCAGGCCGCCCTGGCACGAGGGCTGGAGTGCCCCAGAACCGGTTTGGCCGGATTATGCAAGGGGCAGCCTTGTGCGCCCCAGGCAGTGTCTGGTTTCTTTCAAACCTCCCTGCTACAATACACTATCTCCTGTCTGGAGGGCGGTGACACCCTCCTGTGACAGGAAACCCTTTGTCCAGGACCCCCTTGACTGGGTTTCGGTCAGCTCCAGGGGTCCAGACATTTGTCTGTGGCAGAGGCATCCATTTTGTGGATCTTAAGGCCTTTGGAGAAATCAACCGCATTAAAGTGAAGTAACATGTCTTACCCCTCTAGAGGGGTGGAATGCCATCCCCGTCGCCAGAACTGGCGAGGGGATGGTATTCCAAAGCGTATGACACCTTACACGACATGTTTTGATAAAGCCAAACCAGAGTTGCTAAATAACCGCGAGGATTATAAGGCACTTAATAGTATATGGTATGGCATTATCCTGAAACAGCTTAGGGATTTGTTCCCGACGGCTGCAGACAGGCTCAGCTCATGCTAGAGCTCCATCTCACATAAAAACCATGCACCCAGCCCCCAGGATTGGTGAGGCCTGTCTATAGGAGTGGCTCACAGGTTTACATGTGTCCAGATATAGGTTTAGACATAGGTATACTATATCTAAGCAAGGGGTGTGTACACCACCTTACCCCAGCTGAGTGATCAGCCAGTTGTGTCAATTTAAGAACCAGCCAGGGGTGGCAAAAGATATGCTGCAGCCCCTGGTAGGCCTTAGTGGCTCCTGTGCCCTGTGCACCTATAGTGCATTCTACAGGGGCTGACAAGGAGTCCATTTCCAATTGGTATGTGCCTATAGCACATGTGTCATTAATTTAGTGAGAGAACAGCAGGCTGGGGGTCTGGTCAGCAGGCCCACAGCCTCAGTAGTCGAAAACCAGTGAAGCAAAAAGCAAAAATTTGGGGTGACCATAGGATAGCAGACCCTACTCTCCTACAAAACACAAAAGTAAAAACGCACACATATGGTTTGTCATACTGTTTGAAAGCCGAAGACAGTACGCGAGTGTTTGTAGATCCGGGAGACTATTTCAAGTAGGAGTTAGGAGCCCCCGGTGTTGGCGAGTGCTGAGAGAACGCAGCTCCCCCGCACATCACCGGTAAGTTTGCAGTGAGCACTTTTGCCCAATTGAGACAGACTTTGCTGAACATGACTAGCTTCACATTACTTCCGCCGGCGCGTCCAAAATGACTTGATCGCGTTCTCTCGCTCCCTGTCGCGTTGTATATTACGTGTTTGGGTTCTCTCGCTCCTTGTCACGTTCAATATGACGTGTCCGCGTCCTCACGCTCTCGCTCGCGGTGGAGAATGACTTGTTCGAGAACTCAATCATCTCATACTCTCGCAGTGCATGATCGCGAGAAGAAAGACGTGATCGCGCGACGAATGACGTGCTCGCATGACGAATGACGTTAATGCGGGCGCAAACTCTCGCGAGATACCGCAAAATGGTTACCACAATCCAACATCTCGTGGAGAACGCAAACGGATCGGGAAAACTTGTCGGCAAACGCGGGGATTCAGGTAAGGCTATCGCGCGCGCAAGAATGGATTTTTTTACAGCGCGAGCAAGACAAAAAATTCCGGTAAGATGCGGATTGTGGTAATTTTGACATTTTCGTGCTCTCCGCGGAATGCGAAAATTTCAAATTACCGCAATTTCCGCGAGCGGAATGGAATTTGCGCCCAGGCCTAGCAGTCGCCAAACATGACTGTATTTTCTGAACAGAGGAAGAGACAAAAGGACGGGTAGACTTGATTGATGTTCCCTTATCTGACCCAAGGAGAACTATATGTCGATGGCTCTTGTTTTAAATTACCAGATGGCACCACTACTGCAGCTTATGCCATCACTACATTGCGCACAGTGGTAGAGACATCACAAGTCAGCTAAAGCCATATAACTTGTTGCCCTTATACGAGCTTGTGAATTGAATGAAGGATTAGTGGTCAACATTTATGCAGATAGCCAATATGCATTTGGGATTGCACATAATTTTGGGTGATTGTGGGCGGACAGAGGGTTCCTTACCTCCAATGGCACTAAAATACAACATGGACATCTCATACTGTGATTGTTATCTGGACTGACACTCTCTAAGAAAATGGCGATTGTAAAGTGTAGTACCCATGGGAAAGTGACTGATGATGTAGGAAAAGGGAATGTGTTTGCAGATCAGACAGCCAAAGAGACTGCTCGAAGCAAGATGAAGAGAATGTTTGTTGTAAGTCCAGCTAGATGGGTTCCTGAGAACGGCATGTTTGAAAATACAGTTGAGAGTGTGAAAGAGATACAAAGTGTGGCCACGTTAGAAGAATTAGCGGTTTGGCAGAAAAATACAGCACAGTTAAATGAAGAATGATATTGGATTGACAAGTCTGGAGATCAGAAATGGATGTTACCCGATGCATGTGTGCTCCCTGTGGTTACTATGGATCATGGTCCAGCTCATATTAGTGCAAAAGGCATGTGTGAATTATTGGCCCTGGTTTGGTGTAACAATAATATTTTCAAAACTGCTGCGCATTTAGTGAAATGTTGTATGATTTGCATGAGGCACAAACCAGGGAAGGTTACCCCTATACCCTCTGGTAACTTTGCACCCCTACATTCCATTCAAAGTCCTTCAAATGGATTTTATTGAGCTGGAATGATGTAGCAAGCTCAAGTATGTCTTAGTGGTTATATGCACGTTTTTTTAAATGCAGATTTATATAGCGTGTGCCGGACCTGAAGGTATTGGAGTGCTTTACATGAGCACCGGCTACATTACACAAGAACACATTCAGGCACGAGGAGATTAAGTGATTTGCCCAGAATCACAGGATGTGGACGCGACCCCGAGGCTCGATTCTTGGTTTCCAGTACCAAAGTCGGCAATCTAGCCATCAGACCACATCCTCTCCCCTTTACGTTCAGTAAATGGGTTGAGGCTTACACCACTAAAGACAATACGGCCACCACAACTGTGTAAGTACTCCTTAAAGAGTATTTGCCTCACTTTGGAATGCCCCGCATTATCTGGAGTGATAATGGGTCTCATTTTAATGGGAAAGTGATTAGGTTAATCTGGGAAGGTTTGCACATTAAACATAAATTTCATGCTGCTAATCACCCGCAGTCAGCGGGTCTTGTTGAGAAGTGCAATGGTACGCTTAAACTAAAACTGGCAAAGATTCAGGAAACAACAGGGTTAAAATGGTCAGATGCTCTTCCGTTAGCTCTTATGTCAAGTAGAACTACGGCACATTCTAGAACTGGTTTATCACCATTTGAAGTCATGTTTGGACGCTCAGCGAATGTCTGGGACGTCCCTAGGCCTAAAAAGTTCTCAGATATTGAATATCCTGTGTTTGCTTGATTACCTTGGTCAGTTAATGGAAATTTGCGTTCTATTCACCAACAGGTGCGAGACTCCTTAACTCCTAAACGAAATGGACCTGGCCACAACATCCAGCCTAGAGACTACATCTTGATTAAGAACTTTCACAAGAAGAAAAGTTTGGTGCCCAGATGAAAAGGCCCTGAGCAGGTCCTTTTGGTTACACAGACGGCTATAAAGGTTGCTGGTCCAAAGAACTGGGCCAATGCGACCCATTGTAAGGGGATACCTTTGCTGTTGCCTTATGACCAGTGGGTCAAGGAGGGAATAGGAGACGTTGAATGTGAGCAAGTGCCCAGATTTGCGCCTTTTAGTGAACACAGCTGATCTGGATACAAACAGACAAGGAGACCAATGATGTTCTGAACGAGGCTGTACCACCAGAAATACGAGCTATCCAGGAGCCTCTGTTTTCTGATCATACAGTGCCTGGGGCTGTCAGGTATGATTTACGTCCTTGGCGAGGACCACTGAGCCTAAGGAGAAAAAAGATTAGGGATGGACTGTGCAAGGTAGAAAGTACTGTGTAGCAGTACCAACTAGGGATCGAAACAAGTGAAGATTCTGCATTTGCTTTGCTTTTGTTGTTTGAACATTAGTTAGGAAAGTATACTCTGAGAGTATACCACCTTTATCAGCGTGGGATAGATTAGGAAAGAGCTTTGGACAGAGCAAGCTACACCGCCAGTGCTCAAGAGCGCCAACTAATTGATGGATGGTAGAAGCCTGTACCAGTGAGGCTCTGATGGACACTGGGAACATTCATATTTCTCCTTGCATTTTCTTCCTTTAATTCACTTTGCATCCTTTGGCAGGAAAGTTAATGAGGAGGAGCAGGCAATTGTCACTATACAACGCTGTATGACTTGGTCAATCTGGAGTAAAATTGCATGTGTCATTTTTTGACCATCAATGATAATAATATTATGTAGGGTATTGTGGTTTTTGGGGAATGTACATAGTGTACCTACATGTAGTAAGGGTAAAGGCACTTCTCCTAGAAGTAATAAAAGGACTATCCTGAATAGTTTGTTTGTGGAGACCCATAAGAGATTCTTTGAGAAAGTGACTTAATGCTACCCCACTCGATTTCTTACTAGCCTTTGGACGGCATACCCACTGTCACTTGTGAATTACATATACACTCGGCCACCTCAGATAGCAGAGGTAAAGGGAATGTTTGGATTTGGTTATCCTGGGTGTTGGACTTGGCCCTTCTGGCAGGTTCACCCCTAAACTTTTTGCTTTTGATATGTGACTTGGTATTAGTGATTTTTGGTTTCTGCGCACTTTACCACTGTGTCCCAGGGTAAAGGGCGTGCGTGTGGTAAGGTTGGCCTGCCCTCCCATAGGAATGCATTGGGAATGTATGTGTCCCTGGTAGTTCCTGATGCGTGGGGAGTGCAGGGGCGAGTTTGGTATGTGCAAACTCGTGAGAGTGAATGCTGTGCGATGATGTGTGCGGCGTTATTGTGTCTAGTGTGGAAGTGCCACTTCTAGAAGTTGGCATGTCTGTGTAATTTATGTGAATTGGCTGTCTGGCTTGTGATTTGCTGGAGCTGGCTAGTGAGCCTGGCTCCAGAAGTCAAGATGGGTCTGCCCCGGTGGTGAATGGGGAGATCTGAATGTTGATGGCAGGGAGGGGCTGCACCTGGGACCTGAATGGGGCTGGGCTTTCCCTCCACAATGCTGGCTCCACCCCCTGTGGTGCGACTGATGACCCTAGCCTGGCCAGTGAATGGGAAGAGGGGCTGAGAAAAAACAAAGTGCTCCAGAACCAGCTGCGTCTGGTTTTCCCCCACCCTACACCCTAGAGACAAAGGGATTTTGTGTATAAAAAGAGGCTGTGACCTCATGTTCAATGTTCTTGTTTGCGGACTTGAAACTACCAGGGGCGTGCTGCTGCTGGGGCCCAGGGGAAGGCTTGCCTCCCTGGGCTCTGCCCAGCCCCTGGATGCCATGGAGGACTTCTTTCTGGGGCCCCTCTGCCTTGCCCCGGAAACCTTTTGGACTTTACCTTTCCCCCAGCTCCAAGGGCCTGCTGCAAACCTTTTGGTTCCCTGGGAGCGCTGGGCTGCAATGCTTCCTAAAGGGATTCCCCCTGCCTGGGGGTCCCCCTCCTCACGCTCCTAGCGGGTGCCCACCCCGCTCATTCTCATACGTGCTTGCAGTTGCTACCCTGCATCATGTCCGCTTAATTTTGTCCTAACCTGCAGGTGCCCACCCTGCATTTTGGCCACATTCCTGTTGGAGTTGTAATTTGCGGGGGCCGTCCCGCGTCATGGCCGCCTATTTTCATTTTTAATTGACGGGTGCCCACCCCGCTTATCTGAATCCTCGCGGGTGCCCACCTCCCATGCTACCTTTATTTTTGACATCGAGGTTGCCCATCCCTCGTTATTGCCCCCGAGAGATCGCCGCAGCCGCGGGCAGAACCGGAAGCCAGGCCCGCGCCTGCCTGGCTGTGGGCGGGGCCTGGAGGATGTCACTTCCGCTTCCCCCCTGACTGGGGGAAGCCATGTCCTGCTTTTCCGGTCTCCCGTGTGGAGAGGGAGACCGGAGATGCCGCCCGCCCGCGCTACCTGAAGGGAAGGTGGTGCTGTGTGGGGAGGCCGGGAGCCTACCCCGCCTCCTCGAGTGGCTGCAGGAAGACCCAGAGCCTTGCGGGCTCCATTTTAAAAGTCCCGGTCCCGAGATGGGGGACCGGGTGAAAACCAGGGTGAAGCAGGCGCACCTTGAAGGCGGGGCTCTCAGGTGGTGAGAGAGCCCCGCAAAGCGCTACCGCCGCACCGGAGAGAGGAATCCCCTGCGAGCAACCCGGTGGGTACAAAAGGGCTGGGGGGCTCTGTGGGGTCTATCGGTGCTGCCAGATCCAGGCACAGCACCATGGGAGTCAGTATTCAAGCGGCCCCGTTTGGCAGCGGGCCGCTCCTCTGTTTTGCTCATTGTTTGTCCTAGAGCCGCGAAGGCTCCAACGATGGCCCATATTTGTTTTAAAAGTCCAGTGAGGGCCTATGGGGCAATTATTTCTTTAAGGAGCAAGTGGGATCCTGGAGGCAAGACTTCATTACAGAGCCCCGTGGCTCTGAGGGCCCCAGTCATTTTTAGAGCCACATGTGGCTCCAACGCCCCTCAGCTGTTCCAGAACCTAGAGGGCTCCAATCCTGTGGCGCAGTTTTCTTTCAGAGGGCCAGTGAGGGCCCATGCCGCAGTTTTGATTTTACAGCTGCCCAGCAAGTAGTAGGCATCTGCACCGTTTAGGTCTTTCTCTCTAGGGACTATGGGGTCCATTAGGATGACGGGCAGACTTTGCCCGCCCGTCATCCCATCGTAAATCGGGACCGCCCACCATAAGGGCGGGGGTCCCGGGGGTGCCATTAGGATGTGCCCGCCACAGTGGCGGGCACATCCTGTATTTTCAGCATTGTGGTGGGCGGTGCTCTCTGCACCGCCCGCCACAATGTTGAAAATGCACTTTCACATTGTCATTTGCAAAGCGGCAGGCACCGCGCGGTGCCTGCCACTTTGCAAATGACAATGAAGGGGGGTACCACAGGTACCCCCCATGTGCACCCCCACCTGTACTTCACTCTGGGGGGCCCGCAGGGGGCCCCCAGAGTGAAGACCGCATGCCTTTCCGTGGCGGCAGCGCCGCCGTGGAAAGGTATTAAACACAGCCCATTGTAATATGGCTGGCGGTGTCTAATAGACACCGCCACCATATTAAACATTTTCCGCCCCGGCCGCAAGGCGACCGGGCGGAAAAGTGGCGGGCGGTGTTTTGCTCCACTGCGGTCCCCCCCGCCATTGTAATATGGCGGGGGGAATTCAGGGAAGGATGTCGGGTGGATTGCCCCCGCCAGGCTGGCAGTAGCCACCGCCAGCCTGGCGGGGGCAATCCGCCCGACATCCTAATGGACCCCTATGTCTTTGGACTCAGGAGTGAGTCGCACTCCTTCGCCCCTACCTTGGCCTTTCCCAGCTGCGCAGCACTTAGTGCCAGCTGCATCGTTTAGGCCCTGTACTTGTCCTCAGCTGCCCAGCAAGTAGTGGGCAGCTGCTACGTTTAGGTTCTGGCGCAGTGGCGCAACCTGGACTTTAATGTGATTTCTGCGCTAAATGTGATTTATATACTTCTTAGGGTGCTAGGAAATGTACTGTGTGTAGAATGTTTTGGGCACCCTGTTCTGATATCTCTAGACCAGAGGTCTTCAAACCTTTGTCGGCTGAGCCCCCCATCTAAACCTTTTCACACGTCGAGCACCCCCACCACCACCACCACCTGAAGAAAGTTCTGGAAGGTGGTACTCTGCATCATTGATGGCCATTCCCTCCTGCAGAGCCCATGTCGTGTAGGGCAAATAATATTAAATAAAGTAAGAGTGCTTAGTAAACTGACATTTTTGTAGTGCTTGTGCTTATTATAAAGTTCATATGAAAAGTCTGCAAGAAAACATTAGCCCAAAAAATTACATTGGTCCTTTATTTTATTTATTTATTTTATTTTACAGAGTTTTATATAGCACAAACTTGACCCGAATCGGGTATCAGAGCGCTTTACATAGCACCAGTTGCATTACATGAGGACACATTCATTTTTTTTGTTAGGCACGGGGAGATTAAGTGATTTGCCCAGAATCACAGGATGTTCAGCGTCATTGCCGAGACTTGAGCCCAGTTCCCTAGATTCAAGGTCGACCACCCTAGCCGTTAGGCCGTAAATAGATGTAAAGTTTTTACCTTTTCCAGTAAAATGGACAACACTGTTCCAAGTCTTAGATTAAGCCATTCAAGTCTGTACTTAAAAATCAAGATATCATCTTACTGCTACCCAATCGATGTTACCAAACAAAATATACATTCATTTTTGGAACTATTAAAAAATGTATGCACCCTTCATGTCAAGTAAATTAAGAAGCAAGGCTTTGCTTCTATTGGAATCAAAAGAATTGCCGTAATTACCACAAGTTGTCAATACTGGGGCATTACTTCATAAATATGTGGTATAAGTAAAGTGTAGTTTTCATGCAAAGTGAGCATTTACTTTAGTGACCGGTGAAGTCTAGACCATGAGTTAAATCAAAAATAATTTTTCACATAAAACAACATTTAGGATAGATTAGTAAAAAACACTTCCAAAACACAGGTAAGGTGTGTGCTTGTGTTTCTCCACAGAGACAGTCAATGTGTGGATGGATTCTTGCTTCTGCCATCCTTAGGTTGTGCTCCACTTCCAGTCTTGAGCAGTACCCGGAAACGGGAGTGCTCACAAAATGTTGTAATATATTTTTTGCTGCTTTATATAATGCAAACATGACCCAAAGGTATTGGAGCGCCTTACAGGTGCATCTTTTACATTACACAAGCACACATTTTTTGTAAGCACAGGGAGATTAAGTAATTTGCCCAGAATCACAGGATGTTGAGCAGACACCAAGAATTCAAGCTGGCTCCCCAGCTCCACAGTCTTCAGCTCTGGCTGTTGCGCCACATCCTTGCCCCTATACAAGATATCAGATAAAGGGGTTCCACAAAACATGCCTTCTGACACAATTAAAAAATCTGTGGTTATGTGGAGTATGGCCAGGTGTTGCTGTGCCAGTAGAAGCCCAGCCACAGTTTTCCAAGAAGGCCTAGGGGACATTTACATCATACACATGTGATATAAGTGGCCCTGGGTAAACAGCCAGATTCATGAAGCAAAATTGCGATCGCAATAGCTGCGAATTGGCTATTGCGATCGCAATTTACAGAAAAGCAATTCATCATGTGAAAAACACAGTTTTTGCGAGTTCGCAAAAAAACAAATTGCGCATTCGCAAAATTAATCGCAGAATTTAGGAGGACCCCCAATAACGAATCGTAAATAGCGGGAATCCATGGATTCTGCGATTCATTTTGCGATTCCGCTAAATATCCGCAAACGCTATTCATGAAAACTCGCAAATAGCAAAAAACCCGAAAATCGCTATTTGCGAGCCGCAATTTAAGGAGAACCAAAAGCAGGTGGTAACCATTAAGAAAAAAAAAAAATTAAATGAGCCACAGGTGCTGTCCTGAACAAACACACTTAAAGAAACACGGTAGTAGCATGATGACTCTCACAATGCCGGGATTCTACATGGTGGTCAGGCGGCGCAGGCTCCAGGCTGCAGCACGGAACAGATGCAGGATCCAGGAGAGAATATTCTGCTTGCGGGTCACCCTGCTGGGCCAAACAAGGGAGCAAATTAATGCTAAGTACCGCCTGAATAGGCCAATAATTCTTAAGCTGATCCGGGACCTTGACCCCCTGATGCAGCACCCAACAAGGAGGACCAATGCCGTGCCTACACTTGTCCAGGTCTTGTGCTGCCTGCACCTACTGGCCTCCGTAAGCTTCCAGGGGATAGTCGCTGTTGCAGGGGGGATATCCCAGAGCACCATGTCCCGCTGCCTAAAGAGTTTCCTGGAGGCAATGCTGAGCCGCCTTCACCACTACATCTCATTCCCCACCATCCAACAGGACTTGAATGAGACCATGGTACAATTCTACAACGTTGCCCAATTTCCACAAGTCATCGGATGCATTGACTGTACCCACATCCACATCTGCCCATCAGCACAAATGGAGTACATGTACAGAAACCGCAAAAACTACCACTCCCTCAACATCCAGATGGTGTGCAACGCAATGACTTACATCACGGACATAGTGGCACAATACCCGGGGAGCACTCATGACTCCTTCATTTTCAGGCACAGCGGCATTCACACACGACTGGCCAGGGAAGAATTTGGCAAAGGACACCTACTAGGTAAGTACACATGCCCCCATATCATACACTGTGATCATGTAGCTGCGCAGAACATGCACCCACCCTCTGCTCCTTTCATGCAGGTGACAGCGCCTACGGTCTCGGTGAGTACCTACTCACCCCTTACCTCAACCCTGCAACACCACAGCAACGGCGTTATAATGCAGCACACATCCGCACTAGGAATTGCATTGAGAGGACATTTGGGCTTTTGAAGAGCCGCTTCCGCATACTGCATAAGACTGGTGATGCCCTCAAATATGAGCCTGAGGTCTGCTGACGCATTGTTGCCGTCTGTACAATACTGCACACCATTGCTACCAAGCGCAGGATACCTGTTGAGATATCTGGCAGTGAGTCGGAAGGGGACAACCGCCCACCTCCACATGCGCGTCATGCACCTGGGGAAAATCCTGCAGAAGGACACAGGCGCCGCAACCACAACACTATTAACTGTTTCTAGTGCACCCAATCCCCTCACACAACACTGCACTCATGCATGACAAATGTAATAATGACATGAGTTGGAGTTAAAGTGAGAACATACATTTCTATTGTTAATTCACAATAATGTGGCCTTTATTTTTCTTGGTGTCACATGAGGACAGTATTGCTTCATACCTCCCCATGCAGGGGTAGAGGGCTTGCTTAGGTGTCCAGCATGGCCCTACAGACAGTGTTCAAGGTGTCACTGGCGCCTACGTCAGACGCACCGATTAGTCTCTCAGGGTCCCGAGGGATGGTGTTGGGCCGTGATCCTGCTGTGGGCCTGCTGCTGCGGCAGCGTTCAGGCACCGGCGGCAAGGATATGCTGCTGTTGGTCGACGCCACCTCACTGAGATCGTCACCCCCCCCTGGTTCACCATGGGCAGTGGGCTGCATGCAGTGCACTGCTGCTGTCAGCTGTTCAAGTGACCTGGCCACATCCTGGCAACACCGTACCATTTGCCCCTGCATGGCAAGTGACCTGCGTGAAAGTTGCGATGTAGCATTGCCTACTATGTGGTTTGACCTGGTGTAGGCCGACAGGCGGGCCAGTAGTTGGTGGTGGCGGCGGCGGCGGGTCATGTCCTGCTGGGCTACCAGCAGCTGACTATTTTCACGGACAGCTGCGGCCATCTGTCCGACATTGTTGGCAGTCTTCTGCAGCTGAAGATGTATCGCTGCCAGGTGGCGCGCCTGTGTTTGGTGTACCGCCAGCATGCGGCGTTCAATGGCCAGGCCAGGATCAGGTAGATGGAGTGCCCTGCCTGTTGAGGCTTGACGCTGCTGGCGCCTCAGTCCGCTGGACTGGGATCTTGCTCTGGCTGTGCGCCTCGTCTGCCTCCTAGCCGCTGGTGGTGTGGCATGTACAACTGCCGTGGGTGTCTGTTGGAATGGTGGCTGGACACCTGTGGCTGCAGGGGTGGCCCTGTCCACACGGGGTAGTGGTGGTGGAATCACTGCAGGTGGCTGGGATGGACCTGGTTGCAGGTCAGATTGGCCCTCAACCTCGGTGTCCTCCGGGAACTCCTCGATATGGAGGGCCTCGCTGTCAGTGCTGGGTTGGTTGGCAGCACCTGTGATGTGAAAGGGTGCATGATTAATGAAATGTATCTTGCACATGAAATGTTGCTACATGCATGCAGGCTTGCTTTCCCTGACTGGCTTTTGGAATTACTTTCATTTGACAGGTCTGGCTGTGTTGGGCTATCTGGGGAATTATGATTACACTACAACTACCACAATGCATTGGGGCATTTCAGGTGTGCATGGCCTGCATTACTGGGGATGTCATTTTGCTAGCTGAGGAGTCATGGGCATTGTTAGGGGACGGGGTCGCAGTCGCATGGCACTTACCTTGTGATTGTTGGCTGTTTCGGGACGAGTCAAGCTGTGTAACACCCACGCAGCCTTCAGGTGTGAGGGTGTCCTCGACAAGGTCCTCCAATGGTGTGTTGGGTGTGGCAATTGGATCCCCTCCAACGGTGGCAACTTGCTCCCCAAGCCTCTCCGCAATGCGCTCCTTTGCACGACCTCTCAGGTCGTACCATGCTTCTTCAAGTCGTCGATTGACCGCTGGGTCGCCCCGACTGCATTAACTTTTGCGCGGATGCGCAGCCAGATCCGGCGCTTCTCTGCCTCTGGCATGTATGACCTGGCAAAAAAGGGTTTCTGCATGCCATGCCTGGCACAGAAGAGTCTCCCTCGCCGGGCTACCACAAAAGTGTCTCTGCGTGTATGACCTGGCACAAAAGGGTTTCTGCATGCCTTTTCTGGCACAAAAGAGACTACATGTACCTCATCCAGCACAAAAGGGTCTACTCATGCCTAGTCCATCACAAAAGGGCCTCTGCACACTTGTTCCAGCACAAATGGGACTCCACATGCTTGTTCCAGCAGAAAAAGGAGTCTGCATACCTTGTCTGGCACAAAATGGACTCTGTGTGCCTGGTCCTGCACACGAGGAACTCTGCGTGCATGGTCTGGCACAAAAAGGACTCTGCATGCCTGGTGTGGTAGAAAAGGGACTCTGTGTGCCTGGTCAGCACAAAAGCTACTCTGCGTGGCTGGTTCAGTCCAAAAGGGTCCAGCACAAGAGGGACTCTGCATATCTGGTCCAGCACAAAAGTGACTCTGCGTGCTAGGCCTGGCATAAAAGGGACTCCACGTGCCTGGTCCATAACAAAGGGAATTTTGCATGCCAGGTCCGGCACAAAAGGTACTCAGCATCCTTTGTCTGACACAAAAGGGACTCTGCATGCCTGGTCCAGCACAAGAAGGACTTTGCGTGCCTGTTCTGGCACAAAAGGTACTCTGCATGCTTGTTCCAGCACAAAAGGGACTCCATGTACCTCGTCCGGTAACAAAAAGGACAGTGCATGTCTGGGCCGGAACAAGAGGGACTGCTCGTGCCTGGTCTGGTACAAAAGGGACTCCATGTGACTGGTCGGGCACAAAAGGGACTTTACGTGGTCCGGCACAAATGGAACTCTGCTTGCCGGGTCCGGCACAAAAGGGTCACCGCGTGTCTTGTCCGGCACAAAAGAGACTCTGCTCTGCATGACTGTTCAAGCACAAAAGGGACTCTGCATGCCTGGTCCGTCAGAAAAGGGACTCCATGTGCCTGTTCCAGCACAAAAGGGACTGCGCATGTCTGGTCCAGCAGAAAAGGGACACTGCATGTCTGGTTTGGCACAAAAAAGACTCTGCATGCCTGGTCCGGCACAAAAGGGACCCCGCGTGCCCGGTCGGGCACAAGAAGGACTCCCTGTGTCCAGTCTGGCACAAAAGGGACTCAGTGTGCCTGGACCGGGACAAGAGGGACTCTGCATATCTGGTCCAGCACAAAAGTAACTCTGTGTGCTAGGCCTGGCATAAAAGGGACTCTGCATGCCTGATCCATAACAAAGGGGACTTTGCATGCCAGGTGCGGCACAAAAGGTACTCAGCATGCTTGGTCCAGAACAAAAGAGACTCCGTGCGCCAGGTCCAGCATTAAAGTGATCTGCATGCCTGGTCCAGCACAAAAAGAACTCAGAGTGCCTGGTCTGGCACAAAAGGGACTCCGTGTACATGGTCCAGCACTAGAAGGACTCTGCGTGTCTGTTCAAGCACAAAAGGTACCCCGCGTGCCTGGTCCTGCACAAGGGGGACTTTGCGCGCCTGTTCTGGCAGAAAAGGTACTCCGTATGCTTGTTCCAGCACAAAAGGGACTCCATGTACCTCGTACTGTACAAAAGGGACAATGCATGCCTGGGCCAGCAGAAGAGGGACTGCCCGTGCCTGGTCTAGTACAAAAGAGACTCCATATGACTGGTCGGGCACAAAAGGGACTTTACGTGGTCCAGCACAAATTGAACTCTGCTTACCTGGTCCGGCACAAAAGGGACTCCGCATGTCTTGTCCAGCACAAAAGGGACTCTGCTTGCCTGGTCAAGCACAAGAGGGACTCCGCTTTCCTGGCCTGCACAAAAGAGACTTTGCTTGCCTGGCATGCACAAAACGGACTCTGTATGCCTGTTCCAGCACAAAAGGGACCCCACATGCTTGGTCCAGCACAAAAAGAACTCTGCGTGCCTGTCCCAACACAAAAGGGACTCCGCCTGCATTCTCTGGCTCAAAAGGGACTCGGGTGCCTGTCCCGGCACAGAATGGACTCTATGTGCTTATTCCAGCAAAACAAAAGGTCTCTGCATGCCTGGTCAAGCACGGGAGGGCGTCTGTGTGTCTGGTCCAGCACAAAAGGGACTCTGTGTGCCTGGTCAGCACAAAAGGGACTTTGCGAGCCTGTTCCGGCACAGAAGGGACTCTGTGTGCATGCTCTGGCACAAAAGGTACTCAACAAGCATGTTCCAGCACAAAAGGGACTCTGCTTGCCTTGTCCAGCACACGAGGGACTCTGTGTGCCTGATCTGGTACAAAATGGACTCTATGTGCCTGGTCTGGCACAAAAGAGACTTTGCATGCCTGGTCTGGCACAAATGGAACTCGACTTGACTGGTCGTGCACAAAAGGGACTCTGTGTACCTCATCCGGCACAAAAGGGACTCTGCATGCCTAGTCTGGTACAAAACGGACTCTGCATGCCTAGTCTGGTACAAAAGGGACTCTGTATGCCAGATTCAGCACAAAAGGGACTTGGCTTGACTGGCGTGTACAAAAGGGACTCCACGTGCCCGGTCAAACACAAAAGGGACTCCACATGCTTAGTCTGGCACAAAAAGGACTCTGTGTGCCTGTCCGGGCAGAAAGGGGACTCTTAGTGGCTGTTCTGGCAAAAAAGGGACTCCATGTACCTCGCCTGGCAGAAAAGTATCTACGCATGCCTAGTCTGGCACAAAAGGGACTCCGCAAACCTGTTCCAGCACAAAAGGGACTCCACATGCTTGTTCCAGCACAAGAGGGACTCTGCATACCTTGTATGGCATGAAAGGGACTCTGCGTGTCTGATCCTGCACAAGAGGAATTCTGTGTGCATGGTCTGGCACAAAAAGAACTCGGCATGCCCGGCGCAGCACACAAGGGACTCTGCGTGCCTGGTCAGCACAAAAGCTACCATCTGCTTGGTCCAGCGCAGAAGGGACTACGCATGCCTGGTCTGGCACAAAAGGCACTCCCTGCCAAGTGTAGCACAAAAAGGGTCACTCGGGTCTTCCTTTCTGGTTTGGCACAAAAAGAGTTACCCTCCCCGGGCTAGCACAAAAGGGTTTCTCTGTGTATGACCTGGCACAAAAGGGTTTCTGCATGCCTAGCACAAAAGGTACTCTGCATGCTTGTTCTGGCACAAAGGGACTCTGTGTACCTTGTGCAGCACAAAAAGGACTATGTGTGCCTGGTCCAGCACAAGACGGACTCCTCATGCCTGGTCTGGTACAAAAGAGTCTCCATGTGCCTGATCCAGTACAAAAGAGACTTTACTTGCCTGGTCCAGCACAAATGAGACTCCGCTTGCCTGGTCTGGCACAAAAGGGACACCATGTACCTGGTTCAGAGGAAAAGGGACTTCACATGCCTGGTCCACACAAGACAGACTCCGTGTGTCTGGTTCAGTGCAAAAGGAACTCCGTGTGCCTGGTCTGGCACAAAAGGGACTCCGCTTGCCTGGTCCGGCATAAAAGGGACTGTGCTTGACTGGTATGGCACAAAAGTGACTCTGCGTGCCTGGTTCGGCACAAAAGGAACTCTGCGTGCCTGGTCCGGCACAAATGGAACTCTGCGTACCTCGTCTGGAACAAATGTGCTACACGTGCCTGGTCCGGCACAAAATGGACGCCATATGCCTGTTCTGGCACAAAAGGGGAATCAGCGTGCCTGGTCCAGAACAAAAGGGATGCTGTGTGCCTCGTCTGGCACAAAATGGACTCCGGGTGCCTGGTGCAGCAGAAAAGGGACACTGTGTGTCTAGTGTAGCACGAAAAAGACCCTGCATGCATGGTCCTGCATAAAAGGGACTCAGCGTGTCTGTTCTGGCACAAAAGGAACTCTGTGTAGCTCGACCAGCACAAAAGGGACTTTGCGTGCATGGTTCAGCACAAGAGGGACTCTGCGTGCCTGGTCCGGCACAAGAAGGACTTCCTGTGTCTTGTCCAGCACAAAGGGGACTCGGCGTGCCAGGTCCTGCACAAAAGGGACTCCGCGGGCCTGTTCCAGCACAAAAAGTACTCCGCTTATCTCTTCTGGCACAAAATGGACTCTGCATGCCTGGGCCAGCACAAGAGTGACTCTGTCTGCCTGGTCTGGCACAAGATGGACTCCGTGTGTCTGGTCCGGTGCAATAAGGACTCCCAGAGTCCGGTCTGGCACAAAAGGGACACTGTGTACTGGGTCCAGCACAAAAGGGACTCTGCATGCCTGGTCCAGCACCAGAGGGACTCCGCATGCCTGGTCCGAGACAAAAGGGACTCAGCGTACCTCTTCCAGCACAAAAGGGACGCTGCGTACTTCACCTGGCACAAAAGGGACCCTGCGTGCCTGGCCCGGCGCAAGAAGGACTCCCAGAGTCCGGTCTGGCACAAAAAGGACACTGTGTACTGGGTCCAGCACAAAAGGGACTCTGCATGCCTGGTCCAGCACCAGAGGGACTCCGCATACCTGGTCCGAGACAAAAGGGACTCAGCGTACCTCTTCCAGCACAAAAGGGATGCTGCGTACTTCATCTGGCACAAAAGGGAGTCTGCATGCCTGGCCCAACACAAGAGGAACACTGCATGCGTGGTCTAACACAAAAGGGACTCCACATGCCTGTCCCAGCACAAAAGGGAATTCATGTGCCTGGTCCAGCACAAAAGGGTCTCCACTTGCCTTGCCTGCACAAAAGGGACTTTGCGTGCCTCGTGTGGCACATTAGGGACTCTGCATACCTCATCTGGCACAAAAGGGACTCCACATGCATGGTCTGACACAAAATGGACTCTACATGCCTGGCCCAACACAAAAGGAAATCCACATGCCTGTTCCAGCACAAAACGGACTCCACGTTTCCTGATCCAGCACAAAAGGGATGCTGTGTGCCTGGTCTGGCACAATAGGGACTCCGCGTACATCATCTTGCACAAAAAGACATCTGTGTGCCTGGTCCAGCACAAGAGGGACTCCGCGTGCATGGTCTGACACAAAAAGGACTCCACATGCCTGGCCCAACACAAAAGGGAATCCACGTTTCCTGGTCCAGCACACAAGGGACTCTGCATGCCTGGTCTGGCACAAAATGTACTCCGGGTGCCTGGTCTAGCACAAAAGGGACTCTGTGTGCCTGGTCTGGCACAAAAGTTACTCCCTGACAAATGTGGCACAAAAAGGGTCACCAGGGTCTCCCTATCTTGTTTGGAACAAAAAGGGTCTCCCCCCATGGGCTGGCACAAAAGGGTCTATACGTGTATGACCTGGCACAAAAGCATTTCTGTATACCTGGCTTGGCACAAAAGGGTCTCTGCCTGATTGCTCCAGCACAAAAGGGACTCAGCATGCCTGGTCCAGCACAAAAGGACTCAGCTTGCCTGGTCCAGCACAAAAGTGACTCTGTGTGCCTGGTTGGGCACAAAAGGGATACTGTGTGCCTGGTCTGGCACAAATGTGACTCTACGTACCTCGTCAGGCACAAAAGGTACTGTGCATGCCTGGTCCGGCACAAAATGGACACTGCGTGCCTGTTCTGGCACACAAGGGGTATCTGCATGCCTGGTCCGGAACAAAAGGGAGGCTGTGTGCCCCGTCTGACACAAAAGAGACTCCGCGTGCCAGAACCAGCATAAAAAGTAAACTATGTGTCTGGTCCGGCACAAAATAGGCTCTGCATACCCGGTCTGGCACAAAATGGGACTCCTCGTACCTCGTCCAGCACAAAAGGGACTCTGTGTACATGGTCTGGCACAAAAGAGACACTGCATGCCTGGTCTGGCACAAAAGGACTCCGAATGCATGGCCGGCACAAAATGGAATACATGTGCCTGGTCCGGCACAAAAGGGACTCCTTGTGCCTATTCCAGAACAAAAGGGACACTGTGTACCTCATCTGGCACAGAAGGGACTCTGCGTACCTGGTCTGGAACAAAAGGTACTCCCTGCAACTGTGGCACAAAAAGGGTCACCCGGGTTTCCCTCTCTTGTTTGGAACAAAAAGGGTCTCCCTCCACGGGCTGGCACAAAAGGGTCTCTGCGTGTATGACCTTGCACAAAAGCATTTCTGCGTACCTTGCTTGGTACAAAAAGGTCTCTGCATGCCTTTTCCGGCACAAAAGGGACTCAGTGTGTTTGTTCTGGCACAAAAGGGACTCCGCGCATATTGTTTGGCACAAAAGGAACTCTGCGTGCCTAATCCGGCACAAGAGGGACTCCGCGTGCTTGGTCCAGCACAAAAAGGACTCCGTGTGCCTGTCCCGGCACAAATCAGACTCCGTGTGTGTGGTCTAGCACAAAAGGGACTCTGCATGCCTGTTACCGCACAGACAGGACTGCGGGTGGTTGGTCCAGCACAAAAGGTACTTTGCATGCTTCTTCCAGCACAAAAGGAACTCTGTCTACCTCGTCCAGCACAAAAGGGACTCTGCATGCCTGGTCCACCACAGGAGGGACTCCGCATGTTTGGTCCGGCACAAAAGGGACTCCTTATGTCTGGCCCGGCACAAGAGGGACTCTGCGTGTCTGGTCCAGCACAAAAGGGACACTACGTGCCTGGTCCAGCACAAATGGGACTATGCGTGCCTGCTCTGGTACAGAAGGGACTCAGCATGCTTGTTCTGGCACAAAAGGTACTCCGCATGCTTGCTCCGGCACAAAAGGAATCTGTGTACCTCATCTGGCACAAAAGGAACTCTGCCTGCCTGGTCCAGCACAAGAGAGACTCTGTGTGCCTGCTCTGATACAAAAAGGAGTCCATGTGCCTGGTCCAGCACAAAAGGGACTTTACGTACCTGGTCTGGCACAAAAGGAACTCTGCTTGCCTGGTCCAGCACAAGAGAGGCTCTGCGTGCCTGCTCTGATACAAAAAGGATTACATGTGCCTGGTCTGGCAAAAAAGGGAATTAACATACCTGGTCTGGCACAAATGGGACTATGCTTGCCTGGGCCGGCACAAAAGGAACTCTGCGTTCCTGGTCCAGCAAAAAAGGGACCCCACATGCCTGTTCCAGCACAAAAGGAACTCTGTATGTCTGGTCCAGCACAAAAGGGACTCTATGTGCCTATTCCGTCACAAAAGGGACTCCGTATGCCTGGTCTGGCACAAAAGGGACTTTGCGTGCCTGGTCCGGCTAAAAAAAAGGGACTCCGTATGTCTGTTCCAGAACAAAAGGGACTCTGTATGTCTGGTCTGGCACTAAAGGGACTCTGTGTGCCTATTCCGGCAAATAAAGGGGCTCTGCATCCCTGGTCTGGCACAAAAGGGACTATGCATGCCTTGTCCGGCACAAAAGCGACACAGTGCCAGTTCTGGTAACAAAGAGACTCCATGTGCTTGTTCCGGCACAAAAGGGACTCCGCGTGCCAGGCTCAGCACAAAAGGGGACATGCAGCACACAAAGACTAAGGAAAAAACACGGAGAAATAAAGTTATTTAACCTTGTTACTCCTCCCCTGGGGATGTGCAGCATTTTTATGCATTCCCAGGTCTACCGGTAATGGTAAATCTGGGAAAGCTCCAAAATGCCTGGGTGGTGCTTGGGAACAATCCTGCTCTACCCATGGAATGCCTCCCTGGAGCAGACCATCGCAACACACTAATTTGTACTGCGTTGCGTTACTCTAGATTTATCAAGCCATGCATGGCCACTTAAGAGCTGTGTCACTCTTGCGCCCCGTTGAGTGTCCCAAGGGTGACGCAACCCTTTGATAAATTTGCCCCTGAAGCTTTAGTCTTTTTTTTTTATTTTATTTGAATGTAATCTTTATTGTTTAGTTAATTAAAACCATAACAAGTTTCCTGTTCAGTTTACAACCAATGTTTGAAGAAAAAATTGCATAAAAGAGAAATGTTCAAGAATTAAATTGCAACAAAATAAAATCCAAATAATCATATTCATGACGATAAAAAAAAGTCAGAATAGCCACATTTGTGGTACGCTGTTCATCAAATAAATTTGACTGGGAAAGCAAATAAATGTTGCATCCAGAATACTTGCTGACATCCTTTAGAAGAGTCTCACTAAATTTCACCCCTTTGATGGCAACGTCGAGCTCAATAGCCACTGTTTACGTTTGATAGACTGATGGTTTGCCCGATCGATAAATTGCTCGTCACAAATAAGTTATGAATATTTGATTTTTCTCTAGTGCTGACAGGGCAAGTTTTGATGTATGGGTTGAGACGCACATGCATTAGCACATAGACTGCATAAATTATGCAGACAGACCGGTGCTGCAGAGCAGATGGAAGGAAGTTCGGTGTTTTAGAGGTTTACAAACTATCAGATAGGAACTGATGACGCATAAAGAGACAGGCAATGGCTCGGCGCGAGAACAATACTTGGTATTCAGCCTGGGCCAGACAAGACACACTGCCACTCTGGCATTTTCCCGGTGGGCTTCTGGATTAAGGGTTTGATTTCAGAACTAGATGGGCTCCCAGGAGGGCGTGGCCTTCTGCAGTGTGTAACTAATTTGAATATTTTTCCCAGGGCTTTTTTTTATTTCTAGTCCAACCTTGGGTCGCAGGCAGCACATCAAGGACTAGTGAAAATGGCAAACTTGTGTATACACAATATGTGTTGATGACTAGATGTCATCAGGAAGCCTGGAAATGGCAGCAATAAATGGCAGTAAGTTTGAGAGGAAGTAAAAAAAAAATTTAAATATAGAGACAATTATGATATATTGGAAAGAGTAAGTATAGTGCCTACGACGACCTGATTTTGACTCTTGGAGCTTTTAATAAAAGTACCATTATTACCGTACTCGCCGACTATCATTCATTATGCAGTGCCAAGATGGACTTCACCGTCCTTAGTAGAGAAGTGTGGCTCACTGGTTAGAGGAGGTAGACCCTGAAGCAGAGGTCAGACCCGGGACCAGGGTTCAATTCCCGATGCGGCATGGTCTTGAGCCCAAATATCCACGGACTCGATAATTCTCGTTTCGGTGCCTACTCTAATCACGGGTTCACACTCTGCAGCTCTGGGCATTAGCCTGCTTAATCTCCACTACGGCCCCCCCCCCTGCGGCGGGATGCCTGGCTTTCACCTTGGTATCTCGCACAGGGAAAAAGCCAGGACGGGTTCCCAAGGCAAGCGCCGAGATGCCTACGGGTAATCGAGCGCTATATAAGAAGGCATAATAATAATCATTATCCTCATTTCTTTGGATGGTTTGGGTAGAGCCTTACAATGCTCATCACTGTGAAACGATGGAAAGTCCTGAAACGTGTAAAAAAAAAACACTAACCGCTATATGTATCAACAAACCATTTTGCATTTCCTAAATAGCGAATTTTAAGGAATCGCTATTTAGGAAATGCAAAACGGTATGTATGTACAAAATCGCTTTCCAATAGCGATTCCTTAGCATTCCTTAATTTGAGATTAGCAAATTGTCAATCGCAAATTACCCCTTCATTTCCATGGGCCAGGAGGCCCATAGGAATGAAAGTGCAATTTGCAATTAGCACTTTGCTGATCGCAAATTAGGGATGTTTCCAAGGGTGCAGGGGTGTCTCAAGAACACCCTGCTGCACCCCTGAAAAAGACATTTGGGGGCATATGGCGCACATACATGCCCTAAGGGCATGTATGGGCGTCATATGGCACCTTTGGTTTTTATCAAAAAAGATTTTTGATAAGAAATCGCAAATTACCACCAACTAGAAGTTGGTGGTAATTTGCTACTCCTTAATGGCATTTTTTGCATTTTATTTGTTTGATACATTGCATTTAAGGAATCGCAAAATTTGCAATTCCTTAAGTGCAATCGCAAAATAAGGATTAGCAAATTTTGCTATTCCTTATTTTGCATCAAACTAGTTTGATACATTCCATTTGTCTAATTAGCATTCGCAAAGGCCGAAATTCGCAGAATTTCGGTCTTTGCGAATGCTAAATAGCTTGATACATATAGCGGTAAGTCAACTGTAAACATGTGCAAATCGCGCAAAAAATGTGTGAAAGTTTATTTGGGAGGGCCCACTCGTCTAAAGCGCTCTGCCCTATCGTCATCTGTAAAAATTCATAGCCAATCTGCCCTTTTCAGTAAATGTTGTAAAATCATTTTCCAGAATTGCAAGCTCTGTTAAATGCCCCATCAATTGCCACAGATCCCCAATGCCAGCAGCAGAAAGAGACGCTTGCCCTGTAGCTTTACCTCAGCATATTCTCCACATGCCAGTCCTTGCAACCTATATGTTGATACAGGATGACAGTAGCATAAGTAAACCAGGCCTTTGTTACATGCCCCTCCTCTCAAGTGCACAAGCCATTAACTCCACCCTCTCCAATCGTGCCTCATGTTTGGATGACTGTGCTGGGTATCCTAAATATGCCTTTCTTCCAAAGGTTGATTTCATAATGTAGTTGATCACAGATTTCTTTCAGCCTGCTCTTACCACTGTAGAGGGGTACCCCTTTGGCATGAAGTCCACAAGGATCCTGGTGGAGGGCTTTTTCCTAGTCGTGTACATTGATCCATGACAAATGGTGGAACCACAGCTACTTAGTGGCAGCTCCTCCACAGTGGGAGAGGAGTGTCACCCCCCTGCCTGGCGTAGAGCCAGCAAAGGAAAAATAAAACGATGCTCTAGTTCGTTTGTCAGCTTGTGCATGGAGGGGCTGGGCATGGGAGGGGGAGGAGGAGAGCTTGCGCACTCCCTAGTCCCTAAGTGATCATGTGTGTTTGGCTTGCTGTCTCCCCCCGCGCTCGCTCTCCCCCTACCGCGCTCCCCCCACGCGCCCCTTCACACTTTGTTACTGGCAGCCGCCACTGTCAGAATGATCATACACCCGGTTCTTCTGGTCTTGGCCTGTGAGTGGGCTGATTCAGAAGCCCATGAGGGTAATACCCTCAAACCCCTATCATGTTGCTGATGAGAGTCAGGGACTTTGCATCAATACTTAAATGCACACTATGGTCCAAGTAGGGTGTACTACTACATAGCTGCCAAGTTTTCATTTTGCTTCTGTGTGACATTTCCATGGTTTAACTGGACTTATGTGTGACATTCCATGTGACACTGCAATTGATACTTAATTTTCTTTCAAATGTACTATCATTGAAATTAATATTGGCATTCGACTTGTAAAACAGTGCATGATGTCCTGAGGTTTAACCAGGGTAACTGCATACCTTTACTCATCCCTTTATGTTCTGTTCAGGTTGAAGAGTCTGGTACCAGATAATGATAAGTGTAGAGCCACTCAGTGTACTGACAAAATAGTTACACTGCCCAGCACAAAAAGAACGACTGCTGCTAATCTCATAGGAACTGTTTAATTTTGTGACAAAATGTTCAATTGCGTGATAAAACAATTTGTGTTAATCTGACCTATGATGCTTGGCACTTGGCAGGGCTGCTACCATTATATCACAGGCAGTATATTAGGAGTCACTACATGTCATGGGACATTACTTTGCAGGTACGTGAGAGTTCTAAAAATAAAATGTATATTTTTTATTGTAATTATTAAACACTTGAATTGTGTGTGTGTGTGTGCATATAAATCTATACAGATTCTCTAAAAAATAAATATTAAAGTGACACTCTAGGTACGTGTTGAAATGAGAAGAAACAAATGTTATAAAAACACTGAAATATGCAAGTTATAGTTTAGTCAATTAACTATAACTTGCGCCCCCATTGTGCGCTACTTATGACCTTACATATTGCCTTGAGGAATATGATACTCACCAGTAATTTGAACAATATTGTACTTTAAATCTAAGGAGTGATTTTATCAATAATGTCACTTAATTTGTCACAAGTGATGAAATATGTGATGTCATAAGCAATGCATGATGGGGGCACAAGTTATTATTAATTAACAGTACTATAACCAGCATATTTCAGTTGTTTCAGGTTTTTCAACATTATTTCTTGTCTTAATACATAACCAATAAAGTCACTTTAGCCCTTGTTTTTTTCAGTGAATTCCAGTTTTTTCTACCGGATTCTAAATTGGATCCACACACAACCCTGCTAGAGTACCCAATCCAAGCTGTTCAAAACATTAGGCTCTGCAATGGGGTGGGCTTACTGCATGGCCTGGCTTCAAGGCCCTACCATGCACCCACCCCATAGCAGGTGGCCATTCCGTGCTGCACACAGCCTCTGGTCATGTACAGAGGGAGCTGGCCAATGGATCTGTGCCCAATCCTCAAATGACGCCCCTCTGCGCTTGCGCCAAACCACTACTGCTCACAAAGTTTTTGTACTAAAAGTTTTACTATTTTAAAATAAGGGAGCTTCTAAGTGACTTAGATGATGGGCAGGGTGAGTAAACAGATGTAGAAATTGGGAATGCTGTACTTGTGCAATCAATCTCCCTCTTTAACTATTTATAGCCACTTTAAATACACATTATGCCTCAAATTACTAAAAACATATACCATCCCTCACATTGTAACCTCTTGATTTCATACCTACATTAAAATTTCAATACTCATTTACTTCAGCCTGCTCCTAAAGGAAAGGCTACAAATTCAACAGCTCATATTCCAACAAAATGGCGTCCAGGAGTGCCTCACTTTTGTCTTGGAAACTAAATGTTAGTGCACTAGTTGTTCTTTAGAACTCTATGGTGAAGCTGCAGCTGATCACTAGACAGTTAACTAACTGAGTATTACTGGAAGTATGTATCACTCAACATACCAGCCTTTTTTTTTACATTAATGAGGAAGATATTTGAGATTTTTTTGAAAATGTGTCCTGATTTTAGCATTCTAGAGTGCTAACCTTAATTTCTATGACAACATGAACCACCTCATTTTGTTCATTTCTACAGGGACTGTTTTTAGTTTTACAGCTATGATTTAAATATGATGGCATTTAGGATTGGCACACTTTTATCATAAATACAGAACTTTAGCACTAAAAATGTTCAATAGAACACTGTGGTGAAGCTGCAGTAGAAGAATGTGGACTCAAGTGTCAGACTGCTGCTGGTGTTGGAAGTACATGTTTTACTGAGCATACCAGACTTTGTTTCTGAAATTGATCCAAAAGATATTTTAAAATGTATAGACATGTGTCCTCTAGATTTCTGTAGGGAACGCTTTCACTTTTACGGCTTTGTTTGGCATCAAGATGGCATTCAGGCATAAATATAGAATGTTAGCACTTTAGTTGTTTATTAGAACACTCTGGTGAATCTGCAGTAGAACACTGGGGCATAAACTGCTGCTGTTGGAAGAACATCCTTTAATTAGAATACCAGACTTAGTTCTCACATGGCTAGAGAAGATAGTATGAACTTATAGAAAATGGGTTATCATTTAAGCTTCTGGAGCACCTCCCATAACCTATATGAGAAAACCGTGAAAGAAATCTGTTTTCTCGCAAACGCCATTAATCAAATCCCAGCAGAGGCTCAGTACTTTTCACAGGTAAAATTGCTTTAGAACACACAACAATTCCTAAAATGAGTATGGTACAACCAAGCAACAATTTACACTGTGATTAAATCTGTTATCATCATTCATATGTATTCCTCGTTGTGACCCTCAACAACAATGTATTTCCATGGGGACCATGTCTCAGAGTCCTGTAATGGCCGCCCCAAATTTTTCCCTGTTATGTCCTGCAAATCAAGTAGGGATCTCCTTGAGACCCCCTCACCTGTCCATGAGGTCAGGTGTGCTCTCCCTGCCCCTTTATAGTTTTCTTAATCGATTTCAGGAAGCAGGGACCATATAACTGAGCCTTGTAATGTCTGCCACAACAAATTGTTAATGTAAGCCTGGCTTCCTGGAGCAAGCTCAAACAGATTCTGCTACTCACCCTTCTGTGAATCCACTAGTAATAGGAGCTCCATATTGGAACTTTGAGATTTAACTGCACTGTACCCCAACTCCTCAAATGAGATTGTCTTCAAGTAGTTAATTTTACTACATTTGCATCTTGGGTTAGGGTTTGGTTATGGATTACAGATAGTCATGAGACCTACAGCTACCTTGGGTAATAAAGGGGTGTAATGCACATACTGGTGGATGATTAATCGCTTCTCTCTTTGTGGCTGTTTCAGTCGCTTCATTTATAAAGTGCATAGAGTATCTGTAATGTACTGATCCTTAAGGGATTTAACCCAGTGTGGGAATTTAAATGAGTGTGATGGTGGAGATACAAGGTGAGCCACTTTTTTGTGTGTCTTTTTTCAGGTTTCTGGGAGTTTCAGTTTTTAATTTTGACAACTGCAAATCCAATGAAACCTTTGTAACTAATTTCAGCAATTGGCTCTGTTACAAAACGCAGGGTGCAGTGACAACCTATATACAGGCTCGCTGGAATCATGTGATTCGGCTGCATCAGTGATTTTCACATAACTGTAGATTTCCACATTTTGCACATTTTGACAAAACAATGTTTCTGGCTCAAAGTTATTCAAACAGCAAATGTGGTACAGAGTAATTGCAGATCATTTGTAAAGGTTAACTGGTCACCTTTCATTTGCTGATTGCTGTGTTCATTTTTTTTTTTCAAACTGTATTTACCAGTTTCATAATGAAAAATCAATATATTACACCAACCCCAGTTCAATGGAAGTTATGGCAGTACAAATGTGTTAAGTAGTTTGTTCAATGCATGACATTCATCACCGCAGAATGTTAGATAGTCAGTACCATTGGATTAACATTCACATATTAGGCACACCATACCTGATGGGCCTGTCCCTGTGAAACAGTCAGTACGCAAAATGGGAAACATTCTTATTTTCAATTGAAATATCACAATACTGTATTTATCATGCAGGTGACAGCGGATCAACCTATAACCGCAGATACCAGTCCGTTTTCCACCTGTGTGGAAGGTTGTGAGTGTGTCTTTGCAGTGTACTGTTTAAGAGGACCCCAAATGTCTTCTGGGCGGAAAGTTCTGGGCAAAGTGGAGGCATATAAATCGCTATAGATGTTGCAATATGCCAAACTTTTTAGCCAGTCTCTGCGTGTCGGCAAAGCCTTTCGCCCCCACTTTAGCTCTACTTCCCTTCTGGCCGGCAGTAAATCCAGGGCTGTGAATTTCCTGACTGACTTTGGAATGTTTTAACATACCCTAATAAGGCAACTTTTGGAGTGGGTACTAGGTCTAAGCCTATCATTTCCCCGAGTGTGTGGTGAATTTCGGTCCAATACATGCTGATTTTGCCGCAGGTCTAAGCTAGGTGCGCAAAATCTGCCTGTGGGGATTTACATTTTAGGCAACAGTGGGTACTGCCTGGGTCTATTTTGTGTGTCTTCTCAGGTGTGATGTAATTTCTGCGCAGGAATTTGAAGTGGATGAGTTAGTGGCGGTTATTGAGGGAGAGCGCCTTGGTTTGTTGGCAGCACATGGCCCATTGGTCATCAGTAATTGGGTGACCTAGATCTGCCTCCCAGGCAGCCCGTATATTAGCAACGTTGATTGGGATTATCTCTGTACAGGATCTGTATAATTTGGGAATCAGATGGACCCCAGTAACGCTATCAATAACTGCGGACAAGGGGTGAACGGGCTAGGTTCGACGAGGAAGTCAGGGGTCTTGGCTCGTAAGGTGGCACGAAGTAGGGTAAGCACAAATTTGTCCATGAATGATGCCTCGTTGAAATTATCTCCGTCGGTAACAGAAAAGACTTGGCCATCGATGTAAAGGTCCCCTATAGTAGTCCTGTCAAACCGAGAAAGAGTGTGCTGCACTATCTTCTCCCCAGTAATCGGTATCCAGCATTGATTCAGAATCGGTAGGCTCAGGAAGTACAGAATCGACGATCCCAGTATCCTAATTAATTTTAGCCAGACCCAGCTGGTAGTGGAGACCGTCTGAATGTCTAGAGGGTCACGAGGGTTGCTCAGGGGCAAGACTGTGTTCAGCGGGTCCGGTAGGATTAAGTCGGCCTCAGGTCGTAAATAGGGGATCCTAGCATCGGGGTGGAACCAGGAGTGAGCATATCTGCACTGAGCAATCAAATAATATAGCTGAAAAATAGGAACTTCCAAGCCACCCCCTGTGATATGGGAGTGTCATGACCTCCAATCGAATCCTGGGGGGCGTGCCCCCACCCAAGTCAGCCGAATAAGGTGGGTATTTATGGATTTGAAGAATCGATTCAGTAGTGCAATAGGAATATTATTAAATAAATATAGCAATTTAGGCAAGACAATCATTTTAATCAGCGAGATAGGCCCAGCAATCGAGAGTGGGTGCCTCAGCCTCCTGTCCACCTGTTTTTCTAGTGTGTGAATTGCCGTGCCATAGTTCGATGGCATGATTTCAGTGGTGTCTAAGTGTATATTGATCCCCAAGTATTTAACCGAGTCTGAACACCAGGTCAATGGGTATTCACACTCCCATCTGATTGTACCAGTGGTGGGTTGGAAAATTACAGACTTGTGCCAGTTTATTTCAAGGCCAGAGAAGAGGCCAAATCTAATGATCACTCGAATGAGTGGGTCTAAATTGTTTTGGGGGTCCCAAACATATAAAATAATATAATCTGCGTATAAGGACGTCAATAGTGGCCCTGTGTTAAATTGGATCCCTCTATGAAGATGACGCTCCTGAAAGTGTTGAATGAGTAGGTCCATTGCTAGAATGAAAAGCAGCGGGGGCAGCCCTGTCTGGTACCTCGGGATAAAGGGAAGGAACGGGAGAGCGTGCCATTCAAGCGCAGTCTGGCAGTAGGGGCCAAGTATAGCAACTCCGTGAGATTGATCAACCCAAAGGGCACGCCATCCTACGCATAACTGTCCATATAAATGGCCACTCTAGGGAGTCAAATGCTTTCTCCGCGTCCAACAGAACTGCTGCGGCCGGTGTACCAGGGTTGATTCTCTGCAGGACTGTGAAGAGAGTGCGCAGGTTTAGGGAAGTAGACCTGTGGGGTACAAACACCGACTGAGCAGGGGGAAATTATTTTGTCCAACAGCAGTGCGAGACGCACCAAGATCGTTTCCGCCAGTATTTTGTAATCGTAATTTAATAGTGATAGTGGCCTATATGACCCGCAGCGCAAGGGATCCTTGCCGGGTTTCGGTAATAAGATGATCACTGCTTCTTGCAATGTAGGAGGTAACTGGTTCCATTCTAAAGATTCATGGTAGACTTCAATGAGCTTTGGAGCCAATATATCTTTATAACATTTATAAAATTCGCCTGTGTAGCCATCGAGGCAGGGGGCGGCAGAACCGTTTAGCACATCTATTGTATCGATTATTTCATCTTTTGAAAATGGCTCTGCGAGGAAATCCTGAATGTATTTATCCATGTACACCAGGGCAATCTCAACAAAACACTTGTCTTGCTCCGCCGAGGTGTGGACTAGTTTGGAAGTGTACAGTCATTCATAATAGGCCAGTAATGTGTCCCGGATATCTGATGTGTCTGTTAAAGTAGCCTCAGAATCAGATCGGAGTTCAGCGATATATCATGTGGAATACGGGGTTCTCAGCGGTTGTGCTAATGTGCGCCCCGGTCTCTCACCCTCGCCATACCTGCGTGCCACCGCATATTTTCTGAGGAAGTGTGTTTCTCTCTCAGTAGCTTCCCGAAATTCTAACAATAACGCCCGCCGGAGCCGCTCTTCCTCTGTAGTGTCAGGGGAGCAATGCATAGAGGCTTGAACAGCAATTTGCTGCTGCTCAGTGCTGACTAGAGTTTTCCTCATATCTTTCAGGACCCCAGTGTGCTTGGCGATGGCTATGCCCCTAATGTATGCCTTAAAGGCCTCTCAGAGCGTTGCCCATGTGTCTACTGACCCCGGTGTGTTCAGGTGTTAAACAGGGACTTAAAAGGTGAAACATTTGGAAAGGTGTGGCAAGATTTGATAGATTCCAATGGATGTTCCAGAAAAGTATGTTTTCCAGTTTTTCCTGCTTTGGAGTAAAATGTATAAAGCTAAAGAATTAATCTTAATGAATAGATTTAAATTAAAAAGCAGACAGAATATTAGAGAGCTTCAAGGAATGACGAAGGAAGCTAGTAATGCATCAGATTGCTAACCTCAGTTAATGGTGGCAATTCTTCAAGGATGTGTGGATGTGGCTCTGGTTCATATGGGAAGGAGAAAAGATGGTAGGTTTGAATGTGGAAGTGTGTTAAGTGGTTTCTCCGCTTCTCTGTTAGTGTGTTTTTCATTTCATGTAGTATTCATAAGTGGAAAAGTACTTCTCTCTGTGGTTAGCAAGAGTGATAGGTGAAAATGGGCATGTCATACATATAAAAATGTTCCCAGACAAAAGGTTCTACTCAGTAATTGGGGTAAGTAATATGGAAGAAAAAGAGAGGGTAGTCTCTAAACGCCTGTAACCGAAACTAACAAAATGGCCACTGCTTCAGAAAAATATTTGATTTAATTAAAATGACAAAAATTCACTCAGGAGTTTGAATGTTTTAGAGAAAAGAAAGGAGGGCATGTGGCGTAACAACCAGAGCTTCAGACTTTGGAAAACTGGGGAGCTGGAATTGACTCTCGGCGTTGGCTTAACATCTTGTGATTCTGGACAAATCACATAATCTCCCCGTGCCTACCCAAAAAAATGGTATCCTTGTGTAATGTAACTGGTGCTCATGTAAAGCGCTCCAATACCGTAGTGTCGAGTTCGCACTATATAAAAATGCAAAAAAAAGAAGTGTGTTAGAAATGGGATTCCTGGTTAGCTGAGGTACACACCCAGGCCAGGAAGGAACTACCACTCTAATCAGGGTAAGCTGGAAACACACTAAAAGATAACCTGTGCTCATTCTCTGGTAGCTTGTCACAGAGCATTCAGGCTTATCTAAAGAGGCAATGTGTAATGTATTTGTGCAACACACACACTGTAACACAATGAATACACCACCAAAATACTCCACACAGGTTTAGAAGAATAAATTAATATATTTTGAACAAAACAAGACAAAACCAACAAATATCCAATGTACAGAAGTTGAGATATTGATATTTAAAGGAATGAATGCAGAAAAGCGTTTAGACGCAAGCAGCGCCAAAAAGGTTACTTTAGGTCACGTTGGACAAGGACAAAGTCAAAACTCGGGCCAACCTCGTGGAAGCACAGCCACAGGCCAGCTGTGGGACCCATGCAGGCCTCAGTGAACAAAGTACCTTTCCTGGTCGCAAGCAACAAAATGCATTGATCTTCTCCTCACAGTGATGGCAATGCATCGGTTCCGATTCACGCAGTCGGGATGATGCATCAAAGTCGAGCCTTGCGGTGGGGACCTCGGATCAGCAATGATTCGTCATCCAATCACAGAGTTGAGTCAATGGTTTGAAGTTGAGCCTACCGATCAGGACCTCAGATCGACGTTGCGTCATATTCGAACCTCGCAGTCAGGTCCCATGTCATTGTCGAGCCACGCAGGGCTGTCTCCAGATCACTCGGTGTCGAAAGATACTGCAACAGTTCTGATTAATGCAGTGGTGACGATACATAGATTTTGTAGCAAAATAGCTGCAGAACCCACATCTGAGGCCCAGAACTGGAGAGGGTACCTCAGACAAGGGTAGTCCAGCAGCACCAGCAGAATTGCATGAAGTCTTTTGTGTCCCTGAGACTTCATAAAACAGGAGACAAGCCAGCAAACCCTTGTAGATCTCTTGGAGGGAAGGCAGGGTTCAGCTCTCCCCCAGTAGAGTCGGAGACAACAGGTAAAGAAGCAGAAAAGCATACCTTCCAGATCAGTAGTCCAGTTGAATCTTTTAAGCAGTTAAATCCAACTTCCCCAGTACGGAGAATTTATCATTATCATTCCAATCATAGGAAACATAAAAAAGCTTTTCCTCTCTGATCAGGAATGACAGCTTAAAAGTGTATTAAGGAATTCCCAATGCTAGCCTACGAGAGGAGTACGCCTCACAGTAGTAAAAAATAAAATAGACTGTTTCTCACTACCAAAACAGAAAAGTACAAGTCCAACCTTTTACTTACATAGCACTCTGCCCTTAGGGCTACTTAGGGCCTACCTTACAGATGGTGTATATGTAATAACAGTGGAGTTTACGGCTTGGCAAGTATATTTAACTTCCAAGTCAAAGTGGCAGTAAACTACACACACAGGCACTGCAGTGGCAGGCCTAAGACAGGTTTGAAAGCCTGCTCCTGTGGGTGGCACAATCAGTGCTACAGCCCACTAGAAGTATTTAAAGTACAAGCCCTGGGTATATGATATACCTCTTTACAAGGAACCAACCAGTACAACAAATATGCTAATCAGGTATGCACCAATGTCATCATGTTAGGGGATAAGCCCGTGCACTTTAGCACTGATGAGCAGTGGTAAAGTGCTAAGAGTCCTAAGGCCAACAAAAAGAATCAGCAAAACGTGGAGGCAAAAGGCAAAATGTCTAGGGGAAGACCCTAAGGATAACAGGTTAACAAGGTGTGATTGGGAAATCCTGAAATGCACAGGACTTCTGTCTGAATGTGCATGCTGCAAAAAGGGAAAACACATGGGGAGGCATTTTTGCAAAGAAGTGGCTAATTAAAGACAAAGTGGCACTAACGTCATTTTAGTGAGTGGCCGTACTAGGGGTCAAAGAAAAGAGGCTTCCTGGGAGATGCTTTGGTTAAGGTGATGACTTTTTGAATGGTGGAGCTCCTTATATGATCTAACTTCATTGCAGCCAGGTCCCGTGTGATGGACAGTTGGGTAAGAATCAGACAGGTCTGAAAATCTACATCTTGAGACGCAGATTACATAAGAGAGCTAAAGTTTTCATTTCCGTCCTAACGCACAAGTATTAAAGTTTAAGATCTGATTTAGAGTTTGGTGGACAATTTACTCTGTTAAAAACATGACGGATATCCAGTCAGCCTGGTTATAAGTGCATTGTATCCTAAGGCACTTGTAATAAGGCAGATGGGATATCCGCAAAACTCTAAATCAGGCCCTTAAATTGTGTACCATCTAGCACTTACTTTTCTTTGAGAAGTGATAGCAGGAGAAAACACGTAGGATATTAATGCCCTCATCACAAGTTGCCCCATAATTTCAGAGAGGTAGCTTTTGTTATTGCACATATTGGAATTATGAGTTTTGCATTTTTTAATACACCTGCTATTATACTAACTATGCCTCTAAATACATTTCAGCATGTCAAACCTGCTGAAATATAAAGAGAAAAAAAGCCCGGAAAATACTGGGACATGTATATGTTGATATGGAAGGGGCAAAAATCTGCATGTTAGGCACTAGGGTGAAGTGGGGTGTTCATTTTCCTCCCTCTATAGTTCACTAATATGGGCAGAGGTAGGTAAAGTCTGGAAATGCCATGTGCCTCCAATTCTACGATCCACTGAGTGTGCCAGTGTTAAATGGGTAATCAGATTGTCACTGAGTCAGCATGGGAGCAGTGCACATGCATAAGCCTATAGAAAGTGCTTTAAATGGGCAGGTACTCACCGGTACTAAGTACTGGCACTTCTGAATTTTCTGCCCTTGAGTACCGGAACTGCTCCGTGGTCAAATAGAGTACCAGTACTCACGGGGCAGCAAAGCAAGAACACTGAAATTGGTTTGGCCTAGGCTAGGGCGCTCGACCTCGGACCTGCGGCCACATGCATCAAACGATTTTGGAGTCGCAAACGGTGCGAATCGGAAAATTCGGCTGTTTGCGATTCCAAAATCTCTTATTGGTATGCATGAAACAATTTTTCTGAAACCGCAATTTTTTGCATTTCCTAAAAATGCAATGCTTGAATGTTTTCAAAATTGCGAATTCTGAAATAGGAGGTGCAAATTAACACGAGGTTGACCCTCGTGTTAATTTGCGAAATCTTTCAAAAATGCTCAAATAAGCATTTTTGATAGTGTCATGTTACACGCACACATGTCCTTTGGGCATGTGTGTGTAAAACTTGCACTTAAAAAAACATTTCAAGGGTGCGGGGGGTCCTTTTGACCCCCCTCAGCACCCTTGAAATGCATCAACAAATTGCGAATCGAAAAAAAAAATGCAAAACGGCATTGATTCCTATGGGCCTCTAGGCCCATAGGAATCAATGTAATGCCATTCCTTAATTGCGATTCCCAATTAAGGAATCGCAAATACAGAAAATTAAGAAATCTCAAAAAAAATTAGGATTTGTTGATGCATAGGATTTTGCAATTCCTAAATTGCGATTCCTTAATTTTCGCAATTTAGGAAATGCAAAATCCTACAATGATGCATGTGGCCGCTGGAGAACTGGGTTCGAGTCTCGGTAATGACGCTAAAACATTCTGTGATTCTGGACAAATCACTTAATCCCCCCGTGCCTAACAAAAATGAATGTGTGTCCTCATGTAACGTAACTGGTGCTATGTAAAACGCTCTGATACCCAATTCGGGTCAAGTTCGCGCTATATAGAACTCTGCCAAAAAGAAAAACACAGCTGACAACCAGTTGGTTCCTTTTCGGGCTGCACTCTGATAACCAAGTGCTAATCTACCCTCACACTGTGCTAATTCAGCAGCGGTCATGTGCACTAATTCAGAGCTTCAAGGAGTTTCAGAGGGGCCAGAGTCACACTGTGATTATTGACACAGTGTCTAATCAGGCACCATGGAGTCAATAGCACTCTAGGTGTGTGAGCTTGCTAACAGCCACATGTTGCATTCCTCGGGTGAAATTGAAGTGGCGGCTTCCTGCTAGTACAGAAGAGTATGCCAGCACTTCTCTGGAAATTGTTTTTTTACATGAAGAGAGGTCCCTTCCAAGAGGGGTTATATCAAACAACAACACACAGAGATACAATGTCTATGTTTTTGAATTCCAAATGTAGCAAAAAAAGAAGTCATGGGACTTCCAGAACTCAAGCCTTATACAACATGTGGCTAAAGTATACACAATGAATGATCCACAAATATGAAGTACCTTTGCTCATTTAAAATAAAAAGTGAAAAAAAAGCTCACGGTAGCCAAGCCTTGTCTTGTCTGGAGCCAGGTTGAGGACGAGGTGGTGACAGTGACCCTGAGGCAAATCGGTGGGAATCAAGGTTTAGTAATGCTGAGGCCAGCGGATATAACCATTTCTAAAAACAAAAATATTAAATGCAGTTGATTGTTGAAATGGGTCCTAGTCAGTTGTAGTTTGGGTTCAGAGAGTAAGGGCAAATAAGCAATGAAGGGGAAATGGAATGGAATGGAGGAATGGAGCCCCTTCCTCCATTACCGAATTTTGATAATGATAATAAGGTTCACTTTTTTAAAGCAAGAATATTTTCTCAAGCTTCAGTGTACATGCGTTGGGAGACATGTGGGCAGTGTTGTATGGTCCCCTTGTAGTGAAGCTGTCAATTTAGACAAGTTATTTTCAATCACAGATAGACGGTGTAAAATTGGGTCTAGTTTGGAGTCCAACCCTGACAGCAAGGCTGCCTTCAATATGTCAAGCAAAAGAGTCATGTCCGCACTGGGTTCTACAAGGGACAATGAGGAGTTAGAATAGAGACCGTTGCTCTTCCGGTGCTTTGCATGGCTCCCTTCAAGGGGCACTTCATCTTTGCACCCCCTGATCCCTTCCCCGCTTCAGGGCCCACCACAGGAACTACACGCTGCCCGAGGCACTAATAGATGAGCAGTGTCCTCTATGGGAAGAACTTGCATAGACAGGCAGAAAACATGGGGCAGGTCTTGTGTCACGTCTGTCAGACCGGAAATTCGTGCCGGTGCTGGTGACTCTGGTCGTAAGGGAGCAAAAGAACTCTGAGAGGAGGAAGGAATGGGGGATCGAAACAGTTGCAGAGTGGCCAATTTAATTTCCTTGCCCAGAACCCCGGCGGCTCAATGCAAGAAAGCGCCCATAGTGGTCATTAAGTTCACTGGATCTTTTGGGATGGGTCCTGCTGGCCTATGTTTGCCTATTGTGATAACACTCGAAGACCCAGCAGCCCAACGAGGATGGCCAAACTAAATCCAACAAATGTTCAGTGGTCCAGCTGATAAACTGATAAGCTGGCTCATTGAAAAGATGGATATCCACAAAGGACAGGACTATCCACTGCAGAACAGGGCACCAAAAGGGGGCGTCCCCAACAAGTCAAACACAGAGCCCACACACAGGTAAGATGAAGAGATGGGGCTCTTACCTGCGCAAATCACCAAGTTCAACCCGCAATCATTGGTCCTCCGGATGTTAGTCCTGACAGATTTTCATAGGTCCAGATCCTAGACCAAGAGCCAAGTCTCCGGGAGCACCAAGAGAACCAAGAGGGGGGCCTAGACTAGCCTCCTCTGGTCTCTGATGGGCACAGACGAGTCTGCCTTTGGTGCTGGCATGCCTTGGCACAGCCAGCGAGCGCCCGGTCGGAGATGACCAGCACGTTTACGGCGTGTGGCGCGGTGCTGGTCAGCTGAAAGTGGGCTACTGCTGCCTCCTCTCGGGCGTTGAATGTTGAAACACCGAGTTCTTGACGACCTTGTGATGGGCAGCAGGCAAGTAAAAAACAAATGGAGCATTAACTAACCACACTATCTTAGTAGTGGGACACTGATATGTTCCAAAGAGACAGTTTGATATTGGTGTTTTTCTCAAGCGCCCTCAGAAAAACGTTCAATAGATCAAAGAGAGACAGTCATCGTCCTCCGAGTCACTATTCGAGAAAGAGGACAATGGTGACCAGTAAGGTGTACAGTTCTCGAAAGATGTCATCAATAACTTCCCTTAACATTCCCTACACGATTGCATCTACCTAGCAAGAATTATAATGTCCCCGATCTTAATGCTTGACTTTCTTGCTATTTGTGCTCACCCTTTATTATTTTGCGCCTATTAACAAACATTTTTATCATTCTTTTATAAATCTGTTGTGTTTACAACTTTTCTGAATTGTAATGAACTGATTTTAATCATATTGAATAATGTCTTTTATGGCTTTTGAGTGGAAATAAATCTGAATTGACTTGATAATGGCAGCAGTTGTACTTTTAGAAAGGATGACCGAGTTAACTGTTTTATACTAACTCCTTGTCGAATACCAGGGTTTAAATGCTGTGTGTATGAGAGTGAGCCCCAGGAGCTGCAGGAACAAGCATACAGGGCACACTAAACCTAGAGGTACCCTGAGTTCCCATCCTCAGGAGAACCAAAGAAGGTGGCCTGGTTATATAATACAAATATTTCAAAGCTTTTGAGATTGAGGTGAGAGGCAATAACACATTTTTAATCTGTGGTGCTCAAGTACGTTATAATTTACAGTTAAGTATATTATATTCTGAGTTTTAAAAAACACAAATACGGCCCATGAGGTATCAAAGGAAACAAGCAAAAAAAGAAATTCAAACTACAATTAAATATCTCCCGTTGGACTGGGAATTATTGCCTAATGTTTGATTAGATGGCATTCTTTTTCTGGTGAAATAAGTTGTCGCTAAATTTCCATGTCTATCCCTTTGGTAAGAGCAAAAGTCACGTAATATAAATGTGTAGAAATATAGTCATTTTCACCAATCTCTGGTTCCTAATATTCCAAAAAATGAAAATCCTTAGGGATAACAAATAACTTTTTTTTAAGTAATTCAAAAATACTAACTTGTTTTCTTCAGTGGTGTTAAAAGTGTACACGTTTTCAGAACCTATTCACCCACGTTTTACCATAAATTGACTGGAGAGAACAGACCGACACCTCGCAAACCTGCTTTCAAACCCAATCCCTTTTCAATGAATGTCACAGGACTGATATGGTATAAAATGTCACTAATTTTCCCAGGATTTCTTGGCATTAAAGTTGTCACCAAATGTTTATCCATTTCAACCATTGTAATGGCCCGAAGTGCATTGAGGTGAACCATTTTTATAAATGGCTTTATCCAAGACCTTTTGATTTTACTAACATTATATGTATTATATACTTACTCAAAGGGGCTTTCAGCCACCTTGCTTCATCCATTGGTTTGTTGCTGTGTCATTCACATTTTGCTTCCACCCATAACAGCGTACAGCATGGGGCAAAGGTCAGTCTACTTCAGTCACTAGCTAACTTCACTTTGAGTGACTGCATTTTGCTCTCAATGAGCACATCCACACAAGGTAGTTCCCTTTAGTGTCAGTGTTTTTGTTTTTACTTTATATTACTTTAGTGTTGCCTTTGTGTTTAGCAGCTGAGGTGAAAGCAGGATGTTTCATACCAGAGGAGATAGGAACTTTTCCACTCTTTATCTGTTCCCATCTCCTGCCGAGGCTGCTGTAAATTCTTTTGGGAGAGTCTGACTGCTGCTATTTCACAGCTTAAATGATTGCATACAGTTGAATTTGACCTGTATTAAGTTGTCCTCTTTTTACTCGACACACAAATCAAAAGCTTCAAAATTATATGTGTGAATTTATGAGCAGAGAATTCTTCAGAAAATATTTATTTGATACTCAATATCATCAATGGTTCTTTAATAAACTTTGAGGAAAACCAGCCTTTATCATATTTAATTTTCAGCTCTTCTAAAACATTTTTATTTCCTTCTTTCCATCCATCCTTCTTTCCTTCCTTCTTCTTTCTTTGATTCTGTGTTTATTTCCTTCTTTATTTATTTCTTTACTTCATTTTTTCCTATTTTCTTTCTTTCATTTATTCTTTCTTTTTAATTTAATTCCTTCTTTCCTTCTTCAATTCATCCATTTGTTCTTTACTTTTCTTCCTCTTCGTACTTATTTTCTTATTTCTTGCCTCATTTCCTTCCTTTGTTTCTTTCATTTTCTTTCTTTCTGTCCATTGTTCTTTCCTACTTTCTATCCTTCTTTCTTTTTTTCCTTTCCTTTCTTTATTTCTTTTTTCTTTCTTTTTTTAGTATTTCTTTTTTGGCTCTTTCTTTCCTTCATGCATTCTTTCTTTCTTTCCTTAATGTCTTTCTTTCTTGTCTTCTATCTTTTCACTGTTCCTCTGTGTTTTTTTCTTTCTTTCCTTTTTCTTTCCTACTTTCTTTCTTTCTCAAAGGCAAGAGGCAGGCAGCCAATTGTAGAACGATTTATTTTTGTAAGTCTATTTTAGCCAAGACCTTTTGTTCTAACTAAATTATCTGTATGACATCGTTACTTATAGGGTTTTTCAGTTACACTTCATCCATTTGTATGTGGTTGTGCCATTCACATTTTTCTCTAACCAACTTGGGCATACATCAAGGTGCAAAGCATCACCCCACTTCAGACTTTGGCTGAATTCACTATGAGCTACTGCTTGCTGCATTTTAACGAGGAGCACATTCACACAAAGTAGTTCCTTTCAGTACTGGGGAGTGCTATGACATTTAGATTGACAAACACCTGACAGCTTCCTAAACAATAAGGTTTTGCAAAAACTATGACAAAACAAGCATTGCCAAAAGACTGGTGGCCAACCCCCGACCTATTGGCTTTGCCAATCCTTGTTACTATTATCTCCTTTAATTCTTGGTATCAAAAGCAGGATGTGGCCCCACATGCCGCGTTTGATCCAGGCCTCACAAATGATTCTGATAGGCCTATGATAATATAACTAGTTCTGTGATTGTTGGCTAGTTGAATACTTTCGTCTGCACTCTGTTTTTTAAAGCAGTCAGTGAGTGAAACCACAAGTTTAAAGTTTTGATCAGGTATAAGAGGCGGGGCTGAGGCTAGGCATTTATTGTGCAGCAGCTGACAACCTTTGAGTAAGCACTCTCCCCTGGGGGTACGTGGCATGTCCATGGACAATAAACACAGTCAATCCTTCTCTGTCTGCATGTTACCTGCTGCTTTGGTGATCTGGTTCACACTGTAAAAAGCTCATTTTGAATTGTCCATTAGGCCAGATGGCAGCATTTCCCCTACAAAAGTCAGCGCTGAGAATGTACCTAGAAAGCGGGGGTACATTATAGGCATCATATGTTGAGTGTTCCCCCAGCATGTTGCAGACACTATACTTACCTTTATATGAATGTCTGTGACTCACTTTATGGCAATCTTTCACAGAATTATCTCCAATAGACATGACTGTTGGTCAGCAAATCTACAAAGAGCAGGCAATCCACCGCAATTTATATTACATTTACTCCTCTGGCAAGATATCAACCATCAACAGAGTCAACATTGGGTATTCATGCCACTAGATTTAAAGACATGACATTCTCCAAAATGCAGTGGTAGAAAAAACGATATTTCACAGAGAACCATAAATATGAAGACCTCTCACAGTTCTCTGTGAAACATGGATCACAATTCCAGCCTCCAATCTACTCTACAGAGCCTCATCACTCTCAAGGCTACTTAATTTATGTTTCATGGAGGACCAAAGCATGCAACATCGGACCCTTCATTTAAAAAACACAAGGAATGGCCAGGCCCGAGGGGATGAGGTCTCCAGGACCAAAATCAGCCTGTGTGTATGTGTGTGTGTGGGGGGGGGGGGGGGGGGGGTTGGGGGGGGAGGCCCTCCCATGAAACAATTTTTTTTAATACTAATAAAATGGCCAGCCCTGGTGGATGGGGTCCCCGGTCCTGAAATCAGCCTGGGGAAGGAGGCCCCCCTACCCTTTAAAAATATAGACAAAGGCCCAGTCCCGGGGATGGGGTCCCCGGGCATATCTCGGCCTCAGGGGGGTGGGGCTCCCATTTTATTTTAATAAAAAAGAAAAAATGTGTGAGGCCCAGGGGATGGGGTCCCCTGGGCCCAATCGGGTCAAGGGAAGGGGGTCCACACAGTTCCTCTTACTAAAATACCTAAAAATAATGAAGCCAGCTATTCGCCAGAGGCCCCACCCCCTTTCTCCACTACTTTGCAAACCTTGCCTCCTGGTGCGCTCTTGGTTGGGGGATGAAGTCCCCTTTGCTCCTGAGGGTCTTTAGGGGCCAACTAGCCCACCTGTTACCTCCAGTAAGCCCCACACAGTGGGATTGCTGGGAGGTGGTTGAGAACATGCCCCTTTTTCCAGCACTCTGCAAATGGCCTCTCAGCACACTGCTGGTGGAGTAATGAGGTACCCTTGCGTCCTGAGGGCCTCAGGTCTAAAGTTGACTTTATCCCCCAAGCAGCAGTGCGCCTGGAGGTGCGTTTGCAGAGTGGTGGAGAAAGGGGGCGTGGCCTCCAGCTGTGTGGGGATTACTGGAGATAAAGGCCCATAAGCGAAATCGATCTGGGGGTCATGCAACCTCTCTCCCCCATTGAATTAAGGCCGGGCCCCGGGGGATGGGGTCCATGCGGCCAAAATCGTCCCGGAGAGTTGGGCTGCAAAGCCCCCTCTCATATTAAATTGTGGCCAGCACTGGGAGATGGAGTCCCCGGGGCTGTTGTGGCCCTGATGCTCATTGCACAAAAATGAATCCTCAACATTAAGCCCTTGCCCATATAAACATAGCAGGTGCCCCTGCTAAAGCTCCATTTCTGTAAAGGACACATGATCCTCACTCCTAGGCTAGGTACTGCAAGTGTGTTTTCTCAGCAATTCCCCCATTGAAAAACGATCTGAAATCCTTTGTGGAGGTGACTGCATCGTTGATCTATTGGAGCATAATCTGTATGCGACTGTGACGAGTAGGTTCTTTCTTGTTGTCTCCTGGTGAGAGCAGAGTCCATGGTTCTCCCTTTAAATTGCTAGGATTATGTAAAAGTGGAAATCACTTGGATACTTCCCCGTTTGGCCTTGATCACCTTAGTAGTATCCTAAGGTCTTCCTACTTTTTACCAGGATGAAGGACAGCTTAACAAGCGCCCCCCTCACGTTTCCTGTTGATGTTGGTAACGAGTTCTTGATGCAGAGGAATATGAGGACATCTCCCACAAGCAAAGAAGCACTTACTTCATATATTTACGAGGAAGGACCCTTGTTTGTAGTGTCGTCATTCTCTATAGGAGGTTTCATGTTATCACATATTTCTGGAAAAAGACACCCCAGGAACAATCACACTGTCAAAACGCACATAAGGTCACTAGTGACATTTCCTCATGCTCCTTTATGCAACTGTAGTGTAGAATACGTACTGGATATTAACCCAAGGAGGTAGCACTTAGTAATTAACCAGTAGAAAGAACTACACTTGGGTAGATATTTTGTGCAAAACTGTGGATTTTTGTTGGATAAAAGGGCAGGTGTGGTTCCTTTGTGGCTGAGTCACTCACACAGCTAGACACATGCCCACACAGATACTTAGACACCCACCCACACACTCAGGCACTCATATACCCACTGATAATCCTACTCGGACACTCACTCAGGCACCCACTCACAGACCAATACAGCCACTGATGCAGCCACTCACATACCCATTCAGACACTCATGCACCCACTCACTGACCCACTCAGACGCATACACCCACTCACGGACCAACTCACAGACTAACATATCCACTTAAGACCCACTCAGAGACTCATAGGCCCATTAAGAGTCTAATACACCTATTCACAGACCCACTCAGCCACTCATGCACTCACTCACTCACAGACTGACTCACACACTCATTGATGCACTCACAAACCCACTTAGACACTTTCTCACCCACTCACAGACCCACTCAGACACTAAGTCTGGGCAGAAACAAGATAGCCTAAACGCAACATAATGTAAATGCCAAACAGAATTAGAAATATAGAGGATATTTTATTGAATACAATGACACCAAATGACAGAAATCCAGTAAGGGAAACCGAAGATATGATTTTTTAAAGTTTTAAGTATAAATAGAGCCAAAAAGCATAAAGCACCAACGGCCGTCAGCTGGTTGTAGTAGACCAGGACCTACATGTGATTTGAGGCTGACTGGATGAATCGGGCCGGATACAGGGGCCAGGTTCAACCTGGTCAGCGGATTTTCCATGGGACTTAGTCTCAGAAATGGAAGTTCAAAGTCTTCAGCAGGGCTAAAAACCAGAGTGTAACTGAAAAAGGCTCTACGAGGTCAGAAAGCTAGTCGACATGGTCCTGGAGAAGCCATTGGTTTTTGGTGGGAAAGCCCTGATTGGGGAAACTTTGAATTTCACATCTAGGAAAGGTCCTTCACCAAGCAGACACTTTTAGCACCTTTGCCTGGTCAAGATGTCTTCATTTGCACTTAGTCCCTTTTTTGGAGCTCAGGTTGTTCCAGAGGAGCAAGGTTGCAAGCTGTAGCCAAAGAGGGCTTCACAAGGAAGATACTGTATCTGCGAGGTCCCGCCAGAGTGGATTTGCCATCGTGAAAAATGTCTGAGTGGGGGAAACTTGAATCTTTAGCCCAGCGGCAATGCACCTTGATAGGATTGGTTTGGCAGATTTGTCCTGGTCCTCCAGATGTCTTTGGAGTCAAAGGTTTTTCAAGTCCCAGGTCTTCAGGGTTGTAAAAGAAGTCCAGCCAAACACAACTAAGCGTTCCAGCTTCTCAGGAAAAGCACTTCGGGGTCAGGACTCACACCAGCAGAGACATCAGCACGGTCCAAGTTGGGTCTAGTTGGAGGTTGTCTGCTGGAAGTCTTCAGGAAAGGCCTTAAGTAGCTTGTTGTGGTCCTTGTAGTATGAACAGGCTGTCTACCTATTGATCCTTGGAGTCTACTTTTTTGTCCTGGGTACAAGAGGGAACAGCTCCAATCCGTCAGGGCTCCTCTCAGGTCTCTGATAACAGATTAACTCCTGTTAGACCTGACATCATTGGCGAGAGTCTCCCTTCCATTTTTGACGGATTGCCTCCTCTGTTTTGATATGTTTTTGCTGGATTTATGCTTTGGGCACTGTGCCACTGCTAATCAGTACCACAGTGCAAGTGCTCCCTATGTTACATTGATATACTGATTGGGTTCCATGATTGGGTTATTTGAATTATCTGTCAGCCCCTAGTACAGTGCGCCATGTGTGCCCAGGGCTTGTAAATCAAATGCTGCTGGTGGGATTGCAGCACTGGTTGTGCCACCCACAGAAGCAGCTTGTAAAATGTGTATCAGGCCTGCCGTTGCAAGGCCTGTAAGCAGTCTAGCACTGCCATGTCGACTTGGCCAAGTGCACCCACTTGCCAGTCCCTAAACCTTCCCTTTGCCGCATATAAGACACCCCTATGGTAGGCCCAAGGGCAGGGTGCATTGTAAGTCTAAGGTAGGACATGCTCTGATATGTGTATAATGTTCTAATAGTGAATTACAGCCATTTTCGTTTTTCACTATTACAGGCTACCTGTTCTCATAGGCCAGAATGGGCAGTTCAGATTATTGCATTTTTATAATCCTAACTGACTCAGGGAACATGGTAGAAATTCGAATTTAGTATGCCTGAACTCAGAATAATAAAATCCATATTTTAGTAAAGTTTATTTTAATATTCTGTGTTTGCAAATACCACTCTTAGAAAGCAGGTATTTGCTTGTCTAATCATTTGAGCCTGCCTCTGCTGAATTGTGTATTCCTTGTCTGGGTTTGTGTGTGACAGGGCTGGGGAATTCCAGGAGACAGGCTGGGGCAGCCCAGTGGTGAATAGAGAGATCTGCATCTAGATGGGAGGGAGGAGTTGCACCTGGGACCTGAATAGGGCTGGGCCTTCCCTCTAAAATGCTGGCTCCACCCCTCTCGCTTGTCTGATGTCTCTGCCCTGCACTGTGAAAGGAGAGGAGGAATCATGTCAACAGAGTGCTCCAGAGCTGTATCTTCCCTCCCCTGTGCTGGCTCCACCTCGTGTGGGGCGGCTGATGTCTCTGCCCTGCACAGTGAAAGGAAGATGAGAGTCATGTAAACAAAGTGCTCAGGAACTGGTTTGGACTAGGCAGAGGCCTCTCTGCCTTCAGAGAACAAAGGATTTTGGAGTATAAATATTGGGACCCTGATCCCAAGAAATTAGATCACTTCTGGAACAAGAAACCTTTCTGCCAAGGAGAAGAACCAAGGAAGCTGCAGGAGTTTGGACTGCCCCTCTGCCAGTGTGCTGTTGGCTGGGTTGGCCTGCAGTGGTTGCTTCATTGCCAAGTGAAAGCAGAAGGAACTTTGTAAGGACTTTCATCTACAGAATATTCTCCAAGGGCTTGAACTGTGCTTGCCTCCTGCTGAAGTCTCAGGGACAAATTACTTCACCTCCCGCTCCCTCCTGAATTTCCTTGCTGGGAATTCTGACTCCAATCACTTGCGTGCTGCTGGGAGCTGGAAGTGCGACGCATCGAGAAGAAGCGCGTCGCCGCCGCAGCTGAAATCATCGCAATGCCGGATAAGCGAACGTTCGTCGCATCTCCCTGGAAGCGTGTGTTCATCTAAGCTGTCTGCTATCGCATCACCGGAGAAGCGTGACGCCATCGTGAGAGTCGCCATCGCATCACCGGAGAAGTGTGTCGCAGGGCCTGTCGCGGCTCCAAAATACAGAGTCGTCGCAAGGATGCCAGGGCGTCATCGCATCGTGGGGCTCACCCATTTTTTATTTTTTATTAAAACAACGGTCTGGGTGTATGGAGAGTGTTTCTGTTCGTCTGACAGGATGAGCATTTGTGTGGAGGAACCTATTTTACTTTTAAGGGCTTCCCTTGTCACAACCAGACAACCAACGCCAGGACACCGTTTGGTAACAGTGCGCTCTATAAATGTTATAAATAAATAAATGACACCAGGACAGGCGCCTTCCTTTGTTCCCTCATCATGCAGGCACCAATCCCATTAGGGAGGGTGGTGCCCTCAGATCTAGTTTTGAGTGACAACAGAGGAGGGGGTGCTCTTTTACCTAGCCACATCTCTAGGGTGGGCATATAGACTCTGCACAAGGGCAGAGGATTTCACCATTTTGGATTTTAGGTATAGAGGGACACTTTAGGACTGTTTGCAGTAGGGCAAACAGGAAATACATGCATAAAGTGGGCAGGGTAACCCCCAGGAACTTCTAGCCTATTGATTTGGGACGAGCCTGGAGGTACCCCCACCCACAGGCTGGTGTCACGCATACAAATTTAACTGCACCTGAAGATTATGAGAAGAGGAGTTGTTAGATCTGGGGGTCTCTAGTTGGCAATGGTGTTCACCTTTGTCCAAATAGGGACCCTTACTTCTAAGTCAGGATAAGGGGATTATACTCCTTAATAACCCCTGCTCACCCCCTTGGTAGCTTGGCACGAGCACACAGGCTTATCTCAGAGGCAGTGTGTTAAGCATTTGTGAATATACACAGTAATACAGTGATAACACTACAGATGGACACAACACAGGCTTTATAAAAATAAGTATTCTTTATATAGACTTAAACACAAGACCACAAACGTCAAAAATCCACAATACTACACTTAAGATTACTTAAAAGTTGATTAAAGTCTCTTAGTTCAAGTTGTTGGTAAATGCGACAAAGTTCTCAACAAAGTACCTGGATGCGTAACGCAAAGTGAACAAAAGGCTCGCAAAAGGGGAGATGCGTTGGTTCCGTGACCCGGGGGAACGGTTGCGTCCTTCGTCAATGCTTGCGCAGAGTAGGGGACTCGTCCTGAGCCTTACCGGTGCGGAGGTGGTGCGTAGATTCTCAGCCTGCGGGCCCGTTGCGGTGCGCAAGATGGCGCCTTGATGTGATGCGATGATCCGGTTGTGATGTGAGTAGATGGCGCCCTTGATGCGGCGATGCGATGGCTAAACACCAGAGTGTAACTGAAAAAGGCTCTACGAGGTCAGAAAGCTAGTCGACATGGTCCTGGAGAAGCCATTGGTTTTTGGTGGGAAAGCCCTGATTGGGGAAACTTTGAATTTCACATCTAGGAAAGGTCCTTCACCAAGCAGACACTTTTAGCACCTTTGCCTGGTCAAGATGTCTTCATTTGCGCTTAGTCCCTTTTTTGGAGCTCAGGTTGTTCCAGAGGAGCAAGGTTGCAAGCTGTAGCCAAAGAGGGCTTCACAAGGAAGATACTGTATCTGCGAGGTCCCGCCAGAGTGGATTTGCCATCGTGAAAAATGTCTGAGTGGGGGAAACTTGAATCTTTAGCCCAGCGGCAATGCACCTTGATAGGATTGGTTTGGCAGATTTGTCCTGGTCCTCCAGATGTCTTTGGAGTCAAAGGTTTTTCAAGTCCCAGGTCTTCAGGGTTGTAAAAGAAGTCCAGCCAAACACAACTAAGCGTTCCAGCTTCTCAGGAAAAGCACTTCGGGGTCAGGACTCACACCAGTAGAGACATCAGCATGGTCCAAGTTGGGTCTAGTTGGAGGTTGTCTGCTGGAAGTCTTCAGGAAAGGCCTTAAGTAGCTTGTTGTGGTCCTTGTAGTATGAACAGGCTGTCTACCTATTGATCCTTGGAGTCTACTTTTTTGTCCTGGGTACATGAGGGAACAGCTCCAATCCGTCAGGGCTCCTCTCAGGTCTCTGATAACAGATTAACTCCTGTTAGACCTGACATCATTGGCGAGAGTCTCCCTTCCATTTTTGACGGATTGCCTCCTCTGTTTTGATATGTTTTTGCTGGATTTATGCTTTGGGCACTGTGCCACTGCTAATCAGTACCACAGTGCAAGTGCTCCCTATGTTAAATTGATATACTGATTGGGTTCCATGATTGGGTTATTTGAATTATCTGTCAGCCCCTAGTACAGTGCGCCATGTGTGCCCAGGGCTTGTAAATCAAATGCTGCTGGTGGGCTTGCAGCACTGGTTGTGCCACCCACAGAAGCAGCTTGTAAAATGTGTATCAGGCCTGCCATTGCAAGGCCTGTGTGCAGTCTAGCACTGCCATGTCGACTTGGCCAAGTGCACCCACTTGCCAGTCCCTAAACCTTCCCTTTGCCGCTTATAAGACACCCCTATGGTAGGCCCAAGGGCAGGGTGCATTGTAAGTCTAAGGTAGGACATGCTCTGATATGTGTATAATGTTCTAATAGTGAATTACAGCCATTTTCGTTTTTCACTATCGAAGGCTACCTGTTCTCATAGGCCAGAATGGGCAGTTAAGATTATTGCATTTTTATAATCCTAACTGACTCATTGAACATGGTAGAAATTCGAATTTAGTATGCCTGAACTCAGAATAATAAAATACATCTTTTAGTAAAGTTTATTTTAATATTCTGTGTTTGCAAATACCACTCTTAGAAAGCAGGTATTTGCTTGTCTAATCATTTAAGCCTGTTTCTGCTGAGTTGTGTATTCCTTGTCTGGGTTTGTGTGTGACAGGGCTGGGGGATTCCAGGAGACAGGCTGGGGCAGCCCAGTGGTGAATAGAGATATCTGCATCTAGATGGGAGGGAGGAGTTGCACCTGGGACCTGAATAGGGCTGGGCCTTCCCTCTAAAATGCTGGCTCCACCCCTGTCGCTTGTCTGATGTCTCTGCCCTGCACTGTGAAAGGAGAGGAGGAATCATGTCAACAGAGTGCTCCAGAGCTGTATCTTCCCTCCCCTGTGCTGGCTCCACCTCCTGTGGGGCGGCTGAAGTCTCTGCCCTGCACAGTGAAAGGAAGATGAGAGTCATGTAAACAAAGTGCTCAGGAACTGGTTTGGACTAGGCAGAGGCCTCTCTGCCTTCAGAGAACAAAGGATTTTGGAGTATAAATATTGGGACCCTGATCCCAAGAAATTAGATCACTTCTGGAACAAGAAACCTTTTTGCCAAGGAGAAGAACCAAGGAAGCTGCAGGAGTTTGGACTGCCCCTCTGCCAGTGTGCTGTTGGCTGGGTTGGCCTGCAGTGGTTGCTTCATTGCCAAGTGAAAGCAGAAGGAACTTTGTAAGGACTTTCATCTACAGAATATTCTCCAAGGGCTTGAACTGTGCTTGCCTCCTGCTGAAGTCTCAGGGCCAAATGACTTCACCTCCCGCTCCCTCCTAAATTTCCTTGCTGGGAATTCTGACTCCAATCACTTGCGTGCTGCTGGGAGCTGGAAGTGCGACGCATCGAGAAGAAGCGCGTCGCCGCCGCAGCTGAAATCATCGCAATGCCGGATAAGCGAACGTTCGTCGCATCTCCCTGGAAGCGTGTGTTCATCTAAGCTGTCTGCTATCGCATCACCGGAGAAGCGTGACGCCATCGTGAGAGTCGCCAACGCATCACCGGAGAAGTGTGTCGCAGTGCCTGTCGCGGCTCCAAAATACAGAGGCGCCGCAAGGATGCCAGGGCGTCATCGCATCGTGGGGCTCACCCATTTTTTATTTTTTATTAAAACAACGGTCTGGGTGTATGGAGAGTGTTTCTGTTCGTCTGACAGGATGAGCATTTGTGTGGAGGAACCTATTTTACTTTTAAGGGCTTCCCTTGTCACAACCAGACAACCAGCGCCAGGACACCGTTTGGTAACAGTGCGCTCTATAAATGTTATAAATAAATAAATGACACCAGGACAGGCGCCTTCCTTTGTTCCCTCATCATGCAGGCACCAATCCCATTAGGGAGGGTGGTGCCCTCAGATCTAGTTTTGAGTGACAACAGAGGAGGGGGTGCTCTTTTACCTAGCCACATCTCTAGGGTGGGCATATAGACTCTGCACAAGGGCAGAGGATTTCACCATTTTGGATTTTAGGTATAGAGGGACACTTTAGGACTGTTTGCAGTAGGGCAAACAGGAAATACATGCATAAAGTGGGCAGGGTAACCCCCAGGAACTTCTAGCCTATTGATTTGGGACGAGCCTGGAGGTACCCCCACCCACAGGCTGGTGTCACGCATACAAATTTAACTGCACCTGAAGATTATGAGAAGAGGAGTTGTTAGATCTGGGGGTCTCTAGTTGGCAATGGTGTTCACCTTTGTCCAAATAGGGACCCTTACTTCTAAGTCAGGATAAGGGGATTATACTCCTTAATAACCCCTGCTCACCCCCTTGGTAGCTTGGCACGAGCACACAGGCTTATCTCAGAGGCAGTGTGTTAAGCATTTGTGAATATATACAGTAATACAGTGATAACACTACAGATGGACACAACACAGGTTTTATAAAAATAAGTATTCTTTATATAGACTTAAACACAAGACCACAAACGTCAAAAATCCACAATACTACACTTAAGATTACTTAAAAGATGATTAAAGTCTCTTAGTTCAAGTTTTTGGTAAATGCGACAAAGTTCTCAACAAAGTACCTGGATGCGTAACGCAAAGTGAACAAAAGGCTCGCAAAAGGGGAGATGCGTTGGTTCCGTGACCCGGGGGAACGGTTGCGTCCTTCCTCAATGCTTGCGCAGAGTAGGGGACTCGTCCTGAGCCTTACCGGTGCGGAGGTGGTGCGTAGATTCTCAGCCTGCGGGCCCGTTGCGGTGCGCAAGATGGCGCCTTGATGTGATGCGATGATCCGGTTGTGATGTGAGTAGATGGCGCCCTTGATGCGGCGATGCGATGGCTAAACACCAGAGTGTAACTGAAAAAGGCTCTACGAGGTCAGAAAGCTAGTCGACATGGTCCTGGAGAAGCCATTGGTTTTTGGTGGGAAAGCCCTGATTGGGGAAACTTTGAATTTCACATCTAGGAAAGGTCCTTCACCAAGCAGACACTTTTAGCACCTTTGCCTGGTCAAGATGTCTTCATTTGCGCTTAGTCCCTTTTTTGGAGCTCAGGTTGTTCCAGAGGAGCAAGGTTGCAAGCTGTAGCCAAAGAGGGCTTCACAAGGAAGATACTGTATCTGCGAGGTCCCGCCAGAGTGGATTTGCCATCGTGAAAAATGTCTGAGTGGGGTAAACTTGAATCTTTAGCCCAGCGGCAATGCACCTTGATAGGATTGGTTTGGCAGATTTGTCCTGGTCCTCCAGATGTCTTTGGAGTCAAAGGTTTTTCAAGTCCCAGGTCTTCAGGGTTGTAAAAGAAGTCCAGCCAAACACAACTAAGCGTTCTAGCTTCTCAGGAAAAGCCCTTCGGGGTCAGGACTCACACCAGTAGAGACATCAGCACGGTCCAAGTTGGGTCTAGTTGGAGGTTGTCTGCTGGAAGTCTTCAGGAAAGGCCTTAAGTAGCTTGTTGTGGTCCTTGTAGTATGAACAGGCTGTCTACCTATTGATCCTTGGAGTCTACTTTTTTGTCCTGGGTACATGAGGGAACAGCTCCAATCCGTCAGGGCTCCTCTCAGGTCTCTGATAACAGATTAACTCCTGTTAGACCTGACATCATTGGCGAGAGTCTCCCTTCCATTTTTGACGGATTGCCTCCTCTGTTTTGATATGTTTTTGCTGGATTTATGCTTTGGGCACTGTGCCACTGCTAATCAGTACCACAGTGCAAGTGCTCCCTATGTTAAATTGATATACTGATTGGGTTCCATGATTGGGTTATTTGAATTATCTGTCAGCCCCTAGTACAGTGCGCCATGTGTGCCCAGGGCTTGTAAATCAAATGCTGCTGGTGGGCTTGCAGCACTGGTTGTGCCACCCACAGAAGCAGCTTGTAAAATGTGTATCAGGCCTGCCATTGCAAGGCCTGTGTGCAGTCTAGCACTGCCATGTCGACTTGGCAAGTGCACCCACTTGCCAGTCCCTAAACCTTCCCTTTGCCGCATATAAGACACCCCTATGGTAGGCCCAAGGGCAGGGTGCATTGTAAGTCTAAGGTAGGACATGCTCTGATATGTGTATAATGTTCTAATAGTGAATTACAGCCATTTTCGTTTTTCACTATTGAAGGCTACCTGTTCTCATAGGCTAGAATGGGCAGTTAAGATTATTGCATTTTTATAATCCTAACTGACTCATTGAACATGGTAGAAATTCGAATTTAGTATGCCTGAACTCAGAATAATAAAATACATCTTTTAGTAAAGTTTATTTTAATATTCTGTGTTTGCAAATACCACTCTTAGAAAGCAGGTATTTGCTTGTCTAATCATTTAAGCCTGCCTCTGCTGAGTTGTGTATTCCTTGTCTGGGTTGTGTGTGACAGGGCTGGGGGATTCCAGGAGACAGGCTGGGGCAGCCCAGTGGTGAATAGAGAGATCTGCATCTAGATGGGAGGGAGGAGTTGCACCTGGGACCTGAATAGGGCTGGGCCTTCCCTCTAAAATGCTGGTTCCACCCCTGTCGCTTGTCGGATGTCTCTGCCCTGCACTGTGAAAGGAGAGGAGGAATCATGTCAACAGAGTGCTCCAGAGCTGTATCTTCCCTCCCCTGTGCTGGCTCCACCTCCTGTGGGGCGGCTGATGTCTATGCCCTGCACAGTGAAAGGAAGAAGAGAGTCATGTAAACAAAGTGCTCAGGAACTGGTTTGGACTAGGCAGAGGCCTCTCTGCCTTCAGAGAACAACGGATTTTGGAGTATAAATATTGGGACCATGATCCCAAGAAATTATATCACTTCTGGAACAAGAAACCTTTCTGCCAAGGAGAAGACCAAGGAAGCTGCAGGAGTTTGGCCTGCCCCTCTGCCAGTATGCTGTTGGCTGGGTTGGCCTGCAGTGGTTGCTTCATTGCCAAGGGAAAGCAGAAGGAACTTTGTAAGTACTTTCATCTACAGAATATTCTCCAAGGGCTTGAACTGTGCTTGCCTCCTGCTGAAGTCTCAGGGACAAATGACTTCACCTCCAGCTCCCTCCTGAATTTCCTTGCTGGGAATTCTGACTCCAATCACTTGCGTGCTGCTGGGAGCTGGAAGCGCGACGCATCGAGAAGAAGCGTGTCGCCGCCGCAGCTGAAATCATCGCAATGCCGGATAAGCGAACCTTCGTCGCATCTCCCTGGAAGCGTGTGTTCATCGAAGCTGTCTGCTATCGCATCACCGGAGAAGCGTGACGCCATCGTGAGAGTCGCCATCGCATCACCGGAGAAGTGTGTCGCAGGGCCTGTCGCGGCTCCAAAATACAGAGTCGTCGCAAGGCTGCCAGGGCGTCATCGCATCGTCATCGCATCGCCGCATCAAGGGCGCCATCTACTCACATCACAACCGGATCATCGCATCACATCAAGGCGCCATCTTGCGCACCGCAACGGGCCCGCAGGCTGAGAATCTACGCACCACCTCCGCACCGGTAAGGCTCAGGACGAGTCCCCTACTCTGCGCAAGCATTGAGGAAGGACGCAACCGTTCCCCCGGGTCACGGAACCAACGCATCTCCCCTTTTGCAAGCCTTTTGTTCACTTTGCGTTACGCATCCAGGTACTTTGTTGAGAACTTTGTCGCATTTACCAACAACTTGAACTAAGAGACTTTAATCATCTTTTAAGTAATCTTAAGTGTAGTGTTGTGGATTTTTGACGTTTGTGGTCTTGTCTTTAGGTCTATATAAAGAATACTTATTTTTATAAAACCTGTGTTGTGTCCATCTGTAGTGTTATCACTGTATTACTGTGTATATTCACAAATGCTTAACACACTGCCTCTGAGATAAGCCTGTGTGCTCGTGCCAAGCTACCAAGGGGGTGAGCAGGGGTTATTAAGGAGTATAATCCCCTTATCCTGACTTAAAAGTAAGGGTCCCTATTTGGACAAAGGTGAACACCATTGCCAACTAGAGACCCCCAGATCTAACAACTCCTCTTCTCATAATCTTCAGGTGCAGTTAAATTTGTATGCGTGACACCAGCCTGTGGGTGGGGGTACCTCCAGGCTCCTCCCAAATCAATACGCTAGAAGTTCCTGGGGGTTACCCTGCCCACTTTATGCATGTATTTCCTGTTTGCCCTACTGCAAACAGTCCTAAAGTGTCCCTCTATACCTAAAATCCAAAATGGTGAAATCCTCTGCCCTTGTGCAGAGTCTATATGCCCACCCTAGAGATGTGGCTAGGTAAAAGAGCACCCCCTCCTCTGTTGTCACTCAAAACTAGATCTGAGGGCACCACCCTCCCTAATGGGATTGGTGCCTGCATGATGAGGGAACAAAGGAAGGCGCCTGTCCTGGTGTCATTTATTTATTTATAACATTTATAGAGCGCACTGTTACCAAACGGTGTCCTGGCGCTGGTTGTCTGGTTGTGACAAGGGAAGCCCTTAAAAGTAAAATAGGTTCCTCCACACAAATGCTCATCCTGTCAGAGGAACAGAAACACTCTCCATACACCCAGACCGTTGTCTCAGATCTAGGAGCAGTTTTCACACCTCATTCAGAGCTTCAGCACTCAAAGAGCTGTAGCTGGAGTCTAATGCAAATTAGCCTCCAGAGGAGCGAGGCAGGCAAACGTTAACTTTCCAAAAGTATTAAATCTGACTTCACCGTTTATTTAGGTGTTTAATAAATATTACAACGAGTTCTTGAATGATATGTCTATCTCTTACCTAGCCACAGACAGAAACATGTAATGTAATAGTGCATTCAAGTGTTTTGTATGGAACAGCAAGCCTTGCTACAGGCAGAATAGCTTTTGGGTGGCAGTCACTGTAAGGACATATTTATCCTGAAATTTTTATATGACCTATTTTTAAATACCATACAACTTGCTGTATTGCAGTAAGGCCTACTTAGGAGTGGCTTAAAAGGAAGATTTAGACCTGTCAAAAGGGTTTATTTTGACAGGTCAAATTGCAGTTTTTTAACTGCTCCAGTCAGGCTACAATTGTAGGCCTGAAGCTATGTTTGCACTGCCACTGTATTGGATGCCACAATAGGCGCTGAAGTCCACTAGTGTTATTTAACTTACAGGCCCTGGGTATACCTTGACCACAAACTAGGGGCTTATAGGAATGTTAAATATGCCAATTAGGGTTATGTAACTCCTACCAAGTTAAAAGTAGGAGCAGAGGCAATGGGGGTACACCACACAAAATAAATCTTCTTTTCAGGCAATACCTATGCTGTTATTTATGCTGCCAGGTCAAAATCTAAGTATATTAAGACCATAGGAAGTTTAAAACCGGATGGAGATTTCCATAAATAATGCATTGTGGTATTACAAATGACTGCTTATTGTTCTACAATAGGTATATACTCATTGGTTCAATAAATATGGAATACACTATATCACAAAACACTAAATAAATATGGGTAAATACTGATTAGATAAGTACAAACATAAATGCCGTAAATACAGACGGATGTGGTAAAAAATAATGCATGCCAATATTCTCATAGTCTATTCTAAGAAAAAACGCTGGCATACCAAAGTATGAATTCACCCAAGTTTCATCAAAATGATGCGTTTCGACGTTACTGCCTTTGTCAGAATAAAGTGCGCTATCACCAACTGATACTTTGAAAGCAACCAAGCATATAAAGAGGAGGCAAACTTATCCACCCTTTGTGACATTGTCTGCTTTCTACACTTGAAAGTGACAATTTAATTTCCTCAAAATGTATCAGTTTGTCATGGTATTTCTCCTCAAATTCATTCTAGTACTTCCTCGCAGTTTAGCAATCAATAGACATAGAAAGCACAAGTACTGGCATAACAAAAAGCGACAAAAGACTTCCACCTATAATATGTTGTTTTAAAATCCGATGACACTGCTCAGTCAAAGTGCGAGTGCTTATTTTACGATCAATTAGATCCATTAAATCCAGGTCACCAGCCAATAGGACATGTTATTTGAATGTGCTAGAACTATGCCACGCAGGTGCAGATTGTGTCTAGGACTATTTGACTCAAGGCCTGATGGTCCAATATACTGCGTGAGGCAGATCCCTTACACACTGTGATTTAGAGCAGACCAGGGTAACTCATAATCCTTAGTCTAGTACACAAAATTATTTCAAATTGAATATCCGGGTGGGCTAGTAATCTCATTATGAAACATGTCATGCCGATATGTTATCAATACGTTTACATAACAAGGCATAAACCAAAATCCATAACACCAAAAGTATGGGGAAGTGGAAGCAATTTACTTCAGATGAATAAAGCCAGTACCTGTAATTGTGTCAGTCAACATAATCCAACTACAATCATTATAACTCAATTTCATATTAATCTCTCATATGAATGGCAAATTTTTCTCCTTTGTTTAACCCCCAAGGGTGTTTTGTCCCCGCTTCAGTTATGAGAAATTTCTCCAATCTTCCTAAATGTTCCTCTGTCTCCCCTTTGTTTCTGTGGGTCAGTTCTGTCACTAAAAAAAGAATAAGCCTATTATAGTCACAGTTGTGTTTTTCTGAGGAATGCCTGGCTACAGGATAGGTTGGGTTAGTAACTTCCATGTCCATGGCCCTGTAGTGCTCCAAACCTCTTTAAATAAATACTATAAAATCAGTAGCCCTAGTCATAAGCGCAAGAAACCAAAATGACACAACACTGAGCTTGATTTTACCGTGTATCACAGTTCCAACAAAGTCTCAGTACACATCTTTTGTGATCATGTCTTGCAACAAGCATGCATCATTATTCTGGGCCTCTTTCTGTGTTGCCATTTATTTGGTATTGTAATAAGTAGGGCTGGGCGTAGTTTGCGAAGTATGATGCCGTTTTCAAGGATTGCACAGTGCGGACAAGCATCCGGCGCTGTGCAATCATTGAAAATGGCATCTTGCACAGAGTGAGCTGTAGTTTTCTGCCGCTCGAGTAGATTTTTACTCGAACGGCAGCTTTCTCAACGCGGACTGGTAGTTTCTCATCGGGAATGGTCGCGAGCATACGCGACCACTCGCAATGAGAAACCTGAGTTTCCCGCGTTGAGAATCTCGCCGGGACGTTTATTTTCCAAGCTCGGGATCGGCAAGTTGATGTTGCTGATCGCGAACGAGGAAAAAGTCTAGCCAGAATGTAATTTTGCTTGCTCGCGGTCGCCAACTTGATGTTGAGGACCGCGAGTAAGCAAAAAATGACCGCTGCACTACGCTACGCGTATTTGCACTGTGCTACGTGCAGTTCGCGTAGTGCGAAGTAGCGCAAACTTCGCAAACTACGCGAGCGTAGCGTAGTGCTTTGCCCAGGGTTAGTAATAAGGTGCATTATTTGCTGAGGCCGCTGTCCCCCACATTCTCAGTTTTTCTCCTCAAAAAAGGGCATACCACTGTCATTCAGCTTGTATTTGCCATTCTCCAAGTTGGTAAGCTCATAACATTACATATAACTTTTACCACACATGCATAAACTTCATTGTAGCCAATGTCGTCCAGTGCTGTATTATCTCAAATTATTGTCACACCTTCTTGTCTGTTACTGTGTAGCCTCATTCTTCCTGTCTGTTATAAGAAGAAGAAAAATAGCTGTACACGGATGATTGTAGGTTTACACAGAGAGATGGGTAATGTTGATGGAGCAAGGATTCGCACGTAACGCGACTTGCTTGTACACAGTCCTCTTGACATAACGTTAATATACTAATCAACATTTTTGTATTATTAATATCGCATTTCACGACATCTGAGGGAAGCTTGCATATGTGCTTTTACTAACTATTCTCTGATTGCACTAAAAATGGCCGCTGCTACGCGGGATTTCCTACTGTGTATGGGTCTGTCACACTCACGTGACATGATGTATCTTTTGCTAGGAGGGAAACTTTCACTTCTGCGCATTAGAACTAAAATGGCTGCTCTGTGTTACAGCATGCATGAAGCTTGCACTGCTGCTTTTGCTAAGCTGTTCGTCATGCTTAACACTAACGCAATAGTTAAAAAGCAAGTAATGGGAATAGAGTACAGATAAGTGGTATACAGTGCATTCATTTATTCTATATTCTAAAACTGTTTCTTTTCTACTTTTCATGTATCGTAATCTTTGGGCCCGAGAGGTGCTATTACTCCATCTTGAAAACTCACATTCGCGCATGTCTGACTCTAAAGAAAATTAAGTCATCTAACCTTGAAGCAATGCCAAGCTACCGCGCAATGGAAGATGTGCATGAGAAAGAGAACTTTTGAACTTAAACGGAAGAGAACTTGTTAATATGGTATAACAATGTATTTGTTAAAAGAACATTTATTGTTGGGTGGAATAAAACATACGTGGGAAAATAAATTGATGGGCGGGAACGTTAATTTTAAAATCATCAAGAAAAGTTTCATTTTGGTATGGTGTAATGACCTCTCCTCATTCCTTGTCCAATCAAAATTGGGGATCCTCACACTTGCAACATTGGGGGGTGGTACACTGACATGGAAAATAGTATAACTAGGGTAGACTTAGCTAGTTAATTTGACCGACTTGTCTAAATAGCTGACCTGTCACTGACCCAACGCACTCAATAGGAAATCGGGAGCAGAGGTGCTGGCGGAGTACGCTGTCAGAAGGTTCGAAACCCAGATCGGGGTTTGAAAACTGAAGTGCTGGCGAAGCACTTTGTAGGAGAAATCGATAACTCTTACCGGGTTCTGGCTGTTAGCTACATAGAGGGAGTAACGCAGGCGTTGCAACTTTAACTGCAGGTGCTGGTTTTTGTCCATGGTGGTCTTGTCCTGATCCAATTTGGTTTTACCTGTCCTGATTCTGATCTGCGCCTGCCTGCCTCCTTGGTGCCTAAACTTTCGGGGTTCTGTCCTTTAAACTGACCTGTGGCCAGGGTTAGTTCTTCACACCATTCTAGGTAAATATAGTATGTGGGTATGTCATTGTTCTGATTCCTTCCCTCTTCCCCACCCTAATGTCAAATGATAAAAGTTTTACATATTATCGTATATCATTTTTCTGATTCCTTCTCTCTCCCCACCCTCTTGTCAAATGTGTAAAGACTGCTCTATAAGAACTCTGCACATTTTCATTCTAATCATTATTTTCTTAATTGAGAATTTTCTATTATTCAATGATTGGATTATGACAATTTAAAAGACTTTAGATAAAGAGTTTAAACCTTTCCCGAGTTTGTGGTTATTATATGAGTGCAAATGTTATTTTTCCTATTATTCTAACACCCTTGATCCCTTAGGACTCTAGGTACCAACTACAAGGATTGGTCAGTCATGGTATAGGTCCTAAATGAAATTCATAAATCACTGATTAGAGTAAAGCGCACAGGTTACCTGGTTAGACTCACTCACATACAAGTTTATGTTTTTGTTTTATGGGCTTAGATGAGCATGGTAAATTGAGTCGGGTGACCTGCGCGCTCTATCAGGTATTTCTTTTGGTAGCAGTAGTATGGTTAAGGTTTAGTTAAGATAGGTAGTTAGTTAGTTAATACTGATTATTGATCGATCAAATTTGATATTACATTGATGTTATTGATGCTGTATTGATTTATGTATTAACCAAAATTGTTCGTACCTGTTATATGTTCTGTCTGGAATCACCAGGGGCAGAATAGCGGGTGGTAAATGGAAGCCACACTGCAGTGAGGTCACTTACCTTGAGGAAATAAGTGCATGGTTAGGTAAAACCGGAAGCACTATTTAGGGATTTTCTGTATAAATGTGTGAATAAATGATAGCAAAGAGTTCACTAGCAAAACTTTTGGTGTGATATCACCTAGAAAGGGTCACACGGAAGGAGTAGCAGGTTTGTCTGAGCTTGATTGATAGCAAAGGGGTTCACTGGTGAAACTTTGGCCTTAGTACAGAGCTTTCCAAACTGTGTGTCCCGACACAGTACTGTGTCGCCTGCAAATGGTGGGTGCACTCTGCACTCTGCTCTATGGGGGCTGGGTGATTCACAACAAAGCCTCATTAACAAGTAAATGGTCTTTTAAAGACCTGCGAAGTACTCGGTGCGGCTGTGTGTGTGCCCAGGAAGCTGGGGTGAGGTGACAGAGGGTGACAGGCAGAGGGTGACAGGCAGAGGGAGGGAGACAGAGGGAGGAAGACAGAGAGAGAGGGAGACAGAGAGAGGGAGACAGAGAGGGAGAGAGGGAGGAAGACAGGGAAGGAGACAGAGGGAAGGAGACAAAGGAGAGGGAGACGGAGAGGGAGACCGAGGGAGACAGGCAGAAGGAGGGAGGGAGACAGATAGAGGGAGACAGAGAGAGGGAGATAGACATAGGGAGACAGACAGAGGGAGGGAGACAGAGAGAGAGGGAAACCGTGGGAGACAGAGAGAGAGGGAGACAGGGGGAGGGAGTCCGGGGTAGACAGAGGGAGGGAGAGGGAGACAGAGAGAGGGAGACAAAGGGAGACAGACAGAGGGAGGGCGACAGAGGGAGGGAGAGAGAGGGAGGTAGACAGAGGGAGAGAGAGAGAGAGAGGGGGGAGGGAGACAGAGAGAGGTAGACAGAGAGAGAGAGGGAGACAGACAGAGTGAGTGAGACAGAGGGAGACCAAGGGAGACAGCGGGAGAGAGAGAGAGGGAGGGAGACAGAGAGGGAGGGAGGGAGACAAAGAGGGAGGGAGACAGAGAGAGAGGGAGGGAGACAGAGATAGAGACAGACAGGGACAGACAGAGACAGGGACAGACAGAGACAAATAGAGGCAGAGACAGGGGCAGACAGACAGAGGCAGACAGAGATGGAGAGGGAGACAGAGGGAGGGAGACAGGGACAGACAGGGACAAACAGACAGATAGGGGCAGGGACAGACAGAGGCAGAGACTGAGACAGACAGCGGCAAAGACAGGGACAAACAGAGGCAAAGACTGAGACAGTGAGGGAGAGAGAGAGAGAGACAGAAGGTGACAGAGGGAGGGAGACAGAGAGGGAGGGAGACAGAGGGAGTCAGGGGGAGACAGAGGGAAGGAGAGGGAGACAGACAGAGGGAGGGAGACAGAGAGAGACAGAGAGAGAGGGAGACAGAAAGGGAGACAGAGGGAGACAGACAGAGGGAGACAGACAGAGGGAGAAGACAGAGGGAGAGAGAGAGGGAGAGGGAGGGAGAGAGAGAGGGTGAGGGAGGGAGACAGAGGCAGGGAGACAGAGGGAGGGAGACAGAGGTAGGGAGACAGAGGGAGGGAGGCAGAGGGACGGAAACAGAGGGCGACAGACAGAGGGAGACAGAGGGAGACAGACAGAGGGAGGAGGGTGACAGAGGGAGGGAGACAGAGGGAGCGAGACAGAGAGAGGTAGACAGACAGAGGGAGACAGACGGAGACAGGCAAAGGGAGAGAGAGGGAGGGAGAGAGAGGGAGAGAGAGGGAGAGAGGGAGAGAGACAGAGAGAGGGAGGGAGACAGAGACAGAGACAAACAGAGAGAGACAGAGAGAGACAGAGACGGGGACAGACAGAGACAAATAGAGGCAGAGACCGGGGCAGAGATACAGACCAAGACAGACAGAGACGGAGAGGGAGACAGAGGGAGGGAGACAGGGACAGACAGAGACCGGGGCAGGCAGACATATAGAGGCAGGGACAGGGACAGACAGGGGCAGAGACTGAGACAGGCAGAGAGGCAGAGAGGGAGTGGGAGAGGGAGACGGAGACAGAGGGAGAGAGAGGGAAACAGAGGAAGACAGAGGGAGGGAGAGGGAGGGAGACAGAGAGAGAGGGAGACAGAGAGAGAGGGAGACAGAGGGAAGGAGAGGGAGATAGACAGAGGAAGGGAGACCGAGAGAGACAGAAAGAGAGGGAGACAGAGAGGGAGACAGAGGGAGACCGACAGAGGGAGACAGAGCGAGGGAGAGAGAAAGAGACAGAGACATACAGAGAGAGACAGAGACAGGGACAGACAGAGACAAATAGAGGCAGAGACAGGGACAGGGGCAGAGAGACAGACAGAGACAGATGGAGAGGGAGACAGAGGGAGGGAGACAGGGACAGACAGAGACAGAGACAGGCAGACAGAGAGAGGCAGGGACAGGGACAGACATGGGCAGAGACTGAGACAGACAGAGAGGCAGAGAGGGAGACGGAGAGGGAGACAGAGACAGAGGGAGAGAGAGAGGGAGACAGAGGGCGACAGAGGGAGGGAGAGGGAGGGAGACAGAGAGAGAGGGAGACACAGGGAGACAGAGAGAGAGGGAGGCAGAGGGAGGCAGTCAGGAGGAGACAGGGGCAAGGAGAGGGAGACAGACAGGGGGAGGAAAACAGATGGAAACAGAGAGAGACTGAAAGAGAGCGAGACAGAGAGGGAGACAGAGGGAGACCGACAGAGGGAGACGGACAGAGGGAGACAGAGGGAGAGGGAGACAGAGGGAAAGGGAGACAGAGGGAGAGGGAGACAGGGGGAGAGGGAGACAGGGGGAGAGGGAGACAGAGGGAGAGGGAGACAGAGTGAGAGGGAGGGAGACAGATGAACCGAGACAGAGGGAGGGAGACAGAGGGATGAAAACAGAGGGAGACAGAGAGCGGGAGACAGAGAGCGAGAGACAGAGAGCGGGAGAGAGAGGGCGACAGACAGAGGGAGGGAGACAGAGGGAGGGAGACAGACAGAGGGAGACAGAGGGAGACAGACAGAGGGAGCAGGGCGACTAAGGGCGCGAGACAGACAGAGAGAGACAGAGGGAGGTAGACAGACAGAGGGAGACAGATGGAGACAGACATAGGGAGACAGAGGGAGAGAGAGGGCGGGAGACAGAGAGAGGGAGACAGAGAGAGAGAGAGAGAGAGAGAGAGGGGGAGACATACAAAGTGAGTGAGAACTCCCCAAACCCCCCTTCGGTGGTTCGGGCTCGCTCGCTACGCTCGCTCACTACACTACCTTACTGTGTCCCAAAATGATGCATCTCCAAAAAGTGTGTCACCAACATGAAAAGTTTGGAAAGCTGTGCCTTAGTATATCCCAGAAGGGATAAGTCTGAAGGAATAGCAGGTTCTCTAATGCTTGGGTGAAGGGTAGACGGAAGGGATCTACTCGTAGCATATGAAGAGTAAGCGGAAGGGATTTACTCATAGTGAGTGAAATATATCTTTCCTTTGAATTAGTCACTCAGGTACGGTGTTGAATAATAAAATCTGCATTAAAAGTGAAAGAAATTAAGTTCTCGTATTACCTTGCAAAGGAGGGAGTCAGTCGCGGAGCTGCGCTGACGTCACTCAGAGCCGCGCTGGTATTGGTTGAGACAGCGGGTGTGTAGCTGAGGTAATAATTGTAAAGGAGGGGTGAGTACAGGAGCGACAGAACTAGTCTCACAAGAAAAGCCCCGCAACTATTGGTTGGATTTCTTTGAATTCAAAATTTTGATTGGTCACTGGGAAATAAAAGACGCGCTGGTATTGGAAGTAATTTGTAAACAAATTGAGAATATCCAGAAGATTTGCGTTTAAAATATATGTTGCATATAGGTCCGCTAGTAGGAAATAGACCTGATAGGAGATATTTAGGGTTTGCACAAAACCAGCATATAAGAGGAATGTCAGATAGCAGGTCACCGCGCCTGCATAAACTACATTACCCAGCAACCCAGGGCTTGAAACTACGGTACCCAGAATCCCCGGCGAGAACAGGATATTACGGGGAGGAGCCCCACAGACAGGGCTCGTGATTCTGTTTACCAGAGTAGCGGCTGCTCCTCTGGTGGTTCCTGTTTGTTTTCCTGGAGTCCTCGCTGTTCCCCATTCGAGGGGAAAGACGTCTTTACCGGTAATAGTTTTTACACGCGCTGGCCAGCGCGTTTGGTTATTTGGTCTCTGGATATTCTCAGTGTCTGTCTTGCCTCGCGGTTGCGAGGAACATCTGCCCACATTGGGTCCTGAGGCTTGTTGTACTTGCGCTGTGCTATTTAACAGCGGTCTTTAACAAGCAACTTCATTTTTGGCTACAGTCAGTGGGGGAGTGCAGGGGGGGGAATTGCGGACCTCCGCACTACCGTCACGAACAGTGACATTGTTGTGGCATACTTAAAGTGGATTACCAAACACCAAAGCGGATGACTGTAGTGAAGGAACTACGTCACACCGTATTTGGTTTAACCTACGTGTGTATATATTGTTAAGGAAACTTTCACGCTCTCTTATGCAAAGGAGGATTTGTTTGAACTCTCAAGAGGAGCCTTTACTTAAAGACAGCACTTGCTGCTTGTTTTCATTTGGTGCTATTGCTTGATTGAAAGGATCTATTTCTCTCAAGCTTGCTGATAACTGGCTATGGGGTATGTTACTAGAGATTGCTAAAAGGTTTTTAGGCAGATCGTGAGCTATTCTTCATGTTATATATATTTTATTTGTGTCATGCAGGGTAGAAGGAAGGCTGAAGGATCAGCAGTTGGTGTATGTATACATTCATTACAGGTGAATCTACTGGTTGTGCTTTAGTGAGACATTACTGAGTGTAGGGAATAAGAATTGGTTTAACCTTTGTGTTTTGTCTTACAGTTTCTTTTTCCCTGCTGCCCTTCCCTTCTCCTCTTTATTCTTTCAGGTTTTTTTCCCCTTTTTGGGGTTTTTTCCCTCACCGTATCGTCTGAACACCCTGTGTTTACACTTCAGGGTGTTCGGAGGGTCCGGAGGTGGAGCATTGTTGCTGCATGCGGATCCTGCGGAGTGCAATCCTGACAGAATCACGAGCCTAAGAATTTCACTCTGCCCGATCCATATGTAGAGACAATGGCGTCTAAGGAGGATGTGTTACATGCCTTGGTTTTGGTCCAGCAGGAGTTGGCCTCCTCTAAAGCAGAGACAGCTGCTTTAAGGGAAAAAGTGGAACGCTTGAGCGGTAACCCTTTCAATGCTTCCGCCCCTTCTTCTAATGTTCAAGTCACTGTGCCTCCGCCCATTCCACTGGCTACTCCTGAAAGGTTCTCAGGGGACCCCCGTAAGGTACATGTTTTTATGACTCAGATCCTCATGCATTTCTCATGTAAACCCTCATTGTTTCCCACTAACCATTCAAGGGTGGCTTTTTTGATTTCATATTTGGTGGGAGATGCGGCAGATTGGGCGGTGCCTTTGGTTAAACGTGATGATGCCATTCTATCCGATTGGACAGCGTTTAAGACAGAATTCGAGAGGGTTTTTGACCGAAGAGCTACGACATTTAGTGCTGACAGGGAACTGTTAACTTTAAGACAGGGAAGAGGAGAATTGGTCACATATTTACTTGCTTTCAATAGATTAGTGGCCGAAGCCAGATGGCCGGAGGAAAAAAGGATGTCCCTCTTCTATCAGGGGTTACATGATGACCTAAAAGACGTAGTGGCCCAGGTTGACCCTCAGCCTACTTCTTTTGTGGACATGGTGAATTTGGTGTTACGATTGGATAGTCGTTTGTCTGACAGAGGGAGTAACAGGAGAAGATGGGAAAGAGGGTTTTATGGTGGTGACAAGAACCCGCGTAAGACAACGGGGGGAATCGAAAACCCTCCTTCTGAACCAATGGAGATAGGTGCACTTAGAGCACCCTTGTCAAGAGAAGAGAGGGAAGCCAGAAGAGTACAGGGCTTATGTATGTACTGTGGGAAGAAGGGACATTATGTGAGGGAATGCCCTTCTAAACCAAAATCTTCAGGGAATGCCAGTAGGTTTAAAAGGGTTGCTGCATCCAAGACAGGACAGGAAGGTGTGCATAAGGAAGAGAACCAGGCTAGTGCAGAAGGGGGGCATGAGTGGAAACTCACATCATTGGCCTCTCTGGGTGGTGAGGAAACGGAGCCACACTTGGTGATTGTCATGACGCTGGAACATGAACTAGAAAGAAATCAGGAATTGGTGATGGTAGATTCTGGGGCTACTGGCAATTTCGTGGATGAAGGATTGGTAAGACGTTTAGCCTTGCCTCGGGTCTCTAGGGAGAAGCCTGAGGTTGTGCTAGCGGTTGATGGGAAACTGTTAACATCAGGACAGATCACTGAAAGAACCGGAGAGTTGGGATTGTCATTGGAGTTACAAGGTTGTGTTCATTCTGAGGTTTTGTCTTTGAACATCATAGCGGCACCCCAGTACGAAGTTATTTTGGGTATGCCTTGGCTACGGAAACACAACCCTGTGGTGGATTGGCAGTCGAAAACGTTTCAGTTTTCACCAGAGCACTGCAAGGATCATTTGACACCATGTGTGTCTGCCAACGTCACGGTGTTAGCCACCCCATTTTTGGCAGCTACTGCTGTGGAGAAAAATGTCAGGTTACCTGTTGAGTACTTGGTCTATAGTGGTGTGTTCAGTGAGGCAAAAGCAGAAACTCTACCCCCTCACAGGGAATATGATTGCCGCATTGATCTAGTGGAGGGGGCTACAATACCATCTTGTAGAGTATATGCTTGTCTGTACCCGAGACCACGCATCTAAAAGAGTACATAGAGCACTTTTCTAGGTTGGGATTTATATGTCCCTCCCGCTCTCCGGCTGCTTCTCCTCTTTTCTTCATAGCAAAGGCCAATGGTGACTTGAGAGCGTGTGTAGACTATCGTGTCTTGAACAAGAACACCATCCGTAACCGTTACCCTCTTCCCCTCATTTCAGTATTGCTTGATCAGGTGAGGGAGGCTAACATCTATACTCGTTTGGACCTACGTGGGGCATACCACCTGGTCAGAGTGAGAGAGGGGGATGAATGGAAGACGGCGTTCAAGACTCGATTTGGTCTGTACGAGTACCTAGTGATGCCTTTTGGGCTTTGTAATGCTCCAGCAGCTTTCCAGTTTTTCATAAATGATGTTCTGAAGGAATACGTGTATCAATTTGTTGTGATGTACATTGATGACATCTTAATTTACTCACAAGACGTATCCTGTCATCAACGCCATGTCTGCATGGTTTTGGAGAAGCTAAGAGAACACAGTTTATATGTGAAACTGAGTAAATGCGAGTTTGGGGTACAAGAGGTGGAATTCCTGGGAGTAAACCTTAGTCCCAACGGATTACAGATGTCCGAGAGAAAGGTACAGGCGGTAAGTAATTGGCCAGCCCCAAAAATGTGAAGGAAGTGCAGAGCTTCTTGGGGTTCGCCAATTATTACCGACGGTTTATCTCGCATTTTTCCCTGACTGCTGTCCCCATTACCAGGTTGTTAAGAAAAGGGAAGTCTTTCGAGTGGACAGGGGAGGCTGAGGAAGCGTTTCAAGCTCTAAAAAAGGCTTTCATCACAGCACCAGTGTTAGCCCATCCAGTTTTGGAACATCCATTCATAGTAGAGGCAGATGCTTCAGATGAGGCCATAGGGGCTATTCTGTCCCAGAGGGATGCACACACGGGGCAGCTCCATCCTGTTGCATACCTGTCAAGTAAGTTGAGCTCGGCGGAGGTCAACTATTCTATAGCAGAAAAGGAACTCCTGGCTATCAAGAAGGCTTTTCAGGAGTGGAGGCCTTACCTGTGGGGGGCTTGTCAGGCTGTGACGGTGTACACCGATCATAGGAATCTTCAATACATGTCCTCCGCTAGACATCTGACGCAAAGGCAAATGAGGTGGATGTTGTTCTTTTCCGAGTACAACTTTGTTGTTACCTTTCGTCCTGGCTCTGAAAACAGGAAGGCGGATGCCCTTTCCATCCATCCATCATATCCATCATAGCATTTGTATAGCGCACTACTCACCCGGAGGGTCTCAAGGCGCTTGGGGAGGGGGGGGTCCGCTACTGCTCGAACAGCCAGGTCTTGAGGTGCTTCCTGAAGGCGAGGTGGTCTTGGGTCAGGCGGAGGTGGGTCGGGAGGGAGTTCCAAGTCTTGGCGGCCAGGTGGGAGAAGGATCTTCCTCCTGTTGTGGCTCTTCGGATGCGGGGGACGGCGGCGAGGGCGTGGCTGGTCGATCGAAGGTGGCGTGTGGGAGCGTAGAAGTTGAGGCGGCTGTTGAGGTAACTCGGGCCTTGGTTGTGCAGGGCTTTGTGTGCGTGGGTGAGGAGGCGGAAGGTGATTCTCTTGTTGACCGGGAGCCAGTGCAGGTCTCTCAGGTGTCTGGAGATGTGGCTTCGTCTGGGGATGTCGAGGATGAGTCTTGCTGAGGCGTTCTGGATTCGCTGGAGTCTCTTCTGGAGCTTGGCGGTGGTTCCGGCGTAGAGGGCGTTGCCGTAGTCCAGACGGCTGGTGACGAGGGCCTGGGTGACCGTCTTCCTGGTCTCGGTGGGGATCCACCGGAAGATCTTACGTAGCATGCGCAGGATGTTGAAACAAGACGAGGAGACGGCGTTGACTTGTCTGGTCATGGAGAGGGAGGAGTCCAGGATGAAGCCCAGGTTGCGTGCGTGGTCTGTTGGTTTGGGTGCGGAGCCCAGGGCGGGTGGTCACCAGGAGTCGTCCCCGGCGGAGGGCGAGGAGCCCAGGATGAGAACTTCCGTCTTGTCTGAGTTAAGTTTCAGGCGGCTAGTCATCATCCATTCGGCTACGTGTTTCATCCCTTCGTGTAGGTCGGCTCTGGCGGTGGCGGGGTCGTTGGTCAGGGAGAGGATCAGCTGTGTGTCGTCGGCGTAGGAGATGATGTTGAGGTTGTGTTGGCGTGCGATGGCCGCAAGGGGGCTCATGTAGACATTGAAGAGGGTGGGGCTGAGCGAGGAGCCTTGAGGAACGCCGCAGATGACTTCGGTGGCCTCTGACCTGAACGGGGGTAGGCGGACTCTCTGTGTTCTTCCAGCGAGGAAGGAGATGATCCATTCCAGTGCCTTCTCCTGGATTCCGACGTTCCTGAGGCGTTGCACTAGGGTGCGGTGGCAGACAGCGTCGAATGCCGCGGAGAGGTCTAGGAGGATGAGGGCCGCTGTTTCTCCGTTGTCAAGCAGGGCACGGATGTCATCGGTGGCAGCGATGAGGGCGGTCTCAGTGCTGTGGTTGGCCCTGAAGCCCGACTGTGAGGGGTCGAGGGATCCATTCGTCTCGAGGAAGGCGGCCAGCTGCTTGTTGACTGTCTTCTCGATGACTTTGGCTGGAAACGGGAGGAGCGAGATGGGGCGGTAGTTCTTGAGTTCGGTGGGGTCTGCTGTTGGTTTCTTTAGTAGAGCGCTGAGTTCGGCGTGCTTCCAGCTCTCAGGGAAGGTTGCGGTGTCGAAGGAGGCGTTGATGATGTCCCGTAGCTGGGGAGCGATGGCGGCGTCGGCTTTGTTGAAGACGTGGTGAGGGCAGGGGTCGGTTGGAGATCCGGAATGGATGGAGTTCATTGTGCGGATGGTGTCTTCGGTGTTGATAGGGGTCCAGGCGCTGAGGGTGGTGGTGGGGGGCGTTGGTGCGGTAGTGGGGAGCGTTGGTTGTGTGCTGAAGCTGTTGTGTAAGTCAGCGATCTTGTTGTGGAAGTAGGAGGCGAGGGAGTTGCAGAGGTCTTGTGATGGGGTGATGTCCTTGATTCCGGCGTTGGGGTTGGAGAGCTCTTTCACGATGTTGAAGAGTTCCTTGCTGTTGTGTGCGTTGTTGTCCAGTCTTTCCTTGAATGCTGTTTTCTTGGTGGCGCGAATCAGTTGATGGTGTTTTCGAGTGGCGAGCTTGAGGGTGGTCATGTTGTCCGGTGTTGGGTCTCTTCTCCATGCTTTCTCGAGAGCTCGGCAGTTCTTCTTGGAGCTCTTGAGTTCGTCGTGAACCAGGATGCTTTCTTGCTGCCGGGTCTGCTGGGCGGGTTCCTCAGTGGGGCGAGGTCGTCTGCGCAGTTGCTGATCCACTTCGTGAGGTTGTCGGCGGCCTGGCTGGGGTTCGCGGAGCTGGCGGGAGGGTGCTGGTTCAGGGCTGCGGTGAGCTGGTCGGCCGTGATCTTGTTCCAGCTTCTTCGTGCAACCTGTTGCTGGTGGTGGTGGATCGTGGTCCTTCTGAAGCTGAAGTGGACGCAGCTGTGGTCCGTCCAGTGGAGTCCGGTGGCGTGGCTGAAGGCGATGTCTTTGCTGGATGAGAAGACGGCATCGAGTGTGTGTCCGGCGAGGTGGGTGGGGGTGGTCACCAGCTGCTTGAGTCCGAGGTTGGTGAGGTTGTCAAGCAGGGTGGTGGTATTGCGGTCATTGTTGTTCTCCAGGTGGAAGTTGAGGTTCCCGAGGAGGATGTAGTCAGCGGAGGGGAGGGCGTGCGGGCTGATGAAGTCGGCGATGTCTTCGCTGAATTCTGTGCGGGGTCCCGGGGGACGGTAGATCAGGGTGCCTCTGAGGGTGGTCTTGGGGTCGGTGTGGATCTGGAAGTGGAGGTGTTCGGCGGTTGTCAGGGTGTCGTCGGTGTTGGTCGTGATGCGGATGGTGTTCCTGTGGATGATGGCGATGCCTCCTCCCGTCTGGTTGACGCGGTCCCTCCGGGTGATCTTGTATGCGTCCGGGATAGCGATGGCGATGTCGGGCGCTGAGGAGGCGTTCATCCAGGTTCCCGTGAGGAAGGCGACGTCTGGAGCTGTGGTGTCGAGGAGGTTCCAGAGTTGAACGGCGTGTCTGTGGACGGAGCGGGTGTTGAGCAGGATGCACTTCAGGTGGTCGCTGCTGGTGTTCGGCTTGGTGGGTGCTGGTGTAGTGCAGGTCCGGATGCATGTGAACTTGCAGGCGTGGCAGCTGAAGGGTCCGTGGGTGCGTCTCGGAGTGGCTCGGTAGCATCCCGGGGCACGGCCGGTGCTGAGTGCGTTGAGGGTGGCGGTGTTGTACGTCCGGCAGAAGGGGTGGCCTCTGAGGGGGCCAGGGGTCCTGGCACTGGGCGCGGTCCAGGCGCGGACGGGCGTAGACAAGCTTACCTTTGGCGCACCTTCGGCGCTCAATCGGTGCTCCCGCTGCGCGCGTCCGCTGCGCGCGTCCGCTGCGCGGTCGCTCTGGGGACGTCATAAGAAGGGAGCCGGTCGGGAGGGTCTGCGGGGAGGCGGGAGCGAGAGCTAATCGGCTGGCGGGGGGGCGGGGCCGCGGGCTAGGGCGGCGGGAAAAGCTGGAGCGGGCTTGGCGGCCCTCGGGTGGCTGGGGCTGTGGGAGGCTGGTGTGGGCTCGGCGGCCCTCCGGTGGCTGGGGCTGCGGGAGCAGGCACGGGCACAGGAGCTTGGGGTGACCAGGCCGGAAGGCGCAGTGGTCACTCGCCTTCCGGACAGGAGATACCCACGAGACAGCGGGAGGAGGAACAATCCATCCTCCCTTCAACTAAGGTGGTGTGTGTGATTAGGGCCGAGAAATTTCTGGATGACATCAAGGGCTCCAGATCTTTGGGGTCTTGGGTCCAATGGGCGACGGCCAAACCAGGTCGGAAGGTGAGACAGGGATTGCCTTTCCAGGGGGAGTGTCTTTTCCTGCCGACTGAAGAGATTCGAAAGAAAGCATTCAGGTGGTGTCATGAAGCCCCGGCGGCAGGACATCCTGCGGTGACCAAGACAGTGAGCCTGCTTAGGAGACATTTTTGGTGGGAGTCCTTGGTTAAAGACGCAAACCTGTGGGTAGCGAGGTGTGATACCTGCGCAAGAGCAAAAGGGGAAAACACCAAGAAGAAAGGTCTGTTGATGCCTATGCCCACACCTGATCGGCCATGGCAGAACATAAGTTTAGATTTCATTACGGGTCTGTCTTCTGACCAGGGAAAAACCGCGGTGTTGGTGGTGGTGGACAACCTGACGAAGATGGGACACGTCATACCATGTGTGAACCTTTCCACTGCTAGTCAAACCGCACAGTTATTGGCCTCACACGTTATACGTTTGCATGGCATTCCAAGAGTCATCGTGTCTGACAGGGGGCCTCAATTCATCGCCCGTTTTTGGCGTATGTGGTGCAAGGCGTTGGGTATTGAGTCAGCGCTCTCTATCAGCTTCCATCCTCAAACTGATGGACAGACGGAACGGCTGAACCAGACCTTAAAAAAGTATTTGCGCTGCTACTCCAAGGAAGCACACGAATCTTGGGTGGAACTTTTGTGGATGGCGGAGTTGGCGTAAAACAATGCATGGCACAGTTCCATAGGCATGTCTCCCTTCAAAGCCAACTTTGGTTACGATGCCAACACTTGGCCGATCACTATCCCTGCAGACCTGAGTAACCAGCCCTCTGTTAAAGAACATGTACAGATCTTGCGGAAGGTGCATAAAGACGTGCAAAAACATTTGCTTAAGGCCAAAGAGGTGTACAAACGTTGGGAGGACAGACATCGAGCACCAGGTCCTCAGTTCGAAGTAGGGGATAAGGTGTGGCTATCGACCAGGTACATTCGTTTCAGGTTGAGGAGCATATTCCATCCGCGTTTCATCGGGCCTTACCCTGTAGTGCGACGCATCAACCCTGTCGCACACAAATTGAAGCTGCCTGCAGCATTGAGAATCCATCCTGTATTCCATGTACAGTTGTTAAAGAAAGCATTTACATCGCGTCGCACGGCGCCTCCTGCCATCGTTGGTGATGGGAATCTGGAGTATGAGGTGCGGTCTATCCGTGACTCCAAAGTCCGCAGGGGGGAGTTGTGGTATCTGGTCTCATGGAAGGGATATGGTCCCGAGGAAGATTCGTGGGAACCTGTGAGTAACATCAATGCTCCTAGGGCTGTCCGGTCCTTCCATTCCAGGTTTCCTGCGAAGCCTGGGCCTAGGAGGCGCTTGGGAGGAGGGCATACTGTCAGATAGCAGGTCACCGCGCCTGCATAAACTACATTACCCAGCAACCCAGGGCTTGAAACTACGGTACCCAGAATCCCCGGCGAGAACAGGATATTACGGGGCGGAGCCCGACAGACAGGGCTTGTGATTCTGTTTACCGGAGGTAGCGGCTGCTCCTCTGGTGGTTCCTGTTTGTTTTCCTGGAGTCCTCGCTGTTCCCCATTCGAGGGGAAAGACGTCTTTACCGGTAATAGTTTTTACACGCGCTGGCCAGCGCGTTTGGTTATTTGGTCTCTGGATATTCTCCGTGTCTGTCTTGCCTCGCGGTTGCGAGGAACATCTGCCCACATTGGGTCCTGAGGCTTGTTGTACCTGCGCTGTGCTATTTAACAGCGGTCTTTAACAAGCAACTTCATTTTTGGCTACAGTCAGTGGCGGAGTGCAGGGGGGGAATTGCGGACCTCCGCACTACCGTCACGAACAGTGACATTGTTGTGGCATACTTAAAGTGGATTACCAAACACCAAAGCGGATGACTGTAGTGAAGGAACTATGTCACACCGTATTTGGTTTAACCTACGTGTGTATATATTGTTAAGGAAACTTTCACGCTCTCTTATGCAAAGGAGGATTTGTTTGAACTCTCAAGAGGAGCCTTTACTTAAAGACAGCACTTGCTGCTTGTTTTCATTTGGTGCTATTGCTTGATTGAAAAGGATCTATTTCTCTCAAGCTTGCTGATAGCTGGCTATGGGGTATGTTACTAGAGATTGCTAAAAGGTTTTTAGGCAGATCGTGAGCTATGCTTCATGTTATATATATTTTATTTGTGTCATGCAGGATAGAAGGAAGGCTGAAGGATCAGCAGTTGGTGTATGTACACATTCATTACAGGTGAATCTACTGGTTGTGCTTTAGTGAGACATTACTGAGTGTAGGGAATAAAAATTGGTTTAACCTTTGTGTTTTGTCTTACAGTTTCTTTTTCCCTGCTGCCCTTCCCTTCTCCTCTTTATTCTTTCGGGTTTTTTTCCCCTTTTTGGGGTTTTTTCCCTCACCGTATCGTCTGAACACCCTGTGTTTACACTTCAGGGTGTTCGGAGGGTCCGGAGGTGGAGCATTGTTGCTGCATGCGGATCCTGCGGAGTGCAATCCTGACAAGGAAGACCCTTTAAGATGTACGGAGGAAAAAGAAAAATTTCTTTCAATAAAAGATTTAAGAATTATTTCAAGAAAGATAAAGCAATTAAGACAAGCGAAGGGATTATTATTCCACCACCAAATACGCCCGCATCATACATGATGGTAGAAAGGGGCTATCACACTTGTGTGTGGTTAGAAAATTGGATGGAGTACACAAAAGATGATGGTGTTTTAGCATTTCCAGAAAATGGTACATTTAATGGCAGAGTTTTGCACAATTTGAGAACTCGTATGAATGAATTATATCCCAGACCTAGATTAATGCAGTATGAAGCATTGGAGGAACGGCAAACTGAGGCTTTTGAGCGAGATAGACCCGGAAGTAATGAGAATTGGAGTAGGTTTTATCCCCGATTTCCAAAAGATACAAGAGATAAATTAATGAAACAATGGAGACAGTCTCTGTTAGTGGAAGGATTATATCCTGTATTCACTTTAGAAGAGCCCACTGGAAGTAAAAAGAATGAGAAAACAAAACATTTAATAACTAGTGGGGAGTCAGACGATGATTATTTATAGGATTTATTATTGAAAAACTCCAATACCTTATAATGAGTAACCAAGCACAGTTAATCCAAATGCTCCGTTTCTGAAACCACCTTTGATTCCACAAGTGGTACATGAGACTTTGTTAGAAAAAGTACTACAAGACAGGGAAAGAGAAGCATTAAATAAACAGAGAAGTGAGTTGATTCAGAAAATTTCTCAATTAAATACAAGTCCTGAAGCCCTAACAATTCCAGTAACTATTGGTCCAGTTGTACCTTTGTACGGAGATAAGCAGGCTAGTCCTAAAACTCCCGTTTTGACTACACCTATAGTTCAGCCAAGAAAAGAACCCTTAGTAGTTCATGATCAAGCAAGTGAATGCGAGTCAGTGATTTCCCTGATGGATTTGCCCATAAGAGAACCAGTGGGTGACTCGGTCAGAAAAACCACTCCTGTAAGTTCAAGGGAAGTACAAATGGAGACATCCTCAGGTACAAGAAATGCTACAGTAGTAACCCCAGAAGAAATAGAGAGATGGACACGAGAAATAGAGAAGCGAAAGTCACAGCCAAAGGTATTAGATATATTTAAATTAAGAGTCGAATTAGAAGAAATGATGGCTGGAAATGTGGGATTGGACAGATTAAATACATTTAGTGAAGATGAATTATTATTCATTTGCAAAAGTATCACTAGAAATACAAGAGTGTTTAATGACAAATTAATGGGTATGGCAGCTAACATGGGAATTGACCTTGGCAAATCTAAAGTATTACAGAAACCATATTGAGCTGAATTTTCTGACAAAGACTTGGAAAACATGAATGTGTCAGGTAAAAAAGTACAAATCAAGGAGCTGTTGTCATCATTGCAGAAATGGGGTGACCTAGAAAAATGGAAAACTAGATGGGCAAAGAAAAAGGAAGAGGCTTGATCAAAACAAACTGCTTCTGAGTATGTATTAAAAGAGACAGAAAAGGTGGAAAGGTTATGTCCCATGAGAGAGGTACCAGGTGGAAGTTATGTACATGTCCCATGGTCCCGACAGGATATTTTGTCATTTACAAAGGATTTCCCAAAACTTCTAGAAAAACATGTAGAATGGTACAGACAAGTCGAGAGATTGTGAAGGTTTCAAAATGTCTTTTAAAAGATTTAGATGGATTATTTGACATTGTTGTTCCTGTAGATTTGTGGACAGAATGTAAAATTGCTATTGAATGGCCTAGTGATGAGTACCCTAGAGATCCAAAGACAGGGGCACCTTCTGATGAAGTGATGAAGAAGTACAACCAGGTAATACTCTACCTCAAAGGAATGTGCCTGCCAAAGAGACTGATTGGACTAGAATAGATAGAACCACTCAGAATAAAGATGAATTCGTACATGCATATTATGAACGCCTATTACAAGTATTCAAACAGTATAGTGGTCTAGATAATATAGATATGAAAGACATGACGCATTTCATCTATCGGTTTGTGTCTGGATTAAGGCCAGAAATTTCGCAATGGATTGAAGACCATAAAATTTGCTGGCAGTCCAGGCCAATTGATGAAATCCTTAAATATGCAAAATATTGTGAAGATGAGCTAGACAATAAACGAAAATAATTAAAGGAAAAAGTAATGTGGGCACAAGTGAAATTAGCAGAGCAACAAGAGCTTCAATTGAGTCAAGTAAACAATAATCAGAATCAAAGTGATGGTAATGGGGGTAAGCCAAAGGGAAAAATCAAAAGAAGTTCCCTTGTCACGGGTGTGGCAAGTTGGGGCACTGAAAGAACGAGTGTAAGGCTGTACAAAATGGTAATATGCAAAATAATGATTTGAATCCACAGACGCAGAATGAGGTGCCATGGAAACAACAGCAGCATGTAATACAAAACCAGTTACCCCTTGCACCTATGCCAAATTTTAGGAGCAAAGTACACCAGAGTGTGGATACCACAAATTGGGAGGGAAGTGAAAGGAGAGACACAGCGACATCAAAGTTTCTTTTGAGTGATACGTTTTTCAGTGAGGACACATGCTGACAGTGCCTGAGAGGGGAGGACGAGGATTGCGTGCTTGGCCCCTCCTTGCCGGTAGATCAGTCAGGTCCATACATTGAAGGAAAGGTTGAAGGAAATGATGTTACCTTTCTATTGGAGACTGGTGCTACCCGTTCTACTGTAAGAACAGCAGACGTTCCAAACCTACCACTCTCGGGAGAAGCGATCCAAGTAGTGGGCGTTTCAAATAAACAAATTAGTACCCCAGTTACAGAACCAATGGAAATTAGAATAGGAACTTTTAAAGAAATGCATAAATTTGTTGTGTGTGATTCAAGTCCAGTAAATCTGTTAGGCCGAGACTTGTTGTGCAAAATGAATTGCACCATCTTTTGTACCCCAAGTGGTGTTGAAATTCAAACCCCAGACGAAGACGGAGTTTATAAATTAATGCTAGCAAAACAAGAAACAGAGAATAAAAAAATAACTATAGAAGACTTACCAGAAGAGTTACAACAGACTGTAAATATTAATGTATGGGATTTTACTGGAAAAGATGTAGGATTAATGGCAAACGTTGATCCAATAAAGGTGACAGTAAAAGAAGGTGCAGTTTACCCAAATACTAGACAGTACAAAATGAGTCCAGAAATTAAAGCAGGTGTTGCAGCAGAAATAAAGCGTTTGATTGAAGCAGGTATTTTACAAGAAATAATGAGCAGTCCATGTAATTCGCCCATAATTGGCATAAAGAAGTCGAGTGGCAAGTATAGGGTCGTACAAGACCTTTGCAACATTAATAAGATTGTTGTCCCATGCTGTCCAGTTGTGCCAAATCCTGCAGTAATTCTGTATCAGATACCGTGGGAGGCTGGATGGTTTACCGTGATAGATTTGTGTCACACATTTTTCTCGATTCCATTGCACCCAGACAGTAAATTTCTTTTTTCTTTTGAATTCGACAGTCATGTGTACATTTGGAACCGCGTTCCTCAGGGGTATACAGAGAGTCCATCGATTTTTAATCACATTTTGAAAAGGTGCCTTGAGTCTTTGGTGCTGCCCGGACAGTCGGTACTGGTCCTTTATATAGACGACCTATTGGTGGCATCTAAAACTCAAAATGACTGTGTTGTTGATACCATTGCTTTGCTGAATCATTTGGGTGAAGGAGGACATAAAGTGTCACCTGAAAAATTACAGTTTTGTACCACATCAGTGAAATAACTGGGGCACCAGATAGAAAGAGGTGTCAGAATAATCAAAAACATGAATTTGCCTCAAACGCAAAAAGAGATCAGAATGTTCTTTGGAGTTGTAGGTTACTGCAGGCAGTGAATTGTAGGATTTGCAGTTCTAGCAAAGCCACTGATACAAATGACAAAGAAAAGAGCAAAAGACCCAGTAGAATGGGATGACGAAAGCATAACTGCTTTCTTGAAACTTCGAGAATGTCTGTGTACAGCTCCAGCATTAGGGATGCCTGATTGTTCAAAGGATTTTGCACTATTCTGTCACGGTCTGATGAGACCCAGTGGCATCTGCATTGCCCGGATGTCTGAAAGCAGTAGCTGCAACCTGCATGAGCCTTGAGTAAAGTGAGTCCATTGTTATGGGACATCCTGTGACAGTGTATGTTCCACATGCAGTTGTGATTTTGTTAACCCGAACCAAAACCCAGTATCTCACTCCTAGTCGGCTGACTAAGTATGAGCGAATCCTTGTAGGTGCAGGGAATGTAACCATTGCTAGGTGTAATATTTTGAACCCAGCAAAACTGCTACCTAATTCACACTTTGCAGAAGTGAAGGGAGAAGTCGAACATGATTGCATCGACTTAACTGAATACAGTACAAAACCACATCCAAACATAAGAGAAGAGGCGTTAATTGATTCTGAATATGAGCTCTTTGTAGATGGCTCATGTATGAGACATGAAGAAGGAGGTTTGAGTGCTGCCTATGCAGTGTGCACGTTGGGGGGTCCAATTGAAGCATTCTATTTACCTGGAGTCAAGTCTGCACAAGTAGCCGAATTGATTACATTGACCAAAGCCTGCAAATTTGGGAAAAATTGGAAGGTAACCATATACACTGATAGCCAGTATGGTTACGGGGTTGTGCACGACTATGGCCAATTACAGATCCAAAGGGAGTTTCTGACTTCTTCAGGTACTCCTGTTAAAAATGGTCACTATGTAAAAGATTTGCTTGAAGCAATCCAATTGCCAAAAGAAGTGGCTGTGGTCAAGTGTGCTGCTCATAAATCTGGAAATGACAAAGGGCCATATGTATCAAGCAAAATTGCATTCACGAAGGCTGTAATTCGCAGAATTTCAGCATTTGCAAATGCAATTTTGCCAAATGGTATGTATTAAGGCAAAATAAGGAATCGCTATATTTGCGATTCCTTATTTTGCGATTGCATTTCAGGAATCGCAAATTTCGCGATTCCTTAAATGCAATGTAAGAAGCACCAAAAAAGTGCAATTTGGCCTGAAAGAATCGCAAATTACCACCAACTTCAAGTTGGTGGTAATTTGCGATATCTTTGAAAAATTCACTTTTTTGCATTTTTCAAAGTGCAATGTGAAGCACATACATGCCCTTAGGGCCTGTATGTGCGCCACATGTGCACCCAAGCTTATTTCAGGGGTGCAACAGGGTGTCCTTTTGACACCCCTGCACCCTTGAAATTGCATTCTCAATTTGCGATTCGCTAATAGCTAATCTCAAATTGAGAATGCCTTCCCAGTCATTCCTATGGGCCTCTAGGCCCATTGGAATGAATGGGGAGGTATTCCTTAATTGCGAATCGCAATTTGCGATTCGCAATTAAGGAATATGTAGGATTCACAAAATGTATTGCAAATCCTACATACATAGCATTTTGCGATTCTCAAATAGCAATTCGCAAAAAATCGCTATTTGAGAATCGCAAAATGACTAAAATACATTCTTGTCATCGTCTGCCTATTTTCAAAATGGGTGGAAGCTTACCCCACACGTAGGAATGATAGTATCACTGTAGCCAAACTCCTACTCAGAGAACTCATACCTAGGTTCGGTTTTCCAGTAACAATTGAATCAGACCTAGGAAAACACTTTAATAGTGAAATAATTAGTCTAATTTGTGAAGCATTCAATGTTAAACAAAAGCTGCACTGTGCATACCCCCCAGAGGCTTCTGGGTTGGTAGAACAACTGAATGGCACAATCAAGTCCAGATTGGGAAGGATGTATGAGTCTACCCGATTAGAGTGGCCAGATGCTTTACCTCTTGTTCTGATGGGACTCAGAAGTATTCCAGATCGGAACACAGGCTTGAGTCCTCATGAAATACTGACGGGAAGAGCAATGAGGCAAGCATGGGTGCCAGGATACAAGCTGATAAATATATCTGAGGATTTAGTACTGGAGTACTGCATAGAACTGGCTGACCAAGTGCGTTCTATCTCTCACCAGGTTGGGGAAGACGCTGTCGCCAGACAAGCAACTCCAGCACATGACCTGAACCCAGGTGACTGGGTAGTGCTAAAGAAACATATTCGAAAATCTTGCCTTGCACCGAGGTGTGGAAAACCACGACAAGTGATTTTGGTTACCACCACAGCTGTAAAGTGCGAAGGAGTTCCACACTGGATCCATGCTAGTCATACAAAGAGGGTGACTGAACCTGATGATACTGAAGCTTAAGGTTGTGCAGCTGAGGGGTCTCAAGATATCGATACTGAAGTAGCTGAAGAGGAACAACCGAGCACCAGTCAAGATGATTGGAGTCCAGTAGTTGAGATACCTGCAGAATACGTGAGAACTAGAAGTCAAACTTATCTAGACAGTCAGAGTGATAGTGAGGATGAGATAGGTCTAGAAGAACGTAGTCAGATTACAGAAATCAATGGTAATCTGGAGGAGGATCAGATAAGGAAAAATCAATATACTCAGACATTCCAAATACCTGTCACAGCTCCAGAGTCTGAGGAGGGACAGATAGGCAATAGGGCGTAAGCTCAGGCAGAAGAAAATCAAGGGTTCGAAGAGCTTGAGCAGGACCAGATAGGAGTAGAAAAATGTGTTCAGGAAGAAGAAGGTGAATCAAATCAAAGTCAAATTCAGCATACACCTGAACAAGGCCGGATTAGTAACCAGGCAGAAGAAACAGAAATAAGACCTGGACCTAGTCAGATAGAGAGGGATACAGAAGACAGCATTGAAATAGATGTGCCATAACTGAATGAAAATAAAAGAGCACTGGTAGAAGGCCAGAGCACAGTGCCAGCTAAAAGACTCAGAAAAGGAGACAAGTGGCCTAGGTTTGTCAAAAGACTGAGATTTCGTCTAAAGACAATAAATGAAGAACCAGAACAAGTAAATGAAGTAACAAGTCAAACTGAACAATCCACAGTTCAACTAAGAAGGAGAAGTCCACGATTGAAAAGGCTGAATAACAAATTCAGAGGCCCTGAATGGACTTACATTGTTCTTGAAGATTTTGAAAACGTAGAAATAAGTGACGAAAGTGATGATGAATTAATTGTTGATCAGACTGACGGAGACCCATTTGAAAAATTTCACAAGTTAAAAGACTGTGTAAAAGCTACAAAGAGGGGTTAAGTCTCCTTGGTCAGAAATGGCTGATCGTACTGTTAATGGAAGACCGAAAAGAAATTGCTTAAAAACATGCTGTAGAATATGCACAGGTAGTATAGCGATAGTACTCAAGGATCGGTTCTCAACTGATACTGCTGGAGGGTTCTTAATGGTCAATACCGAATTGGTTGCGATCAGATCAATGGTTTTACAAAATCGACTTGCTCTTGATACATTATTAGCAAAAGAGAGCGGTGTCTGTAGAATGTTGAAAGTGCAACATTGTTGCACTTACATACCTGACAAAAGGGTCGAAATTAAAGGGTATGTAAGAAATATTACACATTTGGAAAAAGAGCTCAAACCACTGGAGGTTGATAGTGCATGGAAGAGACTTACTGGTGGTCTCTCCTCTAAAGGTAGTTGGCTTGCTAATGTAGGAAAAAGTTTTGTAGGTAGAATACTGATGCCAATGGTGGGAATAGGCCTACTGATTTTAGGGATAATAATTTGTTGCAGATGTCGGAAGCACAACAAGACATAAACAATAAATAAGAGAGGGAAGAAGAGAAATATCGATGAACTTGAATTAGAAGAGTTGAATGGAAATATATACAAGAAAGTGAAAAACGTTCACACAAACAATGAAAAGAAACAAAATAGAAAGTTTGAAGAGATTGAGATGGGTGAATGTGAAAAAGTTGGCATCTGTTTCATTAATTGGTGATGATATAAAATATCATCAAAGAGGGGATTGATGGAGCAAGGATTCGCACGTAACGCGACTTGCTTGTACTCAGTCCTCTCGACATAACGTTAATATACTAATCAACATGTTTGTATTATTAATATCGCATTTCACGGCATCTGAGGGAAGCTTGCATATGTGCTTTTACTAACGATAATCTGATTGCACTAAAAATGGCCGCTGCTACGCGGGATTTCTTACTGCGCATGCATCTGTCACACTCACGTGACATGACGTATCTTTTGCTTGAAGGAAACTTTCGCTTCTGCGCATCGAACTAAAATGGATGCTCTGTGTTATAGCATGCATGAAGCTTGCACTGCTGCTTTTGCTAAGCTGTTCGTCCTGCTTAACACTAACGCAATAGTTAAAAAGAAAGTAATGGGAATAGAGTAGAGATAAGTGGTATACAGTGCATTCATTTATTCTGTATTCTAAAACTGTTTCTTTTCTACTTTTCATGTATCGTAATCTTTGGACCCGAGTGGTGCTATTACTCCATCTTGAAAACTCACATCGCGCATGTCTGACTCTAAAGAGAAATGAAGTCATCTAACCTTGAAGCAATGCCAAGCTACCGTGCACTGGAAGATGTGCATGAGAAAGCGAACTTTTGAACTTTAACAGAAGAGAACTTGTTAATATGTTATAACAATGTATTTGTTAAAAGAACATTCATTGTCGGGTGGAATAAAACATACGTGGGAAAATAAATTGATGGTCGGGAACGTAAATTTTAATATCATCAAGAAAAGTTTCATTTTGGTATGGTGTGATGACCTCTCCTCATTCCTTGTCCAATCAAAATTGGGGATCCTTACACTTGCAACATTGGGGGGTGGAACACTGACCTGGAAAATAGTATAACTAGGGTAGACTTAGCTAGTTAATTTGTCTGACGTGTCCGAATAGCTGACCTGTCACGGACCCAACGCACTCAATAGGAAATCGGGAGCAGAGGTGCTGGCGGAACACTCTGTCAGAAGGTTCGAAACCCAGATCGGGGTTTGAAAGCTGAAGTGCTGGCGAAGCACTTTGTCGGAGAAATCAATAACTCTTACCGGACTCTGGCTGTTATCTGCAGAGAGGGAGTAACGCAGGCGTTGCAACTTTAACTGCGGGTGCTGGTCTTTGCCCATGGTGGTCCTGTCCTGATCCAATTTGGTTTTACCTGTCCTGATTCTGATCTGCACCTGCCTGCCTTCATGGTGCCTGCACTTTCGGGGTTCTGTCCTTTAAACTGACTCGTGGCCAGGGTTAGTTCTTAACACCATTCTAGGTAAATATACTATGTGGGTATGTCATTGTTCTGATTCCTTCTCTCTTCCCCACCCTAATGTCAAATGATAAAAGTTTGACATATTATCACATATCATTTTTCTGATTCCTTCTCTCTCCCTACCCTCTTGTCAAATGCGTACAGACTACTTTATAAGAACTCTGCACATTTTCATTCTAATCATTATTTTCTTAATTGAGATTTTTTCTATTATTCAATGCTTGGATTAGGACAATTTAAAAGACTTTAGATAAAGAGTTTAAACCTTTCCCGAGTTTGTGGTTATTATATGAGTGCAAATGTTATTTTTCCTATTATTCTAACACCCTTGATCCCTTAGAACTCTAGGTACCAACTACAAGGATTGGTGAGTCAATGGTATAGGTCCTAAATGAAATTCATAAATCACTGATTAGAGTAAAGCGCACAGGTTACCTGGTTAGACTCACTCACATACGAGTTTATGTTTTTGTTTTATAGGCTTAGGTGAGCATGGTAAATTGAGTCGGGTGACCTGCGCGCTCTATCAATGTAAATGATGAACATCTTAATGATGAGATTTATTTTATTGTTTGTACAATTTAAAAACTTTTTAAAGCCTTTGTATATGCTTTGGTATTTTTTATACTTTAAAATATAATTGATTGATTGCTTTTAGAATATGTTTAGTCTATATACACTAGCTAAATACAGTTATTATGACTGACTGTCAAATGTATTACTGTTTTATACGCTGCATATTTTAATACCTGATTGAACAGGTGCACAGAAAAAAAGTGTGAAATGTATGCGCTATTTGCAATACTGATTCAGGTGCAAACTCCTCTCTGTACCCAAATGGAAATTAACACACAACTCTGACCCCGTTTGTGATGCCTTTCCCATCTGCCAATAAACATGAAGATATGTGGGGCTGGCCACGAGCCCTTTTTTCACGCACTCGTCAGTTTCTGCACAGGAAGCATTTGTCAGAGCCGGATGCTGCTTATTTTATAGTTACCAAACGATTATCCGCGCCCTTTGCCTTTCTCTCGGTAGCCTTTCCTGATTCATGGCTCTTTTGCCGTTATGGAGTCAGGATCAATTTGCGATGACTCAACGCTCTTTGATCTACTCGTTTCCCATCAGTGCTAACTCACGAGCTAATGGAAAGTGAACTCCCCTCTGCAGAGGCCCTGACCACAATAATAGAATAGCCGTCCTCAGGTGACTCTGGCACGTAAATTACACCGCCCTGATAATGGAAAGGGGGAAGTGGATTGACCTGCTACAGCTTAGCCTTTCAATAACTTGGAAAGTATTCCTCTTCAGCGTCCCTAATAAGGGTTATGCTTCAGAGGGTAATGATGACAAATTCTGTAAAACACAGTTTTGCAGTGAATTCCATGGACCAGATTCACCAGGCCATTGGTTCACCTAACTCTGCAATCACATTTAATCTCACTAATTTATGGTATACAATTACATGGGATACATCTGATTCGGGGTGTGTTTGCTGGAAGGCTGGACTACTTTGCTAGTTGCTAAATACTTTATTCACAACTTTCTCACTGCTCATTTCTACCCTAAATATGATTGGAGATTCCCTACTGTTAAGGACAGGACTAAAGCACCATTTTATTTGGTAGAGGAGGGATGGGCGTGTAGGAAAAGGGATGTCTCATGGGGTGGGGGATATGGGGGAGAAAAACATTTGCATGTACTTTTACACATGTGTAATGCTTAGGGATGTGAGTGCTGTAGCTTTACAGGAGCACTCTTTGGACTCTTTAGGAATTCAAACAAAATAAACATACTCCAGATGCAGGCGTAAACCTACGGGAGCAGATTTATGGATTGTGTTTTTTAAATCGGTTATTAGATATACTTTCCCGAGCATGTCTTTCCATTGAGGAGACCACCATTTTTTTGTGCATGCACTGCTTGCAACCAGAATACCAGTTTTCATCTTATCTTGAAATACTGTGTTACACCATGATTCCTGAAATCTACAGTGGATCCAGAATGCAAAATATATCAGAATCTTGAAATCCCAGCTGGTGCTCTGTATCTTCTTTAGCTGGTTGCTAATGGGGATTTGTAGCTGTAAACCATTTCTTAAGTAGCCAAACTTGTTTTTTCGCAGTGACAGCACTCGTTTTTCAGGCTTTCTTTTTCTGTGACGTTCTACTGGGTGTCGCATGGACAGGGCACAGCCTCTTTTTTTTTTAAAAGTCTGTCAGAGATCAAAACTACACTGTCGAACTCGAGCAATCCTTTGCTGAAAAGACTTTTTGGAGGGGCTATTTTAAGACGTGTTTTTAAGGTGAAAGCATCTTAGGAGAGAGGGGAACTCGACTGAGAGTTATGTTTAGCTGTGGCCTTCTGCAGGCTAAGCTTCAGCAGTGCTATTTTGGACTTTGTCTTCACATGACAGATAGGAGACAGACTGCGGTAAAGAGGGAAGCACTTGGCATCCTGCCAAGTCTAGTACTAAGGGCACCACCAGTCAGCCAGCCTGTGCGGATAGGCAGAATATCTTAACACAGAAAATGGACTACTGCAACTGGTTAGGTTGTCGACGTTTACCGACCTCCCTCCAGTGTGTGATAAGTCAGTTTCGAAGAAAGTTGAATATTACCTGTATTTTTTTTGTTTGTTTTTTACTGTCGGCGAACAACCCACAAATCCATTACAAAAACTTGGAATCGTTTTTTATATGTTCACAATAAAATTATATTTTAATGTTCACAGTGCCATATGTACATTACTTATTTCTAATCAAATTACATAAAGCATATGGTACGTAGATATGGATTGTTTACATATCGTGGCTGTGTTATCCACTGTTTGTTTTCTTCGCTTTTGTTTAGGACTATTGTATTTTTATATGTAAATCTATATTGTTTATTGGTTATGTCTTATATGATTTTTATTATGGAGTAGTAGTTTTTTAGTATGCCGCCAAAAAGCTTACTTTTCTACATATTCTATTTGATGTACCTTATAAATAACTCAAATAAACAACCATCAAATCTATGCTGTGTGGAGGCATATACAAGAAAACTGAAGTCAGTACCACCACATTACTTTAAAAGACGTTTTCAGGCGTCGCCCCCGAAAGGGTGTCATTTAAAATCTAAATGACATAAGGAAGGCCAAAACAGTGCAGAAAGAGGAATACTGTTGGCCTATTCGCAAATTGCATTTTCTGTGTTAAAGTAGTGCTACAGAAGTTTTGCTCATGTACTAAAAATACCATTCACAAACCCACTTGCCAAGATTTCTCCTTTCTTTTCTGTGCAGAGATCTGTGTACATGTAGGTATACATTTTAGGTGTGGGGGTCACGGGGTCTGCCTAGAAAATTAGGAATACCTCCTAGTAAGTGGGAGGGGGTTAGATAATTTAAAGGAGGATTTAGGGAGGTTTAGAAGAGTACAGTCTACACTTCTAAATTTGCTACAACTCTAAAGTTCACAAAACAGTAGAAAATGTATGGCACTTCATTCTACGCCACTCCACTCTAAAGTATTCCACTGTGTTTCACTCTACTCAACGCCACTTCACTCTACCCCACCCCACTCTCCGGTATTTCACTGTACGCCACTCCACTCTATGCCACTGTACTGTACGCAACTCCACTCCACGCTATTCCACTCTATGCCTCTCCAATCCACTCTCCACCACTCTACGCTATTCCATTGTATGCCACTCCTCTCCTCTCCACGCCACTCCACTCTCTGCCAATCCACTGTAGGCGTCTCCACTCTACACCACTCCAGTCTATACTTTTCTATGCCACTCCACTCTATACCATGCAACTGGACACCACTCAACTGAAAGCCACTCCACTCTACTGTGCACCACGTTACTCAATTCTATGGCACACCAATCTACGCCACTCCATTGGACTCCACTCTACACTACGATTTGCCACTCCACTATTCGCTACTCCATGCTAAGCACATGGTATTCGACTCTATGCCACTCCACTGTTCAGTATTCCACTCTACGCCACTCCGCTCTACTGTATGACATGCTACTCGACTCTACATTACTACAGTCTTCTCCACTCCACTTTACAACAGGCTACTCCACTCTAGGTACGGCACTCTTTGGTATTTCACTCAATGCTAAACTACTGTATGCCACTTCACTCTACAGTATTCTCCTCTACGGTTCACGACATGCTACTCCAATCTACGGCACTCCATTCTATGCCACTCCACTCTACTCTATGACATGCCACTCCACTCTACACACTCCACTGTATGGTATTCCTCTCCATGACACTCCACTCTATGCCAATCCACTCCATGCCACTCCACTCTAAGCCACTCCAGTGTACGCAGCTCCACTCTGAGCTATTCCACTTTATGTCACTCCAGTCTATGCCACACCCTTCTATGCTATTCTATTGTATGCCATTCCACTCAACGCACTTCACTGTACCACTGTTCCACTATATTCTATTTTAATGTATGCCACTCCACTCTACTTCATGCTACTCCAGTATACACCGCTCCACTGTGCGCCACTCCAGCCTACACCACTACACTGTATGCCACTCTACTGTATGGTATTCCACTCTATGCAACTCCACTTTACATCATTCCACTGTATGCCACACCACTGTACGCCACTCCACTGTACACTATTTCACTGTATGCAACTCCACTCTATAATATCCCATTATACAGTATTCCACTATACCCGAATCCACTGTACGCCACTCCACACTACACTATTCCACTGTATCCCACTCCACTCTATGGTATTCCACTGTATGCCACTCCACTCTTACTCTATATTGTGCGCCACTGCGTTGCACGGAATTCCACTCCACTCCACCATATGGCACTCCACTGTGCACCACTCCACTCTACGCTATTCCACTGTATGCAACTCCACTCTACGCCACTCCACTCTACACCATTTCACTGTATGCCACTCCACCGTGCACCACTAAACTCTATGTCACTTTACTCTATGCCACTTAACTCTATGCTATTTCACTGTATGTAACTTCACTCTACGCCACTCTACTCTTTGGAATTTTAATATATGCCATTCCACTGTATGCCACCCCACTCCATGCCATCACACTCAACGCCACCACACTCTACGCCACCACACTCTACCCCACCACACTCTACCCCACTACACTCTAACCCACTACACTCTACCCCACTCCACTGTATGCTATTCCACACTATGGCACTCCACGCTATGGCACTCTACTGTACGCCACTCCGTTCTACGATATTCCAGTGTATGTAACTCCACTCTATGCTATTCCACTCTCTGGCACTCCACTTTCCGCTACTCCACTCTACCTATCTCCTATGAATGCTATTCCACTCTACGTCACTCCACTCAACCTGCACTCCACTGTACGTTACTGTACGTTATTCCACTGTACCTCACTCCATTCTACACCACTCCAGTCTGTGCCACTCTTCTCTATGCCACTTCACTGTACGCAGTTCCACTGTACACCACTCCACTGTACAACATTTCACTCTACTGTACGACACGCTACTCTGCTCTACAGCACTCCAGTCTATGCTCCTCCACTGCACGTCACTCAGCTCTACTCTACGACATGCCACTCCACTGGGTGCCCTTTCTATGCACTCCAATGTACACTATTACACTCTACACCACTCCATTCTATATCACTCCACTCTACAGTATTCCCCTCCACAGCAGTACACTCTACTGTACGACACGCTACTCAACTCTACAGCACTACTGTCTATGCCACACCACTCTATGACATGCCACTCTACTGAACAATATTCCATTGTACGCCACTCCACTCCAAGCTTTTCTACTATATGCCACTCCAGTGTACGCCACTTCACTGTGCGCCATTCCACTGTATGCTATTCTACTGTACACCACTCCACCCAACAGCACTCCACTTTATTCAACTTTACTCTATTCTATTCCACACCTTGCCACTCCACTCTATGCCACTCCACTGTAAGCCATTTTACTCTACGCCACTCCAGTGTATGCCACTCCACTTAACGCTATGTCACTGTTGGCCACTTGCAGAAGGCCATGTATGATGCAGGGTTTGCTGCTCAGAGACCAGGCCCTGCGGCCAACCCCGTGCCCGACACAGGAGGATGGCTACCTGAGGAGGGTTAGCCACGGAGCCTGGCAACAGGGCCCTGTCCTGTGGCCAGGCTCCGTGGCTAACCCTTCTCAGGCAGCCAACCACCAAACCCTAGCTGTGCAATGCCAAAGGTCATGTGCTAAAGGGGATTGGCATGATGTACGGTAATAAAATATTACTTTATATTGAAAAAAAGATTAAAGTTAATTAGGTGAAGATGTCAGTTAAAACATACATGGCCTGATTCACAAAGGTAAACTGAGATGAAAGTCTAACTTTATGACTTTCTGTATTCACAAAGGGCATTTTTGAGTAGTAAAGTTAGACTTTTTTCTCAGTTAAAAGTACATTTTGGCCTTAAATTTAAGGTATAACTATAACTTAAGAATTTGTAACATTTGTATATTATAAGTTTGGTTTGTATAGAAAGAATAAATAAAGAATTATTAACTATAACATAGTTTAACCTTTCATTTTATTCAATGAATATATATATATATATATATATATATATATATATATATATATATATATTCACTGAAAAAACCATAGGTTATAGACCATATATAGTTAGGAATTAGCATTTACAAAACCTTGAAAATTCACTGAAAAAACCATAGGTTATAGACCATATATAGTTAGGAATTAGCATTTAAAAAACCTTATTTTACTCACACAAAACCATTGAAATTCCATATATAGTTAGTTGCACTAACTATATATCGCGCACCTGCAATCCACTGCTGATGATGTCACATATTACATCATTCATGACATGGTCAGTGACATCACTGATGACATCACTGATGACATCTCAAATGACATCACTGATGACATCACTGATGACATCTCATTTGACATCAATGACCACATCACTGATGATATCATTCATGTGACAATACAATGCATCTCCTCACATTTTAATATAACCTCTGTTTCACCCAGTGTTAAATACAGAATATAATTTTTGAAACCATTGACACACCAATACTAGTTACTACATACGCACTCACTGATTCCTACGTCTACACACACCTTCACTCATTCACCCATACTATCATTCATACATACAATCACTCATCTTTACAACACTATCATATGCACTCATACACCTATACAGACACTCACAGTCTGCCACTCATCCATGGAGTTACTCACACACCTAGTCAGTCCTGTAAAGAATCAATGACACTTCCATTTTCTTGTCTATACAGTTAAACATAGAGCACCTTACATTTTCAAACATATACTAACACATACTTACCTTGTTATACAATCATTGATACAAGTACACATTGATCTGCACAGAGTCACACACCTCCCAGCCAGCCACACACACACTCAGTCTCCCATACAAATACTTGGACAATCAATCAGTAACCCATATAGTTAATCATATAGCTACTGATCAAAACATGCAGCAGTTTACAGAACAACAGACATAATGATGCACAAATTAAGACACTTTAGTCACTAACCCATGCACTCAGTGAGACACATTTAATCACTCACTCATGCATTCAGTCATGCACCTACTAAATCCTTTGTCCAGACACTTATACTTCCACTCATTCTTCAATATGTAAGACACATTTTAACTTTACAGAAACATACAGTCACTGGATGTTGTCATCAGTGATGTCATCAGTGATGTCATTTGAGATGTCATCAGTGATGTCATCAGTGATGTCACTGACCATGTCATGAATGATGTAATATGTGACATCATCAGCAGTGGATTGCAGGTGCGCGATATATAGTTAGTGCAACTAACTATATATGGAATTTCAATGGTTTTGTGTGAGTAAAATAAGGTTTTTTAAATGCTAATTCCTAACTATATATGGTCTATAACCTATGGTTTTTTCAGTGAATTTTCAAGGTTTTGTAAATGCTAATTCCTAACTATATATGGTCTATAACCTATGGTTTTTTCAGTGAATTTCAATGGTTTTTTAATAGCAAATATCATAAGCTGTCGAATGTCAAGTACGTGGTAAGTGAAAACATTTTCGTGTTTATGCACACTGATCTGCTTTGAATGGTGCCCCCCCCCCTCATTTCTATTAGGAGTACTCTCTCTTTGCAGATAGTGAAAGGTAGTTAACGCAGGTCTTTGCCCCCATTGTAATCCGTCGTGCCTGCTTCTCTCTCCATTTGATTCATTGTTATCCAAGTATTTACTGTTTTAGAATTAGTTCTCTTTGGTTCATTCTCTATTTACAAACAAACACAGAGTCGCAATACTCTGTTTAGTCTTTGCAGATAACGAAAAATCGTGTAAAAAAAAAGAAAAGGAATCGAGCAAAATCAGTAGGCCACTAATGGGATCTCTTTTTGACCTCGCTAAAATAGAAACATTAGGAACAACCCCTCATGACAAATACAAAACTAGTGAGATGAACTGAACTCCACACAATGATGGCTGCAAAACAGCTCTGCTCCGCCACCCACCCCGCCCAAAATAACGATAAAGAACGGCTGCCATGATTGGTTGCGGAATGACCACGACGGAGCTACGAAATGGTGCTGCTCTCATGCTAACCCCAGCTTCAGTCTGAAACATCCAGAAACACTGTAGACTACCAATTCGATCAGTTCCGGTAGCGCCCCAATGTAACCCGGTAGAGAAGAACTAGCCCTCCCCTCTTTGACTGATGGTTCTTGTTGCCTGTCCCTTCTGTTGTCATTTAACAGAACTATTTAGCCTGCTGAAAGGGGTTGTGTTCCGACCGCTGGTTGGTGGAGACATTTTGACTATATTCTGTACCTGCGTTGTCGCGTAATGCGTCATATGACGCGCCGCGTTAGCGCATCCGGAAGTCATCCGGGGCGCGCAGCGCGTAACGTAAGCATAACAAGTCATGTGACTTGTTAATAAAACTTTTCATTGGTTCATTTTACTTTTCTTATTGTAATGATGAAAGGCTTGATCATATGACCTAAAAATTACGCTTTTCATTACTTCCGAACATTATTTTTTCTTAAATATATGTTATAATGTTCCAGGCTAATGTACTTTCCCGGAAATTTTACAACTGTCCTGCAAGTAAAATATATTCTTTTTTCGAGAAAAAGAGCGTTTCTTCGTCCCATGACGGAGCCGTTGAGCAAAAGAGGGTCGACCTGCTGTCTTAGTCGCCGATACGCCTGAATATGAGATTCTTATCGATCACTTTATGTTGCAGGAATAGAAAACACAACAGCCCTTGACCATTTATCTTTACTGCGTTCCTTCGTATTATACCTTTTACCCTTCATGTAATTGGTCTGCTTTATTTCACTTGCCTTTTAATGATTCTAAAACAGTGACTATTATTAAAAACTTTACCAATGTATATACTACTACCATGTTTTCTTTTAAAAACCTTTATTGTGAAAATTTCATTATACAAATACGAGCCTATAACCACGTGGGCCGGCCACGGAGCAAACTGTAATCGTATATGATAAATAGACATTTACACTGTAGAGGAACGTAACGGGCGGGCCATTAGGTTGCAAGAACTAAGGTGTCTAACAGTTACGGAATCGGTGGACGTACATTTTATAATTAAAATACGACAGGGCCAGTTACAATAAAATTATCTAGATATACATTTGCGGGCAAGTACCATGGGTGACGTTAATTCGAACTTTCAACAGTACAGTAATCAATAACACATCAGAACTTAATATCAATAGGGATGTCGAAATATTCAATCAATTCTCGTCCCCGCCCGCCATGTGCTTCAAAACTGCATACGTATCTCGTGATTTCAAGGTTCTGCAACCAGTACACAACAAGGAGTTACGAGTCCCATTTATTCTGGCGCCATTTTGGGCGAGGACGGGCAGGTCCAGGATATAGTCAAAATGTCTCTACCAACCATCGACTATGATGATGTTCATATGCTGTATTTATTAGAGTAACACTCAGATGTCCACATGAAATAAATTTGCCACAATCTAAACATGTCATTTTAATCTTTCCAAAGTTCTTCTAAATATTTGGGACCGTTTCCCTTGCCTCTGAAGCTCTCAGTGCCACTTCTTTGATGAATGTACTAGCAGGTCAGGGGTTCTCCTCCAAATCTCTCTTTTATGCAGCACTATAATTAATTGTTGCCACCTCTCCATATGACGATGCATGGTATAGTTACCACAACTATATTTTTTTTCGGTTCCTCTAGAGAGTTCATCGTGGCAGATGAAGCGTGTAACGTACCGGGCATTTACCTTTTTTTGCATGTACAGGAAAGGAAAAAAAAATCGAGCGTCCGAGTTCTAAGGTGTCCCAGGGCCATTTTAGTGGACCAGGCCCAAATCCAAAGAACAGGCCGCCATTTTGAGAGTCCTGTTGCAGCCGCCTGTCGCTGTAGCATCAAGAGCAGCCGAAACTCAGCTGAATGGCAACTGAAACGGTAAAGGGGCGCCCCACTACAGCAGACGAGCCAGGCCCAAATCCAAAGAACTGCTATCTCACAGGCTAATGGGGCGACCCACGCCGAGTTTCAGCATTGTAGGATGACCACACAAGTACAGCAACTTGCTAGACATCACCTCGGTGCCATCCGGATCTCGGCGCCCCACTGCAGATGAAGTGCCTCTCAACTATGAAACCACCACGGTGACATCCGGATCTTGGCGCGTTGTGCTGCCTTCGGCCTATTCGCACATCGGTCCGCTACTGACGCCATCTCACAGGCTAATGGGGCGACCCACGCCGAGTTTCAGCATTGTAGGATGACCACACCAGTACAGCAACTTGCTAGACATCACCTCGGTGCCATCCGGATCTCGGCGCCCCACTGCAGATGAAGTGCCTCTCAACTATGAAACCACCACGGTGACATCCGGATCTTGGCGCGTTGTGCTGCCTTCGGCCTATTCGCACATCGGTCCGCTACTGACGCCATCTCACAGGCTAATGGGGCGACCCACGCCGAGTTTCAGCATTGTAGGATGACCACACCAGTACAGCAACTTGCTAGACATCACCTCGGTGCCATCCGGATCTCGGCGCCCCACTGCAGATGAAGTGCCTCTCAACTATGAAACCACCACGGTGACATCCGGATCTTGGCGCGTTGTGCTGCCTTCGGCCTATTCGCACATCGGTCCGCTACTGACGCCATCTCACAGGCTAATGGGGTGACCCACGCCGAGTTTCAGCATTGTAGGATGACCACACCAACTTGCTAGACATCACCTCAGTGCCATCCGAATCTTGGCATCTCAACGCCTAGTGGTATCTTCCATACAAAAAATATTGTTACGCTGCCTTTGGCCCCATTCGCACATCAGTCCGCAACTTAGACATCACCTCGGTGCCATCCGGATCTTGGCATCTCAGCGCCTTGTGGTGTCAGTCAGAAAATATTGTTGTGCTGCCTTCGGCCTATTCGCACATCGGTCCGCTACTGACGCCATCTCACAGGCCAACGGGGCGCCCCACGCCGACTTTCAGCATTGTAGGATGGCCACACCAGTACCACAACTTGCAAGACACCACCTCGGTGCCATCCGGATCTTGGCATCTCAGCGCCTTGTGGTCTCTTCTACACCGGAAATATAGTAGAAAATATTGTTGCGCTGCCTTTGGCCCCATTCACACATCAGTCCGCTACTGACACCATCTCACAGGCCAACGGGGCGCCCCACGCCGACTTTCAACATTGTAGGATGGCCACAGAAGTGCGACAACTTACTAGACACCACCTCGGTGCCATCCGGATCTTGGCGCGTTGTGCTGCCTTCGGCCTATTCGCACATCGGTCCGCTACTGACGCAAACTCACAGGCCAACGGGGCGCCCCACGCCGACTTTCAGCATTGTAGGATGGCCACACCAGTGCGGCAACTTCCTACACACCACCTCGGTGCCATCCGGATCTTGGCGCGTAGTGAAGCTGCAGCAGCTGCAAATAAGCTTCAGACAGTGTTACAACCGCTGCTCAGAACTCTCAACTATGACACCACCTCGATGCCATCCGGATCTTGGCGCGTTGTATTGCCTTCGGCCTATTCGCACATCGGTCCGCTACTGACGCCGCCTCACGTGCCAACGTATTTTCTCCGCATTTTATACCCTATGCCGCATAACAGGTCATGTGACTTGTTTATAAAACTTTTCATTGGTTCATTTTACTTTTGGTTTCCTAATGATGGAAGGCTTGATCATATGACCTAAAAACAACACTTTTCATTGGATGAAAACTTTTTTTTCCCCCCAAACGATGAAAGCCCCACCTTGTTTCTGGATGTTTCAGACTGAAGCTGGCGTCACCATGAGAGCACCACCATCTCGTAGCTCCGTCGTGGTCATTCCGCGAGCAATCATGGCAGCCGCTCCCCACCAGAAGCCTGCAGGAGTCGGGGCCCCCAAAACTTTTGATGAATTCTCAAGGCGGAGGGGACGCTTTCGAGAATGGGGTCCAAGACCTAGCAGACAAGCGTCCGATTTCCAAGGTGTCCCAGGGCCATTTCAGTGGACCAGGCCCAAAAAGGAAACAGCCTGCCGCCATTTTGAGAGTCCTGTGACAGCCGCCTATCGCTGCACCGCAAGAGTGGGCGCAACTCAGCTGAATGGCGGATTTTGACACAGTGGACCAAAAGCGGACGGAATGGCAACTGAAACGGTAAAGGGGCGCCCCACTACAACAGACGAGACTCCACCTGGAGAGGCCCGTTCACGCCGCCTCCCCCGGGGCGCTCCACGCCGTTATTCGGAGCAGCATTGTAGGATACCAAAACCAGTGCGGCAACTTACTGGACATCACCTTGGTGCCATCGTTCTGCTGCCTTGGAACTATTCGCACAACAGTTTGCTACTGATGACCCACCCCCCGCGACGCCCCACGCCGTTATTTGCTGGGTGGCAACTTACTAGACATCACTTTTGTGTCATCTAGATTTCGGCGCGTTCTGCTGCCTTGGAACTATTCGCACAACAGTTTGCTACTGATCACCCACCCCCCGCGACGCCCCACGCCGGAAATCTGGACGTTGTGCTGCGTTGGGACTATTCGCACAGCCGACCGCTACTTCGTTGTTTTTCTCTAAAAATGTTTATATGTTATTACTATTTTTGTTTTCTTGTATATATTTATAAATTATTAAAGTTTTATAATCTTACTACTTTGTCGGAGTGCTATATATTTTTAATGTGACACATAATTGTAAAAACTTTGATGTACAAAGAGTCATCCCTGGAATCTTCCGCTTCACGCTCGGTCCCCTCCCCAATCACAATACAGAATGGTTTTCAGATAATAGCAACGCTTCTGCTGTGACGGATCTCATCGAGTGTGGGCCTTGATCTACTATAACTCCTTTGAAGACGGGTGATTCTTTACAGCTGTGGCCATAAACTACATCTGCAGGGCTAGCTGATAGCCTAGGACCGGCCTGGACAATCGGACACAGAGGAAAAGGAGTGTCAGAGGGTGCGGTAGTGAATAGGGCGAAAGGGAGGTGTCGGGCGGGCACAGGGTGTGATTCTCAGGGAAGAACAGCGCAGATGGGGGGAGGTTTATTACCCATGCATAAAACAGAGAGCGGGGGTGACCACTGCCTGGGGGAGATGCTTGCGAGGGTGGGGAGCCATGCTAAGGATCGACAGCGTTCACAGAGTGGATCTGGTCAAGGCATCTAAAATGGCTGCCGTGCACGACAAAAGTGTGGCATTTGAAAAAAGACAAGATGGCGCACACAATGTTTTTCAACAATTCCTGATTTCCTTCGAATCGAACGTTAACAGACGTTGGGGCATATTACCAAAGTTAAGCGATATTTATCCCTAACGATGCATTGCAAAGATTTTTTTACCGTCAGAAATTATCGCAGATAAACCTTGCTATTATCAAGGTTTATCGCAAATACGATAAAAAACGAGCGCAATGCATTAATGTCGCTGAAAACTCCGCGATATTCATGCATTACCGAGCTAATGCTCTTAGCCATGTTATCCACCTCCCATTGGATAACATGGCTAAGAACTGCTCAGGGCAGCTGTTACTTTTTGGAGATATTCGCGCTTATCTCGAATATTTCCAAAAGTTGATAATAGGAGATAGCGATGTTAGCGACTGTTTCCAGTCGCTAACATCTTGGCATGCCCACTTTGCATGTCATTAGTGATAAATATCACTCACATGCAAAGTGGGACCCAAGATGGTCGCTATCTCCTACTAGCCGTCGCTAACTGGTGTTAGCAACAGCTAGGTAATACACATATAATTTTATCTCCGCGAAGCGGAGCGCTGTTACAGATATATATCTTGTTTTTGAACGTTAATTTCTCAAAATGCACTGAAGCACATATATTGAGACATAGCAAAGGCACATCGGGCTACCAGTCCCTAATATTTTACCAAGTTTCGTGCAAATCCATTCAGCCGTTCGATTATTATTATTATTATTTTTTTTTGCCCCGCGGGGCCCTTTTAAAACCTCCACATCAAACCTAGGGGGTCAGCGAGGATCTACTATGCCCCCTTATGGTCATCAGCCGTTCGATTATTATTATTATTTTTTTTTTTGCCCCGCGGGGCCCTTTTAAAACCTCCACATCAAACCTAGGGGGTCAGCGAGGATCTACTATGCCCCCTTATGGTCATTTGCCCCTTCGCTTTGGCCTCCTCTTGTCTCTCGATCCTACCGAGAGACAAGATGGCGGCCGCTACGTACTGTTTGGAATGTTTACAGACACCGGAGAGCCAATCAGCTTCGCTTCGCAAAGCTCCGTAACGCGAAAAGTACGCGAAGCGGTGCGCTGTTACAGATATATATCTTTTTTTGAACGTTAATTTCTCAAAATCCACTGAAGCACATATATTGAGACCTAGCAAAGGCACATCGGGCTACCAGTCCCTACAATTTTGCCAAGTTTCGTGCAAATCCATTCAGCCGTTCGATTATTATTATTATTATTTTTTTTTGCCCCGCGGGGCCCTTTTAAAACCTCCACATCAAACCTAGGGGGTCAGCGAGGATCTACTATGCCCCCTTATAGTTATTTCCCCCTTTGTTTTGACCTCCTCTTGTCTCTCGATCCTACCGAGAGACAAGATGGCGGCCGCTACGGACTGTTTGGAATGTTGACAGACGCCGGAGAACCAATCAGCTTCGCTTCACAAAGCTCCGTTGCGCGAAAAGTCCGCGAACCAGAGCGCTAACCGGTCCGCTGTTACAGATATATATCTTTTTTTAAACGTTAATTTCTCAAAATCCACTGGAGCACATATATTGAGACCTACAAAAGGCACATCGGGCTACCAGTCCCTACAATTTTGCCAAGTTTCGTGCAAATCCATTCAGCCGTTCGGGCTAAAAGTGAGGCCAACCGCCCTATGGAAAACTCAATGTTAAAAACACGTTTTGGGACCCCCCTTTTTTCTCGGCCCCCACTGGACGAACCCCCCCCAAATTTTCAAGGGCTGCTCAGAAACAAAATGTGCCATTTTCCTGAAAATTTCAGCCGATTCCGTCCACAAACGCCAAAGTTATTAGACATAGAATTTTCAAAAAACCCATAGAGAAAAAATCCTAACTATATATACCTACTGGCGACCGCCAGTAGGTAATATATATATATATATATTTCTTCGAATCTTCTAGCCCTTTAGTTCCCTCCTGGCAGAAGTCACGGCACAGCAGCAGGTAAGTTTTCAAAAAGTTCCTTTTTATTTTTTACACACCATGTGCAAAATTACGTGCAAATAGGAAGGACGGCCTACGCGTTTCGGCTACTGCTAGCCTTCCACCGGACCATAGAGTCCCTAATGTCTAGACCTTCTTTAAATGTTTAGTGAGCGTGCCCTTTTCCCTTTCTACTGCTCTTCTAGACAGACAACCTTATTTACAAATTATGGCCAAAGGGTGGACGCCATTTTCTTGAGTGGACAAATTTTAACGAAAAAATGTTTTCAAATAATATATACAGCAAAGTACCTGTACATAATCATAATTGAGTCTAAATTAGATCGTACTCATTTCATTGTGCGCAGCAAGTCATTTTAACACCAATTCATTGTGAAGTACTTATTGATCACCATATCAACTTAAGATAGTTAGCTATTGTCCATTCTGCCTCTTCATTTACTCTTATGAAATTCAATAGATTAGTCCTTATTTTCCATTGTCGCTCCCACTATGTACACTATTTACAATTATTCACAGATTTTCCCAATTTTTCAAATTCTCAATCCATTAATGTTCTTGCTACAACTGATTCTTTATATATATATGTTCCTCCTGTACTTCCTAGTGCAAACTCCTTCTCTTCGTACTACCAATACATTTTTGTAAAGTACCAAAATTAATTCTCTAGTAGTGCAATTTCTCATTCGTTTGAACATTATTTTCAATTTCATGTTGTAACACTTATATGCATTGAGTTGTTCCTCTGTCTTGGTCTTTTATAGGTACATAGTTTATGATGTTCAAGGAGAAACTGGTAATGATGACTTTAGTGATCAATTTTTGTTGCTGCTGTTATATCTTATTACCACTCAAGTGTGATGGGTTAGTTAAGCCACTCTTTTCAAAGATATTTACACCTATATACATTAGGGAGAATGATATTGGAGATCCATGTCTCTCTATTCTGTGTTCTTCATTTGTAAAGGTCTTGTAATCTATTTACAGATGTACATACAGTTCTGCATCTTGGTTATGCCCATGAGAGGCCGTCCCCATTCCCAGGATCATTCTTGATTCCAATTAACGAAGTTGCATAGTTTGATCACCCCCTCTTTGTCATTGTTTGCTGAGCTTGATCCCTGAGTATTTTAATTGGCTGCAGCCACTTAGATGGAATTCCTGAAAGTGTTTTGCCATCGGGTAATTGGGGTCTTTGTTCTTAATCGCACGTAGGTGTTGGAGTATCCTTAGTTTCAATTTGTTGATGGTGCTTCCTATGTAGGATTTCCCACATGGGCATGAAAGTCTGTAAACTACATATTTTGATCCGCATGTAATGTGATCCACAATTTTTTCAGACCTGCCATTCTTCAATTTGTACTCTGTAATGTTGAGAACATGTTCACAGGCCTTACACTTTGAGCACTTCCAAAATCCAGGAGTGGTTAGCCAAGATGACTTCATTGGTGATTTAATCTCCAAATGACTTTTGGCTAGTATATCTCGTAGAGAGGACGTTTTCCTGTAGGTGACACTTGGGAATGATGTTAAATTCTCCTTCAAGGTTTCATCCCGTAATAGAATCTTCCAATGTTTCTTTAGTGCCTTCCTCAGATCATTACTTTGGTTGTGGAAATCCATGATTAGGCGAGTTTTTTCCATTTTCTCTCCTGTTTCATGTTTCATTTCGCTTATTGTGTTGGTTGCTGGTATTAGCAGATCTGCTCTTTCTTTCAAATTCATTCTTAATACTGCTGTCTCAACTACTTCTATTGGGTACCCCCTCTCCAGGAAACGTTCGCTCATTTTTTCAATTTCCTGTTTGAGGTCCCCATCAGGATACTGTTACAAGAGGTTGGTTTTCTATGTATCTTGCTGCACAGTTGATTGTTCAAAATGAGGATTTCTACATCCAAGAATACCAAATTTGTTTCACTTATGGCTGATGTGAAGTGAAGATTATAATTGTTGATTTCCAACGAATCTATGAAAGTTTGGAGCTCTGCCATATTCCCGTCCCATACAACAAACAAGTCGTTGATGAAACGACACCATGCTTTGATTTTTGAATGTTTTTCTTCTCCTGTTCCACAATTTCATTTTCGCAAATTGCCATCAGGAGATTCGCATATGTTGGAGCAAAAGATGTCCCCATTGCAGTACCCTGCTTCTGTAAATACAGGTTTCCCAAGAAGAGAAAGATATTATGATTTAAAAAATAGGTCAACATATCAATCAGCATTGCTGAATGTTCCAATTGGCTGATTGATCGCATCTCCAAGATCTTCTTGATGGCTCTTATTCCGTCCTCGTGATGTATTGAGGTGTATAATGACGATATGTCTATAGTTGTCATTAGATATCCTGTTTTCCATTCCATATTTGACATCTTGTTGAGGAAATCCATTGTATACCTTAAATATGAGGGTTGTGATGTTACATAATTCATCAGGAATATGTCGATAAATCTTGAAGTTGTTTCAAGTAGTGATCCTATGGAGCTCACTATTGGTCTGCCGGGTGGATTTTTCATTGCCTTATGCACTTTCGGCAGAAAATATATAGTGGCTATGATAGGATTATCCGTTTTCAAATATGAGTACTCGTCAAAATCAATTAATCCTCGATCTTTCCATCCCAAAATTAAGGCATGATATTCCTCTGTCCAATCTTCCATTGGGTTGTTTTTGAGTAATGTGTAATGATCTTGATTGTCTAGTTGTCGTTTCGCCTCATTAATGTAGTCCGTCATATCCTGCACCACAATATTGCCCCCTTTGTCCAAGGACTATATCTTTATGGTAGGATCATTCTTCAATTCTGACATCGCCTGATATTCTTTTGGCGAGAGATGACATGATTTACTATTCCATATTTCGGTTTTATTTTTGATGGATTCACTTGATAATCTTGAAATTTCTTCCACCATTATTTCCTGGAATAGGTCGACTTTGTTCCCAGGTGGTAATTGTGGACAGAATTGTGATTGTTTCCGAAGGCCACTCTCCCCTCCTTTATTCGTGGTTAGTACAGATTTCTTGCAAAAGTCAATATCTAATTGGAATGAGTTTTCATTCTCCTCTATTGAGGTTGTGTTCTCCTCCAACTGTGTCAGAGCCCTCATAGTTGTCAAATCCTTTTGAGTAATGGAAGAAAGGCTTCTATCTTCCACCTGTTGGTCAGTTCTTTGAGGTTTCCTCTCCGCAAAATATTTCTTTAGTTTGACTTTCCGGCAAAATTTGTATAGGTCAATTCGTGCGTTGGGAACATCCATGTTTTTATTTGGGCAATAAGACAATCCTCTGTTTAAAAGTTTTAAAAGTGTCTCCGATAGTTTTTTACTTGATAGGTTGATAACTACATTATTATTTGTTGTTTTCTTCTTTTTCAGGATTACTTTTGCTTTCATCTGCCTCTCTTTGGCTTTGCTCCTCCTACTTCCCCTTCGGGTTGTGGCTTTGGCTGGGGTTTTGGTGTTTCTCTCCCCATGTGTTCCCTCTGCCTCTCCCTCTTTGCCGCATTATCATCTGGGCTAGTTGTATTTCCCCACGAAAATCCAGGGGGGTGGTTATTGCATCCTCATCAGTTGAGCTGATTTCTGAGCTATCAACCGTGTCTATGTGTTCTGTCCCGGCGCACTTATCCATTACAACTCGATTTCTCAATGTATCATATTTTTGAGCGAATGTGTAGATGCGCCCACTAGCATAATCCACCAGTCCAAACTTTGTTTGTAAAGAAGGCGCTGACTCCATGAATATATTCCAAAGTAATGTGTCTTTATTCTGATTACAGCCCAGACGCGTTTCGGCGGTATTCAACCGCCTTGCTCACTACATCTGGCATTCACACAATCCACTGATAAGTACTGTTGAGTTTGACAGGTTTCAACTGGTTCAGAAAGTTGTTATGGCAACGAGTCATGTCACTCCAAACAACATAGAAGAGATCTTCTATGACTTAACTTGGTACAAGAAAGTATATGTACATAATGCTATACATAGTCAGAATAAATGTTACTTCACATTTTACCAACTCGGCGCTGTCATGAAATTATAACTGAAGATTAAATTATATACAAACTAAATAAACTTTAACCAATATTTTTTAATGTTTGCTAAACAATAATAATGATGAATGTGATTTACAATCTCTTATGCATGTGCGCGATCAATCGTGTCTCTCACAGTCTAATGGCTATTAACCCACTGATGTGTGATTGAGTTTATGCTGCATTTAGGTTCTACGGTGTTATCCCTTGGTGGATCTAAATGGCGGGTCTCGTGTCAATTGTTTCGAACACGATCCCGTCATGGATATATTTCCATCCTTTCTCGCATGTCTGGTTCCAACCTGGCTCGCCTGTAAGCCTATGCCACGTAAGTTGACTCAATCTAGAAGGTTATATGGGTTGTCTGCACCCAATCCTGCCTGTGACATCTTACCCCAGTGGGTATATTCCTTACTCATCCCATGCCTGCAGAGTGCAAACCTGGTGAAAATGAGTGAAAATCAATGTGGGTGATTGCGCGCTGCTATGGCTACTAGAGTGTAAATCGCTTGTGTGTTTCTACGTGTTATTAAGCTACTATCCTAATTAAGTGACTTATGTGTTGTATCAAACCGTGATTTCTATATATAGTGTGGGTGAACATCAGTTTTATTACGGATAGGTCAAAGAATTGCGGTACAAGCAGCATAGGACTAGAGGTGCACATTAAGCGCCTCATCCGCATTTAACCCATTAGGAATCTTAGAGTCTAGCTAGATGATGTATCTAGACTCAAGTCGTCTCAATGCTAATTGCCGATTCCCTCCTCTAATATTCTTGGGTATACTGTCAATGACAAAGTATGTTAAGTCTTCAGTGTTTTCTGCATGTTAATGTGTCTTGCCACTGGGTATGCCTGGTCATCGTTAGTGATTGCCCTGAGGTGCTGTAGTATTCTTACGTGTGCCTGGTGTATCGTGCTGCCCACGTACCTTTTACCACATGTGCATTCTAGCACGTAGACAGCAAATTCTGTCTTGCATGTGTAACTCCCTCTGATGTTGTAAGGTGAGTGTCTGAAAAGTAGCCTGACTGTGGTGGTGTTAGTTCCGTGTTTGCAGGCTTTGCACTTCGTGCACTTCCTAAAACCTTTTTGGGTTTGAAGCCATGTGGTTGCTTTTATATTTGTGGGGGCATTGCACACTAGTTGGCCCCTCATAGATTTCGCCTTCCTAAATGCCACTGAAAGAGACTAGTCACAGGTTGGACCTAAAATCGGATTATTTTGTATCAAAGGCCAGTGCCTGTTCAGAATCTTACACAGATTTGGTGATACGTGTTATAACCTGTGATTAGTCTAGGGTTTTGCCTTGTGGTATGCTCATTGGTGTCTAAAACAACCTCTTTCTTTTGAAAAAGTAGGTCTTTCCTGTTTTTTCCCCCACACTTCTTTTCTGCCTTCTTCAGTGTCTCATTAGTGTAACCCCTATTTCTTGATCACATGAAGAGGTTTTCTTTGGCATTCGCCAAATCCTCCTCCTGCTACAATTTCGCGTCATTCTAAGACACTCTGCGTAGGGTATTGATTCCTTGAGTTTAGTCGGGTGAAAGCTCTGCGCATGTAGTATTGCATTTCCCGCTGTGGACTTCCTGAAATTTGTTATCTGCCACAAAGAGTTCTAGTTCTAGAAACTGTATAGATGTAGTGCTTGTGGTACATGTGAATTTGAGGTTTAGGCAGTTGTCATTGAGCCCTGATGCAAATAGTGTCACACTCTCTGTAGAGCCTTCCCACAAGATGAAAATGTCATCCTTAAATCTAGTGTACAGTTTGACATTGTCTGACATCTGGCGTTCGCAAACCACCCCAAGTACTTGCTCCTCCCACCAGCCCATGTGCAGGTTAGCGTAGCTGGGGGAGAAGCAAGTACCCATGAGTTTGTTTATAGTGAAGTTAGTTGAAAATGAATGTGTTGTTCGTAAGACACCATTCTGTCATCTCTAACAACATACATGTGTGTTGGTAAAGGGTTATAGGTCTTTTGCCTAAGTAGTATTGCAGTGCTCTCAAACCATCCTTATGCCTGATGCTCGTGTATAGTGACTGCACATCAAGTGTCATGAATACATAATTATCCTTCCAACTAACATCATACATTTTTGTCAGAAAGTCCCCAGTATCTTTTATGAACGCTGGTAATTCACGCACATAAGGTTGCAGAAAATGGTCTATAAAAACACTCGTATTTTCAAACAAACTTCCTACGGCCGAGATTATAGGTCTCCCTGGTGGCTGATGTGCGTTCTTTTTTTTTTATTTTTATTTTTTTTCTTTTTTTTTTATCGTTGTTAAAAATATCGATTTTTTTGCGTTTTTTTTTTTTTTTTGTTAAAGACTTTTATTGAGCAATAAAATAAGAGTTACAGATATGGGCCTACAACCACACGGGCTGGCCGCTAATTGCAACGCACAACAGAAATAGCAAACGATCATTCCCGTGGCTAGGCACAGAACATATACCAATTATCGCTCGAAGCATAGGACAGGACAGAACCATTTTATACTAATCAGAAAAAACAACAAACACTAAACAAGGCGAATGCACATTAGTCAAGTCAGCCCAGAAGGCGGAGGGGAAAGCAACTAATCAGGAGGACAAAAACAGATCAATGAAATTCGGCATGGCCGGGGGGGGGGGGGAGCCAGCGGGGAGGACAGGAAATCCTAAAACAATATGAAAAAAATATTCGGGAATGTCAGCCTAGGGAGAGAGGGTAACATCGGGAGTGTCAACCAAGGGAGGGGTACAAATATCTCCATGATATGCATTCCACTGACCCCAGATCTTCGTCCACGCCCTGGGTCTGCCCCTAGCCACATAAACAGTCTTCTCTCGGAACATGGACCAGTCCATATTATCTTCCCACACCGAAACTGCGGGAGGTCTGGATGCGGCCCAGAGTTGCGCAATGTCTCGCTTCGCGACCATGTATCCCAAGGTCGCCCATCTGGTCTGGACTACAGAATAGTCGGTGGGTTCCCACACGTTCAACAGGCATCGTCGGGCCTCAGGCCGCAGGGTAATACCAGTAACGACAGTCATCACCGCAAGCACATCAATCCAGTAGGCTGCTACCACCGGGCATTCCCAAAGAATATGTAGAAATGTAGCACTCATCCCGCAACCACGCTTGCATAAGCCATCCGGGGAGAAACCCATCACAACCAGACGCGGACCAGTCACATACACCCGGTGGAGGATCTTAAGTTGGACCAAACGGAGACGGGCGGGGATGGCGACCTCTTTCGGAGAAGAGAGCGCCGACTGCCAATCCTCGTCGTCCAAGTCCAAGCCGTCACCGACCCAAACCTCCCTAAGTCGGACCAATAAGTCAGCGCGATTATTAATCAATTTTTTGTAAATAAGGGAGATAGTGCTATCGGGCAAGTGTCCATCCAGTATACGATCCTCAAGGGGGGAGGACTCGGGCAGAGTCTCATCAGGAGTCAGAACTGAGGCCAGGGCATGCCGGACCTGCAAATATCGAAGAAGTTCCCTATCACTCAAGTCATATTCTGCCTTAAGGGCCTGGAAAGACTTCACTCTACCCTTCACACAGACATCACCCACTTTACATATCCCAATCATATCCCAGCGGTCAAAGCCCTTAGTAGACCAGAGACACCCCAATCGTTCGGAAGCAAATAGCGGGGTCGCCATTGTCAATCGATTCTCCCATCCCAAACTTACATTTGCGGCGCGCCACACATTGACTGCGATCCTGGACGGGCCCGCAAGAAGGCGCCCAGCCGATCTGGAATAAAGCGCTCTATTAAAATTCCCTCCCGGCAGCTGGAGTCTATCCATCTCAAAGGCCGGATCTCGACCCGGGGAATACATTGCGTGGTTAATGGCAGATAGCTGGGCAGCCCAATAATATCTCTTGATATCGGGGAGCGCCATGCCCCCGTCATACCAAGGGATGGTAAGTTTCGCAAGGGCGATACGTGGACGTCCGTCCCAGATCAGTTGCCTTTGAAGACTCTCGATCTCCCGGAAATAGGTAGCGGGAATGTCGTCATAAAAATTTTGAAGCGCGTATAGGAATCGCGGCAAAGACATCATTTTAAAAAGGGCAGCCTGGCCCAGAGGAGACAGGGGTAGCTTACGCCAACGGGCCACATCCAGTCGCAATCGATGAAACGGGGGGAGGAGGTTACGCTCGAACCGGAGTGAGGAGTCCAGCGTAATAAAGATCCCCAAATACTTGAAGCCAGAGCGGACAACCTGGATAGGAAACCTTTCCGGTAATGGGGGCAAAACACCCGAGAGAACATATACACAGGACTTAGCCCAATTAATGACCAGACCCGAATTAGTGCCAAACGAAGTAAGAACGTCAAATAAGACATTTAAAGATTTACGCGGGGAAGTAAGATACAAAAGAATGTCATCCGCGTAAAGCGAAACCCGGTCTTCAAAATCTGGTGACCAACGGATCCCTTTGAGTGAAGGTTCCCAGCGAAGCCACGCAGCCAACGGTTCCAAAGCAAGTGCGAAGAGCAACGGAGACAGGGGGCACCCCTGACGGGTCCCCCTTCCAAGACAGAAGGGCACAGAGACCCGACCGTTTACCACCACCTGTGCCAAGGGTTCGGTGTATAACAACTGCACCCAACCGATAAACTCAGGGCCAAAACCGAATTTCTCAAGAGTTGCCCAAAGATAGGGCCACTCCACCGTGTCAAAGGCCATCGAGGCGTCTAGCGAAGCCAAAATGGCCGGCTCTGTCAGAAGCCCCGCCCTCGCAACTGCTCCGTGGAGACGACGTAGGTTAAGGGCCGTGTTGCGATGCGGGATAAATCCAGACTGATCCAAATGAACCAAGCCACCAATGACCGTCAAGAGGCGGGTTGCCAGGAGCTTAGCCAGGACCTTGGGTTCAACATTTAACAGGGAAATGGGCCTGTAAGACGAACAAAGGTCTCGAGGTTTACCGTCTTTGGGAATAACAACTATCGTAGCCAGACGCTGATCATATGGGAGAATACCCTGCTCCCGGGATTCCAAAAACATGGTGCGAAGATAAGGCGCCACCTTATCAGGACGTAGCTTGTACAATTCAACTGGCAATCCATTCGGGCCCAAAGCTTTGCCCGAACGGAGTGAGCGAATGGCCGTCGCTATCTCGTCCGTAGTGAAAGGGGACTCTAAAGAGATGCGGTCTAAATCGGAAACACTGGGCAGAGCTATATCACGCAACAAAAGGCGAGAGTCATCAACATCCCGTTCAGACACAGGGGTATAAACCACACGAAAATAATCCGCAAAACATTCAACTATTCCAATCGGGTCTGTCACTCCCACACCATTCAAAGTCTGGATCACAGGCACCACACGATTCGCCCTCTCCTTCTTATCCAACCATGCCAATAATTTACCCGCTTTGTCCCCCACATCGTACAAACGACCCTGTTGCTCCCGAAACATCAATTTGGCTGCATCAGTGACCAAAGACCTGTAAGCAAATTGTTTCAGACCCAGGGCGTGGAGTTTACCAGACGTAACACCCGATTCTAGGTCAGCCTCTATGTCAGCAATCTCCCCCTCAAGGACCACCACCTCACGATTCCTCGCCTTTTTGGATTCAGCAATAAGGGAAAGGGCCTGCCCGCGAATCACTGTCTTAAAGGCCTCCCACAGGGACACTGCAGAGGAGACGGACCCCTCGTCTAAAAAATAATCGTCCAAAGACTTAATCAAGAGAGTGCGGGTCTCGGGGGAGGTGAGGTACCATGGGTTGATAGGAGCCACCCGGCCCGCCGCCTCCACCCCCACCTCAAAACAAAGCCAGAGCGGGGAATGATCAGAGATGCCCCGGGGGAGGTGTCTAATCTCACGAACGGCTGGCGACTGCGCCGCAGGCATCAGGAAGTAATCCAGTCTAGACAGACTCCCGTGGGCCCCAGAGTGGAAAGTGTATTGAAGCTGAGTAGGATGCATAAGTCTCCAGCAATCCACTAAGCCGAACGTATCCAGAAACCCACCCAGCCACTGTTGGGCCAATGGGGTGTCCCTAGGGGGGTGACGATCATGTAGACCGGAGAGCACAGAATTAAAGTCACCTGCTATGAAGAGAGTACTATCAGGGAGGTCCAACAACACACGGCCCAGATCGGAAAAGGTAGAGGTCTGTAGACCGGGGGGCACATAGACGGCAAACAAGGAAAGGGTTCGGCCCTCATAGCGACCCACGAGGACGGCGTAACGCCCCCGATCATCAAGGATCACATCATCAATAGCTAGGGGGAGGGAAGCCCGAACAAGGATACCCACCCCCCTGGAACCCGTGGTAAACCCCGAATGCGCGGCGAGGCGATAGCCCCACCTATTCAGTGCACGACATGTATTACCAACCAAATGAGTCTCCTGTAGAAAAACAATATCCGGAGACAAACGTCGTATACAGCGCATCACCACACCCCGCTTAATACGATCCCCCAGACCATTAACATTCCACGAAATAAACTTCAACCCGCTACCCCCCATCCCACACATCAACGCCGCAACCCCCCTCCAATGAGCATGACATCAAAAACATCATTAGCAAGAGAAAATCGCCTTGAGAACACAACACACAAACACCAAACTTCCCATCCACCCACCCCCCAACAGTCGAGAAAACACCCCCCACCCTGCACCCCTGCAAGAAGCCAAAAAGCCACCCCAACATGCAGTGTGCCTGTCGCCCAAGAACCCCCATTCTACAAAAAGACCCCGGAGGAGGAAAGGCTCTGACCCACCCGCCACCCCAACAAGGAAAATAACAAAGAAAACACTCAGACAGCAGAGGCACTTAGGCAAAGAATCCCAGAAAAAGTTACTGTACACGAAGACCCGGGCATAAACAAATAGTTCAGCTCTCTACACCACCCTCAGCACCACCCGGGTGGGCGGTGGACTCAGCAGCAGGAGGTCGGTCCAGCAGGGAGTCCAGCCAGTCATTCACAGAATCAGGCCGATCAAAGAAAAGGGTCCGTTCATTGTACTCCACTCGCAGCCTGGTCGGAAAAAGCATAGCGTAGCGCAGTCCCATGTCCCGGAGACGCTTCTTGACACCACGGAAACCCATACGCTGTTTCTGCACCTGTTGGGAAAAGTCCGGATAAAAGTTCACTGTGGCATTCTCAAAGGCCACCGGGCCCTTCACGCGTGATGCCTGCAGGATAGCGTCCCGATCCCTATAGTGGAAGAGTTTCGCAACAATAGGCCTCGGCGGGGCGCCAGGCTTACCCTGGCCTCCCGGAACTCGATGGGCACGCTCCACTGCAAAGAACTTACTCAGCCCAGACGGAGAGAGGTAGTTCTGGATCAGGTCCTCAACCAGGAGATCAACAGAGTGCGGTTCTGGATTCTCCGGAACGCCAACCACACGTACATTACAGCGACATGCCCTGTTCTCAAAGTCCTCCAAGCGCCGGGTCATGAAATCGTTCACCCTACGGAGATTGCCAATCTCTGTCTGTATCTCCGAGACGTCTGCCGTGAGGCTGGATGACTTGAGATCCAATGACTTCACCTTCTCATTGGTTTTAGATAGGTCGGCCCGAATCAAGTTCACATCAATGGCCACGGTGTCGATTTTGTGGGCCAAGGCTTCATATTGTTGACCTATCGTTTCCTTCATGCCAGAAATGGCGCCCATGATGTCCTGCAGGGACGGTTCCGTTGATGCGTCCACGATGTGGTCAACCGCACTTGAGCCAGGCAGGGCGGTTCCGGGGGACCCCTTCGCATGGGGGTAACGGTCCATAACGTTAGACTGGACCGGGCCCCCACGCAGGGGCGTCTTGGTCTTTCGTGTCTCTCGGTCCCCTCTGCCCGCCATGACGGAAACCGCATCGCCAGGAGACTCACTCGACCCGATGGAAGTGGCCACAGGAAAACAGGGCGTCAGGACCAAAAGGCCGCTGCAAGGGTACCACTAGGAGAGGACCAGCCTGAAAGGAGAATAAGCCAGCCAAAGGCCCAACAGCCGCACCGTGCGCCAGCACCAGCCCAGGCCAGACTCCCCGGCCAGATGTCCCAGTCTGAGGCAGAATCGAAACCGAAACTTAAGAGGGGGACCCACACGTCCAATCCCCCTGCCGTTGTTGTTCAACTCCAAGACGGCTAGAGAGCCTCACCCAGTCCCGGGCGCACCCCGAGGGCGGACCCCGAAAGTTCGGATCGCCGTATCTTCGGCGCCCCGGGTCCAAATCGACTTCCAAATATCACAGGAAGATCAGCCCAGCGTCCTCTACATAAATCCTCGTGAAGAATCAGGATATGTTCAGGATATCATGCCGGGAGTGGCGGGGGTCCGGAGAGCGCTGTGCTCACGCGGCCATCACGGATGCCCGCCAAGCTCCTCCCCGCTGATGTGCGTTCTTGTGCACCTTGGGTATTAGATATAGTTGGGGGATCATGGGATAGTCATTTTTGAGAAAGTCCAATTCTGGTTTGCTGATCAGCCCCAAACCTCTCCAGCGGTATAGGTCATTGTGATACCTTTCTTTTATTCCCACAATGTGCGTTGGACTGATCCGATTGTAACATTCTTGATCCTGTAGTTTGGATAAAGCCTCATCATTATACATGTTCAGTGGCCACAGGACTAGATTTCCTCCTTTATCCGACCACCTAACCATAATGTCTGGTCGTGCTTGGATTTTGGTGATCAGATTGTTGTATTCCGTTCTCTGGTTGTATTTCTAGGTGGTGAATTCTTTCGTACTGAACAGTGATAGTGTTTTAAATTCCTTAATCACATTTTCCGCAAATACATCCAGACCATCTTTTAGTGACATGGGCATGAATACTGACTTGGGTTTAAATGGCGAGCGTATTGATTGGTATATATCCAATTCTGATGCTTCCGCCGCTTCGCTTGGCGATATTTGGCTGGTTATTTCCTCTTAATCTAAGCCTGTTAAATCTCTCAGTAACACCATGTCTGCTGTCGTTCGGGTTTCTCCCGGTTCAGTGGTTGAAGGTGTTACCATATATATATTCACTGAAAAAACCATTGGTTTCAGGCCTGATATAGTTAGGAATTAGCATTTAAAAAACCTTAGAAATTCACTGAAAAAAACGTAGGTTTTAGGGGTGTTATAGTTAGCTGGACATTTCACTCGTACAAAACCACTGAAATTCCTCCGATATAGTTAGTTGTACTAACTATATCTCGCGCACCCGCAATCCACTGCTGATGATGTCACATATTACATCATTCATGACATGGTCAGTGACATAACTGATGACATCTCAAATGACATCACTGATGACATCACTGATGACATCATCCAGTGAATGTGGTTTGCTTTGTTATTTAAATATGTATTATATATATAGCAATTTGCATTGAAGAATGAGTGGATATATAAATATAAATATCTGGATGGAGGATTTAGTAGCAGTGTGATTGACTGTTTACTTGACTAATATAAAGTGTTTCACTAAATATATTGGATAGTGACTAAACTGTGTGAACATCTGTATCACAATGTCAGTTGTTGTGTAAACTGCTTCTCCAGTTGGTTACTAGCTATTTGAAAGTCAATATTAGTTATTGATTAGTAAACTGAGTATTTGTATGGGAGAGTGAATGTGTGTATGGTTCAGTGAGGGGTGTATGCCTGCCCAAAGATGTGTCAATAGTTGATTCAGTAGGTATATGAAGTTAAACTAATTGTTATAACAGTTGTTTGGGTGAGTGAATATCTTTATGGGTGTGGTGATGAGCAAATATCTCTCTCAATGGTACATATCCAACCAAGTAGAAAAATAAAAGGCAGTGTATGTGTCAGTTGTTGTTTATAAACAGGTATACCTAAGACTCAGTGATTGTATGCGTGACTGTATGGATTACTGTATACTTGTAATAGTGATTTTATAACACACTAAGTATAAGTTACTATCTATATGAATAGATAAAGTGGTGTTTGTATAAGTGTATAGCTAAGTAAATGTAAGTTTGATCCATTGTTTGCATAAGTGAATAGGATGACTTCATAAGTGAATAGGATGTGTGCTGGTGTGTAATGTCGATATAGGTGTATAAGTATATTTGATCGTGTTCTAATGATCATTGACTGCATGGATGAGTGGATCTGTAGGTAAGTGATTAGATGTGTGTATAGATCTAGGAATCACTGAGTGGGTTTTTAGAAACTTGTATTGGTGTGTCAATGGATTCAAATATGGTACTCTGTATTTTACAGTGCGTGATGAAAGGTTATACTAGTGTATAATGAGGTGTATCTGATTGTCACGTGGATGATGTCATCAGTGATGTCACCAGTGATGTCATTTGAGATGTGATCAGTGATGTCACTGACCATGTCATGAATGATGTAATATGTGACATCATCAGCAGTGGATTGCGGGCGCGCAAGATATAGTTAGTACAACTAACTATATCGGAGGAATTTCAATGGTTTTGTACGAGTGAAATGTCCAGCTAGCTATAACACCCCTAAAGCCTACATTTTTTTCAGTGAATTTCTAAGGTTTTTAAATGCTAATTTCTAACTATATCAGGCCTGAAACCTATGTTTTTTTCAGTGAATTTCAAAGGTTTTTTAAATGCTAATTCCTAACTATATCAGGCCTGAAACCTATGTTTTTTTCAGTGAATTTCAAAGGTTTTTTAAATGCTAATTCCTAACTATATCAGGCCTAAAACCTATGTTTTTTTCAGGGAATTTCAAAGGTTTTGTAAATGACAATTTTTAAATGTATTAATTGTTATATATATTTTTTATACTGATTTACTACATTTTTTAAACTGTTTATTTTCAGATATTTTATGTTTTAAATTACATTGTAATTAAATTATACATTACATTACAAAATATACTTTCTCAGAATGAATTACTTTAGTTTAAATACTTTGCAAATAGGCAATAGACTTTTAAATACAGTAGTTACAGTTGTTGCAATGGCCAACACAATTTCAAACACAATGCAACATTGACCTCAATGTGTTTTTCTACTTAAATACAATTAGTTACTTTATGGAGTACATTTCTAACCACAGGACTGGATCTTAGATTCAGTCCTTGGACATCTCCTGTAAACAGTTGAGTAAAAGTGTTTTGGTTACAGTAGTGATTTTTAAGGAATATTATTATATTTTAAAAGTTGACACTTAAAAACTTTTTCACATAGAATCACCAATGTTATCCTATGGGAGGAAATTCACTTAGCAGGTAAGTAGTGTTATCGTTACTTTTTCTTACTCAGTGGTGGATCGTGGATCCAGCACTGGTGCATCTCCTGTAAACAGTTGAAAGAATGCGTTTAAGTCATACAGGCGATTTTTTAGGAATATTTGTAGTTTCTGAAAATAGACACCTAGAAACTTTTCTGCTGAAAACCAGGCAATGGATTCCTATGGAAGGAAATACAAGTTACTGGTAAGTATGGTTAGAATTACTTTTCAGGCTCAGTGCTGGGCTAAAAGAATCAGCACTGAGGTCACTTCTGATAACAGGTGAGTAAATCGGAATTCGTTATTCGGATGATTTTAGAGGAATATTTGTACGTTTAAAAAATCAACACTAAAACTTTTCTGCTGAAAACTACACAATGGATTCCTATGGAAGGAAATATACGGTACTGGTAAGTATGGTTAGAAATACTTTTCAGGGTCAGTGCTGGGCTAAAAGAAGCAGCACTGATGTCACTCCTGATAACAGGTGAGTAAATCGGAATTCGTAGTTCGGCTGATTTTAGAGGAATATCTGTACAATGGCGATGGAAGAAGGCGGTCCTAAGGCAAACACGCCCTGTGGAGCATTTTAAGTTGCGGGATTAAGTGCCCTTGAATCCTGAGGTCCCCTGGGGGCCAACTAGCCCACCAGGTACCTCCAGTTTGCACCAGGAGGCTGCATTGCAGAGAGGTGTTCAGAGGCCACGACCCTTTTTATAACACTCTGCAAAGCAGCTCAGTGGCGCTTACTGGAGGTAGCTGGTGGGCTAGTTGGTCCCCAGGGACCCTCAGAATTCACAAGGAATTAATTCCCCAACTTAAACTGCGTCACAGGGCGTGTTTGCACACATGTGAACTCAGGCCACGCCCCCTCCTTTCACCACTGTGCAAACGCACCCCATGGCGCGTTTTAAGTTGGGGGATAAACTCCCATTGAATACTGAGGGTCCCTGGGGGCCAACAAGCCCACCAGCTACCTCCAGTAAGTGCCACAGAGCTGCGTTGCCGAGAGGTGTAAAAAGGGCCGTGGCCTCAGAACACCACTCTGCAACGCAGCTCTCTGGCGCATACTGGAGGTACCTGGTGAGCTTGTTGGCCTCCAGGGACCCCCAGTATTCAAGGGGAATGTGTTCCTCCTCTGCAAACGTGCCAGGGGGCGCGTTTGCAGAGTGGTGCAATAAGGGGGCGTGGCCTCCGGCCCGATCGAGTTTTTTAGTTATTTTTATTTTTTGAAGGTGGGCTGTGTAGCCACCCTTCTTTTTTCTTTTGTGGGGCCCTGGGGACCCCATCCCCCAGGGCCTCAGCCCCAAATTCAAATTTTGAAAAAATATTTACGGAAAGGGGGCCGTGTGGCCCCCCTCCCGTGGCCAATTCTGGGCCCCGGAGACCCCATCCCCGGGGCATGGCCACATTTTTTAAAATATTTTTAAGGAGGGAGGCTGCTTAGCCCTCCTGCTCAGGCCACTTAAGGCCCCGGGGACCCTGCCCCCAGGGCCGGCCTGCCTCCTCTTTTTTATTTTATAATTATTTGGGATGGGGGCCGCGTGGCTCCCGAACCGGGCCACTTCTAGCCCCGGGGACCCCATCCCCCGGGGCTGGCCCTCTTCGTTGGGCACTGTGGGGGGTCCCCAATCCCCCCACGGTCCCTGCCGGCTCCCCGCATCCTGCGGGTGCCGGCATTGCTTTTCTACATGGGGAGCAGCTAACATGCTGCTCCCCATGTAGAAAAGCAATAGTCTATGGGTTTTGGAAGAGAGAGCAGGTTTCCTGCTCTCTCTTCCAAAAACCAAAGCAGTTTGCTATGGTAGGGCGGGAGCCGCGAGGCTCCTGCCCTACCATAGCAAACTAAAGTGTCCTGGGGTGGGCACCCCGAGACACTGCAGGAGCCGGCCCAGGTGGGTGGCGGTCCCCAGGGTCATCACAAGGCTCCAACATTTAAAAGTCCCGTGGGATGGTGGTCCCCGTAGCTGGAGGGGGCTTAAGCCCCCCCATAGGTTTTTTTAATAAAAAAAATAGAAGCCCAGGGGGGTGGCAGTTCCCGGGGCTGTGAGCCCCCGCATACATAATGTTTAAGCCCCAGGGAGTGGCGGTCCCCGGGGCTGAGGGGCCCCTCTGGGCCCCCATCATTATAAAAACAAAGAAGCCCCGGGGGTGGCGGTCCCCAGGGCTGAGGGGGGCCATGAGCCCCCCGCATATATAATGTAAAAGCCCCAGGGGGCAGTCCCCGGGGCTGGAGGGCCCCTCTGGGCCCCCCATTATTATAAAACACATTGCCCTAGGACTTGGCCCCCCGGGGACTAATTAGAATTAAAGCGTGAATCAGTGATGTCATTTGAGATGTCATAAATGATGTCATCAGTGATGTCACTGACCATGTCATGAATGATGTAATATGTGACATCAACAGCAGTAAATTGCGGGCACGCAATTTATAGTTAGTACAACTAACTATAACGGGGGAATTTCAATGGTTTTATACGAGTGAAATGTCCAACTAACTTTAACACCCCCAAAACCTATGGTTTTTTCAGTGAATTTCTAAAGTTTTTTAAATGCTAATTCCTAACTATAACCTGCCTGAAATCTATGTTTTTTTCAGTGAATTTCAAAGGTTTTTTGAATGATAAATCCTTACTATGACCTGCTTGAAACCTATGGTTTTTTTCAGTGAATTTCAAAGGTTTTTTAAATGACAATTTCTACTTATTATGTTGACCACTTCCCCATATTTTCAACAAGAAACCAAATCTGCAATGCTACCTAAAAAATCAGGCAATAGTTCCACTTACCACTAACAAATTAACATCAACAGTTAACTACTGTAAGAACGCCGAACATGTACTACGTGAATTACATCCAACTCACACCCATGTTTAAAGAGCAATATGTATAACGAGATTGTAGTTATACACTTCCAACACCCAACAAAATCACAATACTCAGCGCCACTACCACTACAACTACCCCCATGGACCCCTCCTTCCTACTACCTCAAAGGCAGTGCAAAACAGTACAAAGAGCCTTTCCAAAATAATATATCCCCTCAACAGCACACTAGCTTAATCTACAGAGATGTGGCAAACAAGTATGTATAAGGGAAAGAACTCGAACATGAACAAAAATGTACACACCGCTAATACTACTGGTGAAATACTATACACAATTCACTATAGAAATCAAAAACTTTTCAGTGTGTAGATATACCATTGATACATATAGTATACTGAATAGTGGACGCAAACATATTATCTCAGACACTGCGGAATATTTCGGTCATGTAGCTGTGTTCACCCCCCCCCCCCTTTGAAAGAGAAGCAGAGTGGCCTAGTCCAACGTAAACAACGTCAACGTATGACTATAAATAATTAGGCTAAGACTTGGGCGTGGTTCACTCTGCAAAGACAATAAACTCCGCCGCAGCGAAGGTCCTCACCCTGCCACGTGGCTGCCGCCATGAGCACGTGCCTCCTCGATACAGGCCCATTCCGAACTCAACACCACAGCACCGCAGACTTATGTCTGTAACAACTTCTGCCTTCGATCTTTATTGCGGACAGCAGGGTTCACAACTTGAATTAAGCTTTGCATCTGCACTACAGACAGCGTTGAATCCAGCCTTGCTTTATTTAAGTTAGAGACAATTGGAATCTATGTCTTCCGATTTTGTAAAAGGATATGACAAAAAGCATTCATCTATAACTGTGGTGACTACAGCCTTCAATCTACACTGTGGACAGCAGGGTTCACAACTTGAATTCAGCTTTGCATCAACACTATGGACAGCATTGAATCCAGCCTTGCTTTATTTAAGGCAGAGACAATTGTACTGTGTCCTCAGATTCTGTTAACTGTGACAAAATAGCATTCATCGATCTTTGTGTCAACTTCTGCCTTCAATCTACACTGCGTACAACAGGGTTCATAACTTGAATTCAGCTTTGCATCAACACTATGGACAGCATTGAATCCAACCTTGCTTTATTTAAGGCAGAGACAATTGTACTGTGTCCTCAGATTCTGTTAACTGTGACAACATAGCATTCATCGATCTTTGTGTCGACTACTGCCTTCAATCTACACTGCGTACAACAGGGTTCATAACTTGAATTCAGCTTTGCATCAACACTATGGACAGCATTGAATCCAACCTTGCTTTATTTAAGGCAGAGACAATTGTACTGTGTCCTCAGATTCTGTTAACTGTGACAAAATAGCATTCATCGATCTTTGTGTTGATTACTGCCTTAAATCTACACTGCGTACATCTGGGTTCACAACTTGAATTCAGCTTTCCATCTACACTACGGACAGCATTCAAGATATCCTTGATTTATGTAAGGCAAAGATTATTTTGTTAAAGGATGCCACAAAAAACATTCCTCAATGACTGTAGTGTGTTCTGTTTTCAAATGTACACTGCGATCAAAAGAGTTTACTGCTTGATACCAGAGGCGCATAAGCACTACAGACAACATAAAATTCAGTCTCGATTTATTTAAGGCAGAAAAATAGTACTGTGTTGTCATATTTTGTTAAAGTATGTAACAAAAAAAAGCATTCCTCGATGTCTGTGTCAACTACAGCCTTCAATGTACTCTGCGGACAGCAGGGTTCACAACTTGAAGTCACCTTTCAATGTATACTACAGACAATAAGGAATTCAACCTTGATTAATTTAATGCAGAGACAATTATACTGTATGTATTCAGATTTTGTTAAAATAAGTGAAAAAAACATCGTTCTATAACGGTACTGACTACAAGCTTCTATGTACACTGTGCACAGTAGGGTTCACAACTTCAATTTACCTTTTGATCTACACTACAGACAGCATTAAATTTAGCCTCGATTTATTAAAAGCAGAGAAAAAAATAGTCCTGTTGCACTGCTAGAATGTGCAAGCACCTTCAATAGATGCATCGTGTAAACTATGATAACAAAGAATGTAGAAGATTGTGCCAAAATGTACCTCCACCACCAGCAATACCAAGTACTTCTGGGGTATCACCTTCAACATCGCCACCAGACATACGTCCCCAATTTGTGAAAGTTACAATGGACTGCGTGAAGAGGAATCGTTTAATTTGTTATGGGGAGCAATCAGTACACCTAGTTTTCACAGCAATTGATAACCATCAATGCTAGGTTTTTTTTCCCTTAAATTTCATATAGTCCAGTATGCAACAGTGAATAATTTCAGTGCAGCCCGTTCAGACCACGCATCATCGCAGGGTGAGCACACGATAAACACAAGACATACACTAACTCAGTACACCGTAAATAATCGCCACATGCCTTTGTTAAGGCAAAATTCAATAGTCAAAACACATTTTTATCAGTGCGCTTTGCCTGGACCATGCATCATTGCAGGCTCCACACAAACCGCCTCTACCTCAGTACACCACAATTCATGAACACTTTATGATAGAACCTTCTGTGTATTATTTGACATACAATGCTCCTACTTTTGTACAGCAAAAGTCATAAACCGTTTATGATTAAATATCTGTATATGATATCATGATTACTATTCTACTTCTTACTAACAATAACGTAATAAAATAGAGTGGAGCACACGTGCCCTTACCAATTTCAACTATCTATCTGTGTCTGTGTATTTATTGTGTTTGTAAAATGCTGCTCCTCTGCCCTACCACATTATATTGTGCTATAAATAGCGTATGCAACCATCTTACTTGTGACAGTAAGTGTGGGCTATTCCTCCTTTTTTTTTAGCATATTTATAAAGCACAAAATCAACCCAAAACTAATACATTTTCAGGCACGCGTACATTACGTCATTACTCTTAAATAACAGGATATGGACGGAACTCCGAGGCTCGAACACTGATTTCCAGCACCAAGTTATACAGTGTACCTGAATAACCACATACGTATATATATATATTAGCTGCCCTTCATGTGCCAAAAAATGCAACTTAAACCTTTCACAGCCCTGTATTACTACAGCTACAACACTCCACTGAATGTTCAACAAACATTCATAATCACAGAAATGCATCATGTCCAGCATCTTTTATGTGTGCAACTATGAACAAATACTTAGCCTTCTATGTTGGCCAAGTTGTGGGACTTTAAAGATATAATGACACATTTGTTTGTAAGATGCGGTGATGTCGGCACTACAAAATGGACACCTGAATCACTTGATTTCTCATATAGCTCATGACGGGACCACGCCCATAGCTCCGGAATCATGGTGCAGAGCCTCGCGCAGCACTGGCATACGTCAGGCCAGCCCACTCCACTTACGCTTCCAGGAAAACACACAAAAAAAAAAAAACAACGAAACATTGCCCAGATTTAATTGTAGTGATTTCTTAGTTCCAGGTCTAGTTGTCAGAATGGCACACACACACTCCCTCATGGCTGGTAAACACCCACACCACACCCATCCAGAGCATCCATCACTACACATGTGACCATACCAATAAAAAAGACAGGGCGCATGTGCTCTACGCCATTTTACAGTCGCTTCCATCCCAAGCGCTTTGATGGCCCGACCTAGTGGTTCAAACGCCTCATGTAGGCCCGAACCACCGAGTAGGGGGGCCCACCACTACGTGTGTGGCCTCTTTGGTCACTGAGTTAGTGATATCAGAAGCACTGAGCGGGTGAGAAACCTGCGATGATGATGGGAGCACGAGTATGTCGTTAGCCATACCGATATCAAGACTCGGCACCATATATGAGACTTCTTAGTAGCAGATCGGGACTACATGATGCAGAAGGTGTCCATCCACGAAAAGGTGAGCAGTGAGGCCTGGGCGTGCATCGGAGGGAGTCGAAGGGCTGTAGCAGACTGGATCCAAAAAAGCGAAGCAGCGATTTAGACAAACACAGTCCTAAACAGTGTATCAAATTACATGTACATTTTTTTTTCCAATAGCAAGAACGTTTTTATAATCGCTCATAGATCCGGAATATAAAGTACACAAATAGTTCTTTTAAATGTGAGAGGGAACGTGTGTGAAAGGGCAATGCTATTGTACTCCACATTAAGATAGTAACAATTAACAAACATAACATCTTTCTTTTACTATCTTTTAGATGTAGAGATTCAGGGTGCATTAGGTGCCAGCACATGGTGAAAAACACACTGGTGACAGAAAGTTGAGCTGCGAATATTCTTTGCAGTCACTCTCTCACTTCCTCTCTCCTTTGATAAAAAAATTACACACAATGTTAACTTCCTTTTTATCTTACAGGTTGTGTTTACACAAATTGGCGCCCCCCCTCCAACACCTCTAAAACTCAACATTCGAGGATTCTGCGATGATGTGTGGCCATCGTAGCAACGTTTGAGAAGGTTGCTACGACACGTGGGGCACCCTCTTTGAATCAGGTCAATGGCACAAGGTGAGCAAAAAAGCTTCTTTCCGAAACAACGACTAGTCATCTGTGAAAGGAGAGAGTGGGTAGTGTCTAGCAGCTTTACTGCGTAGGAATGTACAATTACCTCCGAGCAGTGACAATAGATAGATTACAACAGTCTGAGAGGCAAATCTACAAGCCCCTTACGCCACTTTTGTATGTACTATACTATGACTATATGTGCTATATTTCAGATCACTAAACTGGAGGGTGCACTATGAACCAGCACATACTTGGACACACAACCAAGGCAAAAGGTGAGCTACGAGTATTTTCTCCATTATTAACTGCTCCATCTATAACTTTCACTCTCTCACAGTTTTAATGTCGTTTTCTCTCTCTTTCTCTCTCTCCATCTCACATCGTTTCTCTTTCTCTTATAAATTTATGGACGCTGCTGTCCAATCTGACGTGTAGAACCAAAGCTGAGTTCAAGTTGTAAACTCTGTTGGTCACAGTGTTTACACAAGGTAAGCAGAGCGACCTAAATATACAATGCCTAGGATAATGCATTACAAATGAAAGACCTTATTTACAAGCCTCTTGCGCCACTTTTGCGTCACTTTCAACATGAGAAAGGTAACACAAATCTGGCGCAAGAGTCTTGTAAATAAGTTTTTAAGAATTTTGTCCTGCATAATGACTTGATCTCTCACCTAATTCTCTCTCACCTCTGAATCATTTTAAAAACCTGTTGATCTGTAATGTAAATCTGACGCAGTAGGCACTTCCTTACAGACACCGCTTGAACGCAAGCCTATAAGATAAGTGAAATGTAATAGGCACACTGCACACGTTAAAAGAAGGAAATATCTTCAACTGTTAATTTGACTTGTAATGTTTGACCTCATTTAGTCACAATTTTAAACACTCATTTTCTTTTTTGTTTTGCAGATTACCTACCTTACTTCTATTGGAGTCCATATCACATTTTGTTTATTATATTGTTTTGTTAAAGTTATGTTTCTTGTTATTTATTGTATTGTTATCTTTAAGTTACGTTTCCAGTTATTTATTGTTTTAATAAAAGTTAATAAAAAAAAGTATATAAGTATTTTTTGGGGGGTTAGCAGTCCCCAATAGAAATGATACTTATAATTTGAAGTATAATTCTGAGGCTAATTCTTTACTAGATCTTTACCAGAGTCTATACCTACGACTAACGGTTCCTATGGAAAAGTTTAAAAACTCCAGCACAGTAACTTTTTTCCATTACCAACATAGAGTTTTTTTTATTTATTTATTTATTTATTTAATGCATTTTTATAAAGCGCGGACTTTACCCGAAGGTGTCAGAGCACTGTACAATAGAACCAGTTACGTTACAAGAGAGAACTGTTGCAGGAATAGAACAAACAAAAATCGCATGAACAGAGTGTACAAGCAAAAGTAAGAATAAATATGACAAATTTTACAATGACTAAAGAACTTCCTGGCGAACAATAGCAGGCCATTGAATAAAAACAACGCAGGCAAAAGGAAAACAATTTCAAACACAGCATGCACAGGATGTACAGCAAAAATATAAACATATGTGACAAATTTACAAAGACTAAAGAACTTCCTGGCAGGGTCTGAGAAGGAGGGAATTAGTTCTGAAAGTGTCTTTGGAATAAAAGAGATTTGAGGTCCGCTTTGAAGATCTGGATGGAGGTGATGGCACGGAGCGAAGGAGGAAGGGAGTTCCAGGTTCTCACCGCATTACCTGAGAACGATTGCTCATTTAAGTGTTCCATGAACTGTTACTATGGTAACAGGCAGAAAGCCGTTTGGGGGGTAGAGTTGAAAGGTACTGGCTGTAAAAAAAAACGTTATATTAACCCTAGATCCTCTACAAGACCAAAAAGGAAAGCAAACTAAAACAAAACACTGTGTATCAGATTTACAACCCCCTTGCACCACTTTTGCGTCCAAGGCCCCCTCCAACAAAATTAGAAGTGTGTGAGCCTCAAGCCCCGGGAACCACCACCCCCAGAAATGTTTGTATTGTGAGATACAGACTGCGTGACCCTATGCCTAGATCCCTCGAGAGCCTTGGAGACCGCAACGCCAGACGGCCGGCTCATGCGGTGTCCCGGGGTGCCTACCCCTGGGACACTGCTATTTGCTTTGAGAGGGCGAGAGTCTCACGACTACCACACTCCCATAGCAAACTTAGTTTGCATTTTGAAAGACAGAGCAGAGAAATCTGTTCTCACTTTCAAAATAAAAAGCAGATTGCATTTCCACATACAAGTTAGCATTTTCCCTTGCGGAAAAGCAATGCCGACTCCCAAAGAGCACGGGAAGCCGGCGGGACCGTGGGGGCATTGTAGCTCCCCTCATGGTCCCCAAAATTTTTTATAAGACCTGGGGGATAGGGTCCCCGGAGATATTAGAAATTACTGATAGGGGCTATTTTTTTACGGTAAAATTACAAGTTGGTCACCCAGCGCAGCGCTCAGTGCGGCCCCCTGGTGTGCACGAGCTGGATGCACGACTCATAATATGTAGGGTGCGCGACTCCAGCGCATTTGATGCACAACTTCTATGCGTTTGGGAGTCAGCATTACTTTTCCACATCACAAGCTACTAACATACAACTCCCCATGTGGCAAAGCAATCTGATTTTGATTTTGAAAGAGAGAACAGATTTCCTTGCTATGGGAGGGTGGGATGGACACCCCGGAACACTGCAGGAACCGGCCATCCCACAATACATAAAGCCCCGGGGAGTGGTGTTCCCCGGGGCTTTGGAGACCATACAGCCCCCCCCCCCCCTCCCTAGCCATACTTTTTTTTGTACCCCCGGTGGGTAACGGGCCCTCGAGTGCTCCAGGAGGGGAGCCACATAGTCCCCCTCCCACAATACATAACCCCCCGACGGGTGATGGTCCCCGTGACTTTCAGGACCTTCGACCTCTCCCCCCACCATTTTTTTCTTTTTAGCCCCGGGCGCTGACGATCCCAGAGGCTGGGGGACGCCTCTGGGCCCCACATAAAATTTAATAATTTTGCCTCTGTATTTAATCCCCCCCCCCCCGGAGAAGAATTATTTTTAAAAAACCTCCTTTTTATTTTTTTTATTTTATAGCACAGTCGACGCACCCTACACGCATCCCGTTTTTTTCACAAAAATAAAAATGTGGGCCCTGGAGGTCCTTCTGGGACCCTCTAAGCAGATATAGAGGGTAAAATTATTTCTACCCTGCCCCTTTCTCTGTTTTGAACATATATTCCACTGACTTCCTCAGCCTCGCTTCTACCGAGGCACAAAATGGCTGCCAACAGTTCCTGGTTTCGAATGTTTACAACCGCTTGACAGCCAATTAGCAATGTGCGTGTGATCGGGACTGTGCGCTTATGCTACTTTGCCAATCCTCGCACAATCCGCGGATCCACCGCGCCCATAGATATATATGTACTTTTAAATGTCATCTTCTCAGAAACTACTGAACAGATTTACACCAAATAAACAAAAGGCATGAGTCTGAAATGAGGACTACCTCTCTGCCAAATTTGGTGTAATTCCGTTCAGCTGTTCGAGCTGTAGCCTTGGCTAAAGGTCCTATGGGAAATTGCATGGGGAAAACACGTTTTGGGACCCCCCTTTTTCTCGGCCCCCGCTTGACAAATCACCCCCAAACTTTCAGGGAAGGAGCGGAACTGAGCTGGCCAAAAGTTTGAAAAATGTTAAGAAGATTCATCAATCGGCTCCAAAGTGTTTGGCAATAGAATGTTGCCGATTTCCTATGGATAATAGGTCCTAACAATAACTACCTACTGGCGACCGCCAGTAGGATATATATATATATATATATATATATAATTTATTTTTTTCTCCACCTGTTGCTCGTCATGCAGTACACTGGTCGTGGGCTTATGACGAGCTGACCTTGTCATGAACAATGGTAAATATCGATTTGCAGCACAGGAGAAAAATATCCTGTAGCATTGAAGGTGTTAATGGAATCACCAGGGACCTGTAGATAAAGTGAATAAAAAAATCAGAGGTGAAAAGATGTCTCAATCATTCGTGTCTTTTAACATACACTACATAATTATTTAAAACCAAAGGAGGCACCCTCGCCTGCATTTAAAAGTATTATACTTCATTCAGATCGTGACGAGGGCTATGCAGACTCATTGTAGATACAAACAGAAATTAAAACTTCATTAACCAAGGTGTATAGCTAACGCCTCATCGCAGTTGTGTCCATCAGGTTGCATCGTGCGATATTTAATAATTAAACTAGATTCCAACTGTCTCAGCTCTTGTACCCTGTCCCCCCTCTTTCTCTCATCGGGACATTATCAAGGACACAAAAGGAAATGAGACTGTTGTTACTCTTGTGGTGAGTAGCGAAATGTCTCATTACAGGGTATTGCCTATCCAAGATTTTTATGGCCCTCAAATGTTCATGCACCTATTTTTTTGCTTGATGAATCGTGCTGCCTATGCAATACTTATTACATGGCCATTTGAGTGCGTAAACTGCATACTCCGTATGGCATGAGAAATGCTTCGGACTTTTAAAAGGCTTACAGTGTGAGGAGAGTTTGACTTCTTTAACATTGCTGCTGTACTTACCTTCTTTGCACCTGCCACATGTGTAAAATCCCTGTACAGGATTCTTTCTGGTTTCTGAAGGGATCAGAGTCTTACATACCATATGTTTTAGAGAATTAGGTCGATGATAGGGTATTTGAGGATAGTCCTGAATACCTTTGGCCAAATCCTTGTCTACTTTTTAACACATCTCAAAATTTACTCAATGCTTTTCTGACCTCCCACGACTGCTGATTAAAGTTAGTGATGAATTGTGCTGTTCCAGCCATTTTCGAATCATCTTGTTTGGGTTTTTCTAGAAGTAGCTCGTCTCTCTCTATCTTACTGACTTCCTCAAGGGCTTTGTCTATACACTTTTTAGTATATCCCAATTGTTGTTTAAATATTGCGATCTCGCTTCTGATACCATAACATGTATATGTATTAAGTCTGCTCTCTAGCTCCGGAAATAAACGCAATTTTCAGGAGTCTGTTTTCCATATTCACTATGGAGAGGTGGGCCACATGACTTGTATAAACACGTTTGAAATGCATACACTCGTACTCGTGAGCAAGGAGGTCTCCCTCCGAAACGCGTAGAGTGACTGGGGGTTTATAAAATAAAGACACGCTGATTAATGAGAAAGTGACCTGGACATCGTTTTCTTCGATCTGGTGGGATGATTGTTGTGGATATATATATATTCAAAAAGAAATCTTTACATAGGTAGCAGAGATCTGCAGCTATTAGAATGGATCATGTTCCGCTTAAGAAGGACAAAGGACCCAGGCGCTCAGCACTAAATGCATGGGGAAGAGTTTGGCTCACAATATATATATATATATGTATATATATTATATATATATATATATATATATATATATATATATATATATATATATATATATATATATACATATATATTCCTTGACCACAACTCTCCCGTCCTAGGAATTGCCTTTCAAAATGAGCGCGCTCTGGAGCAATTTCAATTTTCAATTATTTTAATCCTTGTACCAGAATGACGAAAGCGTTTCGGCGTTATTGCCTTCTTCAGTGTCAACAATTCATTACAAATCTAGTGCATTTAAATAAAGTTGTGCTATACAAACTGACCGGAAGTCAGTGACATAGAAAGTGTCAAGGTGCGAATCATATTCATTATGTTAAAAAATGTGGCAGACATCTTGAAATGGTCATTTCATATGCGTCTATTCAAAAAACAATTCCTATCCGTATTCTCATTGCCAGTAGGTCTGATACCATTTGATGTACATAGATGAAAAAGGTACATTATAAATTAATCATGTTTGTTCACAGATCACCGTTAGTTTCAAATAATTTTTTTAGGACTTACAAATCATATTCTTTACACAGTTAATATAGCGGCCATATTGTGCCTCCCATACCGACTAAAAGGAACAAAAAACTGAAGTATACATAACGCTGTGCGTCTTACACATTAGTAGACACATCTTGAATTGCATTATTCTCATTAATGCCAACCTATTGTGCTCTTCAGCCTCTCAAAAAATTCTATACATTTGTAGCTTGTGACCATGGTTCACTGTACCTTTGTCTACTCTTCAACTCTGGTTGAGAATGTTCCAAGTAATGCCACATTGTCTAGTTCAACTAAGCCCTGGATGGGCAATTGTAGTAGTCACATAATATTCTATACAGGTTCGAAAACAGTGGTTATGTTAAATTGTCAGTTTTAAGGTTCAATAACAAAAGTATATACATCATATAATACACAGTAAATCTATATTTTTATGTTTACTTTTTTAAATATTTTAATACTGGACATTAGTTTCCCTTCCTAATCTTCCCTTGTATTTCTAATATATATGGGCATAAATGCCAGAAAAAGGGGGGAAGGGGGTATCCGTAATACTATTCTCATTGATTGCCTGTCCCTATCTCAGCCTACATGAATCCACATCTCCTCCTCGTTGTTCAACCCTCTCGGGGCCTTGCTCTGCAGTTTGATGATATATTTGGACTCTAGGGTACGTAATCTCCTCACCCTGTCCCCACCTCTCTCACCTTTCTCTACCTGATATAGGCAAAAAAACGAAGTAAATTGCTGTTGCTATTGTGTAGAATTTAAAAATGTCGGGGGACCGGGTATGTTTGATCATTGTTATTGATCGCCCGAAGATGTTCTAAGATCCTTTTTTTTCATGGGATGCATCGTACTTCCCATGTACTGTTTGCTACACGGGCACTCTAAACAGTAAACCGTATAGTCTAAGTTACAATTTAAAAACTTTGGGAGTTGTATTTTAGATTTCTTGCCTGGTATAGAGTATTCCTTAACTTTGCTACTATTTCAGCAGGCCTTGCATCTGGTGCATGGGTAAAATCCCTTTATCGGATCATTGTTCTTAAGTTTGGCTCTGTATGACTCCTGACCAAATGGTCCTTCAATGATGTTCCCTTCGGTATATCGCTAATGGTGTATCTGATATCAGTCTGCCTATTACAGTCTGATTTTAACGTACGCCAATTCCTTCCCAGGATTTGGAATACTTGTGGTGACGCCTCTGTATATTCTGTAATCAGTCTAAGTTTGTTATCTTGGGGCGTGGCCAAGATGGCGGCGGGATAGAACGTGTTTCTTGCAGCTCCTGCCTGCCGCCTCCCAGGATAGCATAGCACGGGCCTTTCAAGGCGCTAAATCACTCGAGGAGTGACTGCATCCCCCCTGGACCACCCCTGACCCAGTTTGGGCTCGACATTTGGATCGAGCAAGCACCGAAGAGCGATCCCTTGACCCGGCCGGGAGACGGACCCGGCGTCCCTGGTGCGGGAGGCCTCGACAACGAGGCCGGCTACCTGTCTCACGGCTCGCCTGCACAGCCAGCATCCAGAGGACTCGCCCGCTCCTGGGGCCTGCTGGGGGATTGGCCCCCGACAGGTGCCGGGTCCTGAGCGGCGGCGGGGCCTTGCGTGGTTCCGGCAGAGACGACAGACAGGTGGCCGCCGGGGCACCCAGAGAGCCCGCCAACTAACCTGAGATTACTCACCGTCTACGCCACTGCCGCTGGGCGTGGGTTGAGTGCTGCCGGCGGCCTGGTCCCCGTGCCATCGGACTGGGTCGCGTAGATACCCGACCTGTGGTTCTTCAGGAGTCCGCCTCGGACGCAGGCAATGCAGCCGCGCCCTACGCGGGGCCGAGGCATGGAGAAAACCACTGAGGGCCTGCTGCTGCCTCTTTGTGCCACATCGTTGGATCCGCCGCCACTGACTCAAGCTGCCCTCCGTCGCTGGCGGAGGTACCCCCTGCGCAGCCCCGGGCCTGGTGGAATTTAGAGACCAGAGACAACGAGAGAAGGACGGACGTGGTCCCACGCGGCATGTCCTGCGGGGGTCCGCGTGCCGGGGGTGTGGGAGGCACTGACTTGCTCCCTGCTGGCGGCCCTGCCCCGAGCACACCCAGTTGGGGTCCGCATAGAATAGCGACTAATGAGGGGGCATGGCTGATGTAGTCGCGGTTGGGCCGCAATAAGACTTGCACCGGGACCTGCCTCTGTCCCCAGCGAACCGTGGTCCCGGGATTGGACGAGAACATGAGTCGTGGCTGGAGGTGGGCTGCGTGGAAGGGGGTCTGCGCAGCGAGAAAGGGGAATCGCACTGGAGCCGAGAAGAGAAGTAGCGGGCGGCCCCGGGGCCTATGGCTCACAGGCCACGTTTAAATTTCTCCTGGCCCAGGATCAGAGCACCCGGTATTGCTGTACGGACTGATGGAGTGTGCTGGCCCTGAAAGGCCCCGGTAGAGATCTGCGGCAGCACCTCACCCTGCGCTTCGTCGCAGAGTGAGGTTCCGTAAAAATTATTACGACGTTCTGGGCATTACCGAATATGGACGAGTTTGGTGTCTACGAACCGTAAATGGCGAGTTCGATAAGTGTACGCATTTTCGCTACACTACCTGATAGGGTTCGCCTAATATTACGTGTCCTTCATCTGAACCCTCGGGTTCCATTTTAGATACGGCATCCATTTTGTTTCTTGCCCTCACGTAGTCTGCGAGCAGGTAACTGTTCGCCCCCTGACCTTCTGTTTCCCAAGCCTTGCGGAAGACGCATATTCCTTTCATGCGTCTTTATGGCCGGAGGAATGACACAGCGAAGGCAGATGGCCCAGCTTGAGGGTAATCTGGTCGTGCCGGTCTATTGTGACAGCCGTGCAGGCGATGGGATCCAGCTCTTTGATCCTACGATCATGCTTCCGATATTGCCCACACACTCTTTTCTCTACACGTGTCTGACTTCCTTGCAGCTGCTCTTGTCTCTTCTTCTTGGTCATTTACAACTCTAATGGGTGTGCCTAATGGTGGGAAGATGTGCTTTTACAGTTGGGAACCGGCATTGCTACTGTAATTATGTTCCGGGATTCTGAACACATGAAAACGACCCTTTTGAAGTTTACTGTGGGAACTGAATTGTAATCTTTTGGTCACATGTTGTGCAATGGCAACATTTTGTATAAAAGAGAGCGACCTACATATGCAATTCGAAGCAGACTCGCAGAACCTACATGCCGATGTACTTCTAATGACTCTTGTTTCCCTGCAGTAATCAAACGCTGATCTTTGACGCCGAAGGAAGTGTCTCGTGTCTCTGTCATTGTGTGCCGAAACAGGTATCCCATGAAGGTTATAGGTGTTGTTCCCTGGCACCGCTGGTTCTGTTAAAAGTCCAGTCCTTCAGTTGGCGCCCAACGTAGGGCGACATCAGCGGTACCGGTCCAAAGCCTGACGATCGTGAGGAACTTCGTGTGAAATCTCCGAGGGAAGGTGCACCCCGCTTCATCGATCCTGTTGTCGAAATAAGTGGCCCGAAGATTTTCCCTGCGAAGATTCCCGCCTCCTGACGGCTACGACGGACCGATGCCCTGACTGTCGACCTGTCTTCGACGCCCGGCGCAGACCTTACGTACAAGCGAGACGATAGACGGGCCTTCCTGGTGACGCCATTGAAGTTCTGAGTTAAGTATTTGTGGGTCGCTCCCAGTCCTTAGTGGTTGTTCTAGCTTCTTGAAGCTTTGTTGTAGCTTATTAAAGCTTTGTTGTTCTAGCTCATTGAGCTTTGTTGTAGCCTTTTAAGGCTTTGTTGTATTGCATGGTTCCATTGCATTTGTGGTTCTTAGTATTGGTTCTTAGTATTTTATTTGACAGTTGCAATTGCCAAAAACCGAGGGTTTTGTCTTACACGAAGATTTAGCACTTCGGTAACCCTTGAAGTTTGATACTAGGTTAGTGTGCACGATGCCTAGCCATAGTGGTTTGTTTGGTATCTTCAAATGTTGCGCAATGGATTCCCGGTTGGAGGACTCGTGTCCGATACCTCCAGTCGGAACTCCGATATATGAGCTCTACAGTCGACATGGTGTGGGTCCTATTATATATAATGAATACTGGGTCCGTTACACGAAAAAAGACGGTGTCCTTAGTTGGCCACCACATGGAAGTTTTGAACTTACGATTTTAGATAATCTTGAGGCTAAATTATTTCAAAAGAAAGCTAGGCCAGCTATGTTTGATTCTTTTCGGCTGTGGCGTAAAGAGGCCAAGCAGAAGGAAATCAAACAGCTTAAAAAGGATCGAAGAGAAGGGTTTGTTCCGATAATGCAAGTTGTACAACAAAGTAAACGAGAAAAAGAAGAAAAAGAAATGGAAGTTTCCACTAGACTACATCACATGAGTGTAGATAAATGTTATCCGGTTTTACCGACTGGTCTAGATAAGAAAGAAGAAGATTCGATGGAGGATTCCTTGTTAGCGTATTTGATGAAATCGCCACCTCCTTATGCACAGGGTGCTACGGCTCCTGTAGCTCCTCCTGTAGCTCCTCCTATAGTTCCTCCTGTTGTTCCAACGGCTGCGGGTCAGCCCGTTGTTAACCCTACGTTTGTCCCACCACCTGTCCTTGTTCCTACTGCCCCTGTACCTGTAGCTCCTCAATCTGTTATTTCTGTTACCCCGACTACCTTGTCTGTTTCTACTATGCCTTCCTTCGCTTCTAATGTTGTTGCTCCTGCTCTTATTTCTTTTTCTCCTTCTGTTCGTAATCGTATCCCTAACACTGTTGCTACCCTTTATTCACCGCTTTCCGGTCAGTTATTCCCGTCTGATCTTTCCGAAACTCCTCAGAGACGGAGTCAGATCCCTAGCGGAAGGGAGAAAGAGACGTTAGTGACTATGGCACATAGATGGATAAGACACCCTGCTAACTACACTCCACGTGTGGTCTTCGACACGTTTTCTCAGTTTAATGAGCCTACGCAGAGATTCGTGTTCGAAGAAATGTGTAACTTTTTGAGGGAAGAATGGTATAACGATGATCTAGATAACGTACCGCCCGATATAACTGAACTCCAGAGTCACTTTTCGAACGGTATGATTGTAGGGGGTGATGTACGACGTGCCTTGGAACGTTTGTTAGCGTTCAGATCCACAGTGCATTCTCGAGTGTCATTTGATGATGCCACTGAGAATTGGAAAGCGGCTCCTGGTCAGTATCCTATGCGAGAGGTTCCGCCACTTTGGGTGCCTGGTAATCCACAAGCTGTCCCTCCGGTTTTACCGCATTTTAGAAGAGTGTGGATACATCTCCCATGGAAACGATCGGAAGTTTTGCAAGTGAAGCAATCCTTGCCTGATCCGCGTAAGAATCCGGCTGGTTATTATAAGGAGCTATCCCAATTGGTGGAAGCTTCTGTTATGAACCTTGCCGACATCGACATGTTGTTTGGTAATGTTGTACCACAACCAGTTTGGGCGAAAATTCGTCAAGCAAACCACGCAAATGAGTTAGGTGGTGATTGGGCTGCACTGATAGCGGCTGACGCATTGCAAGTCGGTGGGGCTAAGCCTGAGCAGTTGATCTTGGATCTACCTCAGAAAATCATTACGCTCATGAAAACTCTCATGCCAGCGATGAAGGTGAACTGGGATAAGTTATCAGCTTGTAAGCAAAAGAAAGACGAGAGTGTCTCGGATTTCTTCACAAGGTTTGAGGAATCGTTTGTCGACCACAGCGGTCAGGACATGGGCGCTGAGGGAGGCCAGCGGTTATTTGTCGACAAGTTCGTGTCGAATTTGTTGCCTGAACTATGCAACAAATTGAAAGTGCATGGGCGGTTTCAACCACTGCACAGATATTAGCAACGGCTCAATACTATGAGAATAGGGAAAAGGAAGAAAGTGATCGTGTAGATAAGAAAACGAAGGAGCTCAAGACGAAGGTTTTGTTGCAGCAAGAATATCCTCCACGATCAGACCAAAATAGTTCGCAACAGCAGTATCGACCACGAGCACAGCCTGATAGGATGCAGCCGCGTTCTGACAACTCTGACTATAGGTCTTCACTTGGGTATAATCAGTGCGCATATTGTAGAAGAGAGGGACACATAAAATATGATTGTCCTGCTTTACGTGACCGTCTAAATGGTGTGTCGACACGAGGAAACCGTGGTGGTGGTCCTCAACAGGCATCACGAGGTAGAGGTCGTGGTTCACCTCAAAATCAGATTGATCGCCATCAAAATCAATCGGATACGAATAATTGTTTTGACCAGCGAAATGCGGGGTCAGTTCGATCTGCACAATATAATGTGGACGATTATTACGTAGAACATGAGACTGTTGCAAACGACCATTACTAGGACAGCCACCGACAAAGAGAGGGAGTAGTATCAGTTCCGGTTGATCAGAGTGGACCTTACGTTGCAGTGGCTACATCGGGCGTAGTTGAGCCTTTTCTGTTAGACACTGGTGCGACGAAAAGTTCCATCATGCATTCGAAACTCCCTGGCGCACCTTTGTCTGGCTTAACGAACGTTTCCGTTGGATTCTCTGGCGCCCCTGTTAGCAACCCCGTCTCTAGTCCTTTGCCCCTTACGATTGGCCCTCGTGAGCTAAAGGCTCCGCTGATTCTATCTACCGGCTGTGGTGAGAATCTTTTGGGTCTGGATTTGTTGAAACGACTATACGCGACTTTGTATTGCTCTCCTGAAGGAGTGGAGCTTACATTAGGTCGGAGAGTGATCTCTCCTATGTACTTGTCGATCGATAAATTCCCACCGGAATTGAGTTCCCTTCCTGCGTCTCTATGGGCAACAGGTCCCAATGATGTGGGTCTGTTAGACATTCCACCTTATGTGATTCAATTGAAACCAAATGTGCGATTACCACGTTTACCTCAATATCGTATCTCTCTTGATGGTGAGCGAGGGCTGTTAGCAATCGTTCATGATCTAATTAAGAAAGGTGTTGTTGAAGAAACTCGTGGAAACGTGTGTAATAGCCCTGTATTGCCTATTTTGAAACGAACTGACCCATCCAAACCTCCTGTGTATCGTTTCGTAATAGATTTGAGAGAAGTAAATAAAATAGTGATTCCACAATTTCCCGTGGTCCCTGATATCACGGCCTTACTAACAATTATTCCGGCCTCTGCCTCCTGGTTCACGGTGATCGATCTAAAGAATGCTTTCTTTAGTATCCCGATTGCTGAGGAAAGCAGAGACCTATTCGGATTCGCATTAGGTGGTCGCAGTTTTAGGCTAAAACGCGCTCCACAGGGCTACTGTGAGAGTCCGTCAATCTACAGTCAAGCACTTAAAAGTCAGCTTGATGCCTTTGTTTTACCGACGGGTGCGGCTTTGATTCAATACGTTGACGACCTTCTAGTGGCAGCTGATACAGAAGCTATTTGCAAAACGGCTACAGTATCATTATTGCATTATCTGCATGACTTACATCACAAAGTATCACCTTCTAAGCTACAATATTGTTGTCAAGAAGTTACCTATTTAGGTCACTTATTGTCAAAAGAAGGGAGAAGGTTGACCCCAGAGAGAATCGCAGCGATTTCCCGAATGACTGTGCCAAAAACCCAGAGAGATGTTCGTGCCTTTTTAGGTATTACGTCCTACTGCAGACAATGGATTCCAAATTTTTCATTGTTGGCGAAACCATTGATAACCCTTACGTGCAAGGATGTTTCATCTCCATTGCCTTGGACTGAAGAGTGTCAGAAAGGTTTTTCTGAATTGCGTGATGCGTTGTGTTCGGCTCCTGTGTTGGGTACTCCTGACTACAGTAAGCCGTTTACACTATACGTTCACGAGAGGGATGGTTGTGCATTGAGTGTTCTGACACAACCTTTTGGTGGCAAACAACGCCCATGCGCCTATTTTTCCTCGACTTTAGACCCAGTAGCGAGAGCCTTGCCGAGTTGTTTAAGAGCAACAGCGGCAGCTGCGGCGTCCATTCGACAGTCCGCAGGTCTGGTCATGGATAATATGCTTACGGTGATGGTCCCGCATGCAGTTGACACTCTTTTGAACCGAACGAAGACTCAACATTTGACGAGCGCAAGATTGTCTGGATATGAGTTGACGTTACTGGCCAGTCATATACGGATAAAACGATGTAATGTGTTGAATCCAGCAACATTGCTGCCGATCGACACAGAGTCAAGTGGTGAAGCACTACATGACTGTTATCTAAAAACTGAAGAGGAAACAAAGGGTCGTATTGACCTAAAAGATACTCCATTGGCAGATCCCGATGGTACTTTGTATGTGGATGGTTCCTGTTTTAAGTTGCCGAATGGTGATGTGACGACTGCGTATGCTGTAGTAACATTGAGTACGATTGTAGAAAGCGCAAGATTGAGTCAGAATTCGGCTCAGGCTGCTGAGCTGATCGCATTGACAAGAGCGTGTGTGTTGTCTAAAGATAAACGGGTGAATGTGTTTACAGATAGCCAGTATGCGTTTGGTGTGGCACATAGTTTTGGGCGATTGTGGAGAGAGAGAGGATTCCTTACGTCGCATGGCACGAACATTCAGCATGGTCAGCTTGTGAATGACCTTTTAGATGCACTCACATTGCCTAAACAGGTGGCCGTAATCAAATGTAGTGCACATCAGAAAGTGACGGATGATGTGGGTCGTGGTAATGCGTTTGCTGATGAGACGGCTAAAGAGACAGCTAAAGATTTGACGAATCGAATGTATGTTACGAGTTCAGTGAGATGGCCAACAGAGACTAGTATGTGCGAAGACACGATTGAGAGTGTGAAGGGAATACAGAATGAAGCCACTGAGACGGAAAAGACTAAATGGGAAGAGAGCATGGGAAGATTGGATGAGAACGGATGTTGGGTTGATTTGTCAGAAAAGCAGAGATGGATGTTACCGGATGCATATGTGCTCGCTGTCGTTACAATGGCTCATGGTACGGCACACATAAGCATGAAAGGCATATGCAAGTTGTTGTCTCATGTATGGAAGAATGATGGGATTACTAAGTGTGCAGAGAGAGTGGTTAAGAATTGTATGGTGTGTTTGATGCACAATCCCGGTAAGGGCACTCCCACTCCACCTGGCCATTTTGCCCCTCCTACGTACCCTTTCGAAGTTATCCAGTTGGACTTCATCCACATGGAGAGATGCAACAACCTGAAATACGTGTTGGTTGTGGTATGTGCATTCTCCAGATGGATTGAGGCCTACCCCCTTAAGGATAATACTGCCTTATCCACGGCAAAAATTTTGCTCAAGGAGTATTTTCCCCGATATGGAATGCCTCGGGTTGTATGGTCAGACAACGGAAGTGAGTTCGTGGGAAGTGTGATGAAGAGTGTGTGTCGTGGCCTCGGTATAAATCAAAAATTTCATAGTGCCAATCATCCACAATCAGCGGGCTTGGTGGAAGGATACAATGGCACCCTAAAACTAAAATTGGCTAAAATTCAGGCAACAACTGGTTTATCATGGCCCGACGCTTTGCCTCTAGCTCTCCTATCGACCAGGGCAACTGCACACTCACGAGTAGGGCTTAGTCCATACGGGATTGTTTTTGGCCGTCCTGCTAATATATGGGGAGTCCCAAGGCCTAAAGAGTTTGATAGAATCGAATATCCAATGTTGATTGATTATCTTTATGATCTGACTGCTAAATTGAGTTTGATTCATCAACAGGTCTTTGAGGCTCTGCCGTCACGAACAAAGGGTCCTGGTCATCGGCTCCAACCAGGGGACTGGCTCCTTGTCCGCAACTTCGGACGAAAACGGAACCTTGAGCCGAGATTTGTGGGACCATTCCAGGTGCAACTAGCAACAAGGACGGCAGTTCGGCTGGAGGGACGGAAGCATTGGGTACACGCTACCCACACCAAAAGAGTCCCGCTTCCTTTGCCGTCGGACACCTGGATGAGAAGAGGTCTTTCTTCATCTGAAACCGACACTCCACAACGCTTTGTCCCATTCAGCGAAGCTCAGCTTGTATCTGACGCCCTTGTTGATTCCCCTCAAACAATTTCCTCTCCGTCAACTCTGGAAAATTCGAGTACTGAACAATCATCTGAACAATCGAACACTCGTTTGCCATCCAATCCACTATTTGAAGATCAAACTCGCCCTGGGAGCAGCCGATACTTTCTTCGTCCACGCACAAGACACTAAATAAAAAGATTTTTTTGTTTTTAGGTTTCACACTTGCCCTGAACATAGTGGACATTGTATATTGTGTATTTTTTTTTCCTTTTCGTACAGCCAAGAACATTATAATAAATTGAATGTTCAATTTAGCTAGAACCTATCATCCAGGTTGGCCGTAGGGCCGTGCGGGTACTTCCTTCTGTTTAGCAGCTATCGACACTAGGTCGGTTTCTTTTGTCGATTTCTGGGAACTCCTGGGAATTGATAATCGCTACTCAGAACGAAGTGCGTCAAGAACGTCGCGGACGGTCGTTAGGGGATGGAATCGTCATTGTCTGAGCTGTCGAAAAGAGAGAACCTCACATTAGGCAGGTCCTAAACACCTCCTTCTGCACTCAACAAGTCCCCAAAGAGTGGAAAAAGGCCATAGTACTGCCAATAAGGAAAAAACCTAACGTTAGCTTGGAGGTGCTGGAAAACCTCAGGCCTATTTCCTTACTACCGTACGTGGCGAAGGTGGCAGAGAAAGTGGTTAATACTCAGCTCTCTGAACACCTGGAGAGGTGGTACTTACTTCATCCATCTCAGTCAGGATTTAGGGTGGGCTATTCCACGGAGACAGCTCTCCTCCGAGCCACCGAGACTTTAAGAGCAGGGGCTGATGCAGGTCACACAATGGCCCTAATTATGCTCGACCTGAGTGCAGCTTTCGACACCGTAGCACATTCCATCTTGCTGCGGTGTCTGAAGGAAGCTGGGGTGGCTGGTCACGCGCTGTGCTGGCTACAGTCATTCCTCTCAGAGAGATGCTTTCAGGTTCAGCAAGGGACTTGTCGCTCAGCAGAGATGCCATTAGATCAGGGAGTGCCTCAGGGCTCGGCTCTTAGCCCCACTCTTTTTAATCTTTATATGGCCTCTCTGGCAAAAGTGGTACAATCATTTGGGGTGGAATTGGTGTCGTACGCTGACGACACCCAGCTGCTGATCTCTTTATCGCAGAACTCCTCCAACACTCCTACCAACTTTAAATCCTGCATGCAGGCACTGGGAGAATGGATGGACTCCCATTGTTTAAAACTCAATGGTTCTAAAACAAGGTGCTGGTGGTGGGGAAAAAAAGCGATAATTGGTCAGCTGAGTGGTGGCCTTCATGCTTGGGTCCTACTCCTACCCCCTGTGAGGAAGCAAAGAACTTGGGAATCTGGATGAATCCCTCCCTCTCGTATGATGGCCACATTAGGCGTCTTGTGGGCAAATGTTTTGGAGTTCTAAAGACTCTAAATAAAACTTTAGACCTATTGCCCCTTGCGGCCAGAAGGACTTTAACACAGGCACTGGTGACCTCGCGGTTGGACTATGGAAATGTACTGTTCCTGGGGGCAACCGAGGGTAGCCTGGGCCGCCTCCAAGTCATCCAGAACTCCGCCGCCAGGTTGGTGTTGAGAAGACCTAGGAGGGCCAATTCGCAGAAGGCGCTGGATGCGCTTCATTGGTTGCCTGTGAAGAAACGGGTGCGTTTTAAGTGCCTACTCTTCTGTCATCGGATTGTCTGGGATAGGTCGCCCGCTTATTTAAAGGATCTAGTCAGCCGGTATGAACCCTCCAGGACCCTTCGTTCGGAGGGGACCGGACTGCTGACAGTCCCCAGGACGAGGAAGGCCAGAATAGGTGGTCGTTCTTTTGCGCTCCATGCAGCTCAACAATGGAACAAACTTCCCTTGGCCTTGAGACTGGAGAGTAGTGAAGCGCGGTTTAGGGCCTTGCTGAAAACTCACTTATACACAGCATAGACCTCTGGATCTCTCTCTTGCTGGTTCACTGCTAGCTTTAGCGCGGGGACATGCCGTGATGGCATTACTGAGCGCTTTACAAGCTCTTTATTATTATTATTTATTAGAAAATGTTGGCGCAAAGATCTGCATTAGGAAAAATGTTTCGTACAAAATGGTTTTTGCTACAGGTTTTCATATTGTTCCTGACTGTATCTATGTTACTGGTGGGGGGAGTATATTTTGGGTCCCAATTCTTACTGCCTTCTACTATACCTACTCTTCCATCTCATGTGCTAAATTTCGTTTCAACTGTCTCTCCACATTCCTTTCATCTTCTGCCTCAACACGAACAAGCCAGACGTGCGGAATTTAGAAACAACTCCTTTATTCAACTCTTGCATCAGCATCAGTTAGTGGTAAACACTACCAATTGTTGGGTGTGTGGGTTAATGCCGCATACCATGGATAAGGGTATTCCGTACTTGGTGCTGCCTTATAGTTCCCAAGGGTCAGCTCGAGCATTGCAAACTATATTCCGTAGCGCACTAGATTCCTACCCCCATCGAGAACCACGCTCAGCAAACTTTGGTCCTGGCCCGTACCACAAGACTCTGGCGAGAGCTATTGCTGATTTAGATAGAGATATTTTCGACGCATCGCTTATCCCAGAGGAGGAGGTGCGAGCATATAAGGAACTAAGCGAGGCTGAGTATAGTGTATCAGTGGGTGATAGGCAGCTTAAAAGCTCATCACCGATATGGATTGTACCTCACCTTGGTAACTTCTGCCTGAAAGGTCTTGGTCGAAATCCGAGAGCTCAGTTTGGGGAGAGTGCGTGTACTGAGACATATGTCTTACCAACGCTCTCATCCCCTGTCTTCCTAACTGCCAAGGGTACCTATTTTGTATGTTATGATCGAGCCTATACGTGGTTACCTCATGACTTCTCGGGTACCTGCTACATTGCAAATCTTTTGCCTCTGACTTTCACTGTGGCCTCAGATTATCACAGAACTAGAGTTGTGAGAGGTGTTGTCAACAAAGAAGATACTGCCGGTCAAGAAGCAGGAGACTTCTTTAAGGGTTTCCTACCGTTCTGGGGCCCTATGGTCAATAGCAGGAACCTGAGGCAGTTAACTCGTGTAGTAGAATCAACTGCCAACATAACTGCAAGTGCCCTTGGCAATTTGACAGCTGAGCTTCAGGCGGATAGACTGATGACGTTACAGAACCGTATGGTTCTAGACGTTGTTCTAGCAGATAGAGGTGGTGTTTGTAAGGTCATCCATTCGAGCTGCTGCATATTCATACCTGATAACGCTCCAACGGTTTATCAAGCCATCTCTAAGTTGCACAAAATTTCGGAGTCCATACACGTGGACGAAGGGAATTGGACGCTTCTGGGATGGTTTTGGGGCCTGATGTCGACTTGGGGTTGGAAGATTCTGATGATCATAGGGGTTGTTGTGACGTTTCTATTCACATGTTGTCTTTGTGTGCAGTGTGGTCCTGCCTTATGTGGTCTCTGTGCCACAACGTGTATAAGACAGCCAGTTGTCACCAAAGAGGCATTGATGGATAGAATAATGTATCAGCAACATCTAAATGATCTGATGAATATCGAAATCGATTATGATTCCGACTAGTGCTTGCCTACATGAGGGCAAAAGGACCGTCTGAGGTTCCGTAAAAATTATTACGACGTTCTGGGCATTACCGAATATGGACGAGTTTGGTATCTACGAACCGTAAATGGCGAGTTCGATAAGTGTACGCATTTTCGCTACACTACCTGATAGGGTTCGCCTAATATTACGTGTCCTTCATCTGAACCCTCGGGTTCCATTTTAGATACGGCATCCATTTTGTTTCTTGCCCTCACGTAGTCAGCGAGCAGGTAACTGTTCGCCCCCTGACCTTCTGTTTCCCAAGCCTTGCGGAAGACGCATATTCCTTTCATGCGTCTTTATGGCCGGAGGAATGACACAGCGAAGGCAGATGGCCCAGCTTGAGGGTAATCTGGTCGTGCCGGTCTATTGTGACAGCCGTGCAGGCGATGGGATCCAGCTCTTTGATCCTACGATCATGCTTCCGATATTGCCCACACACTCTTTTCTCTACACGTGTCTGACTTCCTTGCAGCTGCTCTTGTCTCTTCTTCTTGGTCATTTACAACTCTAATGGGTGTGCCTAATGGTGGGAAGATGTGCTTTTACAGTTGGGAACCGGCATTGCTACTGTAATTATGTTCCGGGATTCTGAACACATGAAAACGACCCTTTTGAAGTTTACTGTGGGAACTGAATTGTAATCTTTTGTTCACATGTTGTGCAATGGCAACATTTTGTATAAAAGAGAGCGACCTACATATGCAATTCGAAGCAGACTCGCAGAACCTACATGCCGATGTACTTCTAATGACTCTTGTTTCCCTGCAGTAAATAAACGCTGATCTTTGACGCCGAAGGAAGTGTCCCGTGTCTCTGTCATTGTGCGCCGAAACAGGTATCCCATGAAGGTTATAGGTGTTGTTCCCTGGCACCGCTGGTTCTGTTAAAAGTCCAGTCCTTCAAGAGGGGGCCCCAACAGTCGGGATGTGGTTCAGTAACAGCGGCGCTTGGTAGGATTGGTGCCCTTCCTGCCTCTTCAGAGCCGAGGTCACATCCATCCCCAATGCTCGTGGCTGGCTGTGTAGCTGCTGGGGGCCACTTACACCTGCACCCCTCCTATACCGAGACGGTAAGCTAGAAAGGAAGCGCCCTCTGACCCCGGGCTAACCGCTCCCTATCACTTCAAGGCGGGACCCCTTCAACGAGGCACTGGAGCTCCGGGCGGCTCTCACTGATTGACTCACATCTTATTCTCACCTGTCCGACGAGTACTTGGGAGCATGTCCAGATCTAGAGGCGCGAAGCCGAGAACCCTCAAAGACATCTTTAGCCAGCCTCAGATTGCCCTCAAGATGGCCTATGCAGTGCCTGCTACTGGACTGGAGAGACCTTCTGGGAACATTGGGGATGAACCCATCCCGAAATAATTTCTGGAGTCCCTCTTTCTCACACTCTGAGAGGACATCCAGTCGGTGAAAACTGAATTCGCTACTGAACTCAAAGAAATCCAGAGAGATGTTGGCGAGCGAGTGGCCACGCTGGAGGAGAAGAGCGACACCACTGTCTCAGACCTGACAACTTTCCAACAGGAGTTCATTAGGTTACAAGACCATCACATAGACATGCAGCTGCACATGGAGGACATTGAAAACAGCTTTCGCCGACACAACATAAGAATCCGAGGAGTGAAGGCGACGTTTTGAGTGACTCCTGTGCGGCATACGTCATACTGCACGGGGCGCACAGGGTAGGCCCGCCCCGCGGCCCCAACGCTCCACCGGTGGACATACTGGTGTGTGTACAGGACTTTAAGACCAAAGAATCCATTTTATCAAAGGTGAGGGCGGCTCACCCCATTTCCTTCCAGGGACATTCGCCCGTGCTCTACCAGGATCTGGCTCTGACCACACTACAAAGACCCTGGCAATTTCGCCCAGAGACGGAGCACCTTCGAGGGCTGGGAATCTCCTATTCGTGGGGTCACTCTTTCCAATTGATCTTCCAACACGGTGGCAGGTTACATCAAATCCGCTCATTGCAGGAGGCCTGCCGACTGTTGGGCCTGGCGCCATCCTGTGAGGAGGAGGACCCTGGAGGTTCAGGCCTGGGGCCTGAGATTTCACCATCAGGCTGGCAGCGCCAGGGCAGAAGACGGCACGCGAGGAGGCCGGCCACCTCGGACATTGCCCGTGGCCAGCGGGAGGCTCTGACTGTGGTGGCAGAGGTGCTGGCAGGGGAGGACTCCGTCGGCGCGTGAGGGCCCCACACATGGGCTCTGATTTCCTTCCTCTTTAAGCTTCCTTGCTGTCCATTGGGGGGTGGTGGGAGTAGAAGATGTCCACGATGACCGTACCATGGACCCCGATTGATGGTGATGCCAGTTGTCCTGGGACAACAGACTCTTTCTATGGACTACTACATGTTCAAGTTCTTTTGGGGGGTTTTATGTTTGGGTTCCCTCGACCACCTCCCCTAATTGCCCCTTGGAGATGCCCATTCCGGTGGCCTGAGAGTTCGTACCCCTCCTTCCTGTTGCAAATACTGGCTAATTGCCCATGCCACGCTACACCCCACTTACAGTTCCTTGATGCAGTCTGACCCCATTAAGGTCCTCAGGCTTAATGTGCGGGGCTTAGACAACCCCATTAAACGCAGGGCCGTCCTTCATCTGCTGGGGCACTCCAAGGCGGACATCTACCTTGTCCAGAAGACCCACTTTCTCGCAAAGGACCACCACAGATTGAGGTCCAAAGCATTCCCCACACAATTATTCTCCTCTAGCTCTTCGAAGTCAGCAGGGGTGGCTATTCTGGTCTCTAGATCCTTCCCCGGTAGGGTCTTGAAGAAGGAGGCGGAGATTAAGGGTCGCCTACTCATGTACCAGTTTTCGCTGGGGGATTTGACCTTTGTGGTGGGTTCCGTATACACTCCTAATGAAGGGCAAATCAAATTTCTCCTCAATGCCCTCAGTGAGGCGACCGCAACGCTGAATAGTCACCTATTGCTGGGAGGGGATCTTAACATTGTCTTTGATAACGTGGTAGACCGCTCGTGTCAAAGAACAACACAAGTAGGGGTACTGACAGCACCGGGGCAGGCACACCTCCGTGACTTGGGGCTCTCAGACTTATGGCGCAACTTACACCCGCACTCACGCAGCTACACTTTTTACTCAGGTGCTCACAAATCCTATGCACGCCTAGACTATTTCCTCTGCTCCACCTCACTGCTGACACATGAGTTAGATGCAGAGATTCTGACAGCCTCTCTCTCCGATCACTCCCCTGTCCTTGCCACCTTTCAGCTGCCACACTCCCCATGCCCTCTCAGACACTGGCACTTGTGCAACACTCTGCTGTACAACTCGACAGTGGTCGATCAAGTCCGGAAGGCAATTACCGATTACATCGCCCAGAATGTTAACCCAGACACCTCTTTAGCGACCCAATGGATGCTTTAAAGGCAGTCGTTCGTGGTGAATTCATAGCTATATCTTCTGCTCAGAACGGAGAGCGGAGCCGTAAGCGAGCGGAGATCACCAAGAGAGTGGCGGAGCTTGAACAACTGCATCAGAAAATGGGCGCCTCCAGGGCCTGGCGGCAGCTATGTGTGGAAAGGAAGCAATTGGCGGCCTTTGATCAAGACAGGGCAGAATATACAGCTCTCAGACTTCGGCACTCCTACTATACCGGAGGGGACAGGTGCGGCCGTCTTCTGGTGAATAAGCTACGGGTGGTTAGGCAGCACCAGGGAGTTCAGAGTATTCGGTTGTCCGCAGGTGAAGTAGTTACTGAGGACACAGAGATAGCTGAAGCATTCCGCGATTTCTACACAGACCTCTACAAGGGGGATTCGCTAGATAATCTTCACAGTGCAGGATATATCGCGGCAGCGCAGGTGCCCTCCCTATCCCAAGCGCAGGCTGAATACCTAGATAGAGCGATCCAGACCGAAGAGGTGATTTCGGCGATCTCCAGTCTCAAATTAGGCAAGTCACCAGGACCGGACGGTTACACAACTGTTTTTTACTACACATTTTGCAACTAAATAGCCCCTGCCCTGACAGCCCTATTCAACACATTTGAACAGACAGGTACCATCCCGGGAGAAATGCTCGAGGAGGTGATAGTCGTGAACCCAAAGCCGGGGAAAGATAAAACCGTGTGTAGTGCCTACAAGTCTCTATCCCTTCTAAATGTGGACATTAAGTTGTACACCAGCATCTTAGCGGCCCGCTTGGCGCTATACATGGCCCAAGTGGTAGAGCCAGATCAGGCCAGTTTTATCCCACGGAGGCAGACCAGTGACAACACTGAACACATTTTACATCTATTAGAAAAAGCCTCCCATACCCAGGGAGAGTACATGCTGCTGGTCATCAATGCAGAAAAGGCCTTTGACCGAGTGCTTTGGCCCTATCTGGAGATGGTACTGATGACGGCCGGGCTCGGTGAGAAATTTCGTAACCGGATTCTGAACTTCTACCGCTCTCCCATGGCAACGGTCCAACGGTCACACCTCTACCCATTTTCCCATTGGCAGGGGCACCCGACAGGGGTGCCCTCTATCACCCCTCCTCTTTGAGCTCTATATGGAGCCCCTGGCGCTCAGAGTGCGACGGCCGCCACTCATAACCGGGATTAAATATGGGGGGGGGCGCATACCATCAGTCTATACGCTGACGACATCCTGCTTTCCCTGTCGGATCCGACCACATCTTTGTGCTCCCTCTTCGTAGAACTGGACAGCTTTGCATGTGGATCAGGCTTTAAAATCAACATGGACAAATCCATGGCTCTTAACATCTCCCTTTCCCCGCACACTCTCACTTACATTCAGTAGGAACACCTAATTCAATGGGCCGCCACTGCGATCCCCTACTTAGGCATTCAATTAGCCCCTACCATTCACACTACCATTGCCGTCAACTATGCCACTCTTTGCACGCACATCCACTTGGAACTGAACAGATGGAAACACTGCATGATGTCCTGGCTGGGAAGAATAGCAGCTACCAAGATGACCATTCTCCCTCAGATCTTATACCTCTTTCAGACTCTTCCCCTTAGGTCCCCGTTGGGCTGGATCCAATGGACTCAGAGGGATTTATCGCGCTTCATTTGGCACAGCCATAAAACCCTACTTCCGACACCTGATAGCAATTCTCCCACCTGAAAAGGGAGGAGTGGGAGTACCAAACCTCCAGCTGTACTTTTACGCCACCCATCTTAGATATCTTGTGGAGTGACAGCGGGTAGAATCAGAGAAACACTGGCTGTTTCAGGATCAAGCAGTGGCGGGCAGACCACTACAAGGTGTCCCCTTTCTTCGTAGGCAACACCGCCCGCCCAATTAATACGCCTCGTACTCACAAGTACTATCATGTATTCCACACAGGGAACCGCCTGAGGCCAAAAATGTTTTTTTTTTTTTAATTTTGCTGCAAATTAATGGAAGATCTGCGGCAACAAAGAACAAAAAAAAAAGAGCTGTTGTTTTATTTTCTGCCCCCTGGGTAGGCTAGGTCCAGAGGGAGGATATATATATATATTATTTATTTGGGGGTAAGGGTGCCCATTGCTTCTCTCCCCAGGCCTATTTTGGCCCTGGGCACGCCATCCTACTTTGGAATATGGCAGGGCGCCGAGAGAGGGGGTAAACCCCTCCCACATTTTAATTAGGTCAGGTCCTAGGTGAAATGGTCAGCGGGGCCAAAAACAGTGCAGGAGGGAGGCCACATACCTCCCTCCCATGAAAATATCTGGGCCTCAGCGGATGGGTCACCGGGGCCAAATTGGGCTCAGAGAGAGGGACATGTGCCCCCCTCCCCCACAAAATGTGCCAGGCACCAGGATATGGGGTCCCTGGGGCCAAACTCAGCTCAAGGGGCCCATTCCTCCCTAAGAAAATGCATCATGCCCAATGGGATGGGTTCCTCAGGGCCAAAAGCGGGCCAGGGAGGGAGCCAGCGGGTTGGCTGCCTTTGAGGCGTTGGCCACAGGGCCAGACCAGAAGCCAGGCTCTGCGACCAACCCTCTGCAGCGCATGGCCCAAGGCCCGGCACGGCGTGGGGTTGGCTGCATGCAGGGGGTTGGCTGTAGGGCCTGACCACAGGCCCGGCTCTGCGTTCAATCCTCTGAAGCGCATGGCAAAAGGCAGTTATCGCCAGCAATTTGAGTAACGTATGTAATTAAACACTACTTCATGTAACAAAACAACGAAAAATTCACACAAAAAAACAAAGGTTACAGGGACATTATACTTAGGAAATAAAATTACAAAACTTCAGAAATTCACAAAAAACATAGGTTACAGGGACTTTAAAGTTATCTTCTGACTTTTTAATATTAAACTTTGCTGCATCCACCAACACTGCGTGGGACTCTCTAAGTTCATGGGAGTGCTCGAGGTCCGTGCCTGAAGGTTCTGTGAGATTGAGTGGCAGACAGGAGTTCTCGTGATATATATATATATATATATATATATATATATATATATTACCTACTGGCGGTCGCCAGTAGGTATATATAGTTAGGATTTTTTCCCTATGGGATTTTTGAAAATTCTATGTCTAATAACTTTGGCGTTTGTGGACGGAATTGGCTGAAATTTTCAGGAAAATTGAACATTTTGTTTCTGAGCAGCCCCTGGAAATTTGGGGGGGGTTCGTCAAGGGGGGGCCGAGAAAAAAGGGGGGTCCCAAAACGTGTTTTTCCCATGTTAATTTCCATAGGGCGGTTGGCCTCACTTTTAGGCCGAACGGGTGAATGGATTTGCACGAAACTTGGCAAAATTGTAGGGACTGTTAGCCCGATGTGCCTTTGCTAGGTCTCAATATATGTGCTCCAGTGGATTTTGAGAAATTAACGTTCAAAAAAAGATATATATCTGTAAGCGCGCTCCAGGCAGCGCTCCGGTTCGCGTACTTGACGCGTGACGGAACTTCGCGTAGCGAAGCTGATTGGCTCTCCGGTGTCTGTCAACATTCTAAACAGTCCGGAGCGGCCGCCGTCTTGTCTCTCGGTAGGATCGAGAGACAAGAGGAGACCAAAACAAAGGGGGAAATGACCATAAGGGGGCATAGTAGATCCTCCCTGACCCTCTAGGTTTGATGTGGAGGCTTTAAAAGGGCCCCGCAGGGCAAAAAAAAAAAAAAAATGTTTTTTTTTTTGCGTGGGGTGCGCCCGGACCGCGAACCGGGAAGCGTTCTGGGGAGCGTACTATAAGGAAAAATGAATGATAGACTTTTCAAATACTGTATGTTAATTGATTGTTGGTTTTGTTGATTATTTTTTAATTTCTTTATTTTTTAAGCAATTATTTATTATTGTGATTGTGTTTCAAAATTTAATAACATTTCTAACATTTCACTGTCTGAAATGTCGTTATTTTCATTGAACATAGCTTGTAATCTCTGAGTGTGTAAAATGTCCTCATTTTGAAGGAGGTCATCTACTGCTTGCACACATTGCAGTAGTTCTTGGTCCCAAGTTTCACCCATAAATTCTATATATTTTGGATCAATTATTTCTTGGCTGCTCTCTTGCAGGACAATTTGAAATGAAACTTTGTGTTCGCCTTCCATTTTGCCTGAAATTTGGATAAAAAAAAAATATATTAGTAGAGATAGGGCACTGTTGGGATTAATTTTAGATAGGCAGTTTTTATCAGTGAATTTATCTTTGAGCAGTGTATAGTATCAGAGTGGAAGTAGGAATATAAATGTATGTGATTTAACGTAAGTAAATTCATAATTATACAAGAGAAACCTAACTCCATCCATAACTATAACAGAGAAGTCTATCTAAATCTATAACTACTACAGAGGGATAGTATATAACTATCAGAAAAAGTTTACCATATTAACTTATAGTGCACAATATACTTCAGTTTTTAAAATAACAACTTACCTTTACAAAGAAGTTGAAGTGATTAGTGAAAATCCTATTGAAATGTACAACAAGAAGTAGTAGTCAAAATGGTTGTGTTTCCTTCTCTTCCTTTATATATATTCAGGTATATAACCAATCAAATGTCAGGTAAAAAAAGTAGAAAATGAAAGTAAAATTTTCATTGGTTGTCAATTCCAACACTTCAGATGTGTTTTGTGAAGTAATTTACCTCACGGTATTTAGAGAGGTCTACAGGCTAAATGGCTAAATGGAATTTCAATCAATTTGTGAAAATGATAGGGATTGGTATGTAGTATGAGCTAATCTATATTTGGTGAAAGTGTCTCCAGTCGTTTTTCTGTAAATTACTTTCCCACCTTTTTTTGATGGAGCGCTTCCCGGGGAGCGCCCCAGTACGCGAACTGGCGAGCGCCCTGGTACGCGAACCTGAAGCGTTACGGGAGTCCACCATTTTGTGTTTCGGTCGAATTAAGATACAAGATGGAGGGCAAATAATGTTCAGAATGGGTAGAAGGGGGCACGGTAGACTTATCTTGACCCCCTAGGTTTTCTGAGGGTGGCTGAGGAGGCTTATATGTGCGGAAAAAAAAACATTTTTTTAAAAAAATTCGCGAGGTTAGCTTCCGGTTCGCGTACCGGGTAGCGCCCCGGGGAGCGTACTTTGTTGAAAATTAGTGAAAAAAGTCAGAGTAAAATAATAATTGTGAGTGATCAGATGTAGGGTAGCTCTGAGAAGAGCTTTTGGGTTTATGGTACATTTAGGTACTTATAAGTAGGTACCAATGCACAGTCTTAAATTCAGAATGAAAATTCTGTTGCCCTCATCTGAGAAGTGAACTCCATCTCCTCTGTAGATATCTTGCATGTAGTAACGCAAGGTATTGTTCTACATGGAGCCCATTCCATGGTCTCTCATGTCAGCTGAAACAGATTTGTTTACATGCTTCCTCGACTTCTCAATTTGTGGACAAAATTGGTTTGACCACCTCCATTTCTGTCTTTGGCATATATTTGAATATACCAAGGCAGTTTGAGGAAAAAGTGCCATCAATTGCTCAAAGGTGTCCTTTAAAAGCATTTCCAGACCTACCCCAGTCAAAGTGCCCAAATCATTACCTCCACAGTGCACAATTAACAGGTCAGGTTTTGGCAAATGCATAAAGGTTTTCACCAATGGTATCAATTGGTGACATTTTAATCCTCTGTGGCCAAACCACTTAATTTCCACATCTTGTAAATTGAGGTTAGGTAAATTTCTGTTCTCAGCATACCTCTGAGCCCAATAGATGTAACTATGTCCAACAATCCAGACAGAAAACATGGTGAGAGAAGGTTCTGCTGCAGTCAGATGAAGTGTGGCAATGAAATGGCAGTTGAAAAAATAAGAGTTTAAAATGAAAAAAACTGTGGAGTTTCTGTGTTAATTAAGCAGTAACAGTGATTGGTGGATTTTGATTGCTGAAAACAGAAAGTTAGGGTGCATGGATGAGTTCTTTGAAAGATGTATTTTGAATGGTCAATAAAAAATCATTAAATGAAAGATTGCACTGGATATGCAGGTGCACTGAGAGTTCAGAGTTCAATTGAAACATTGTTGTGTGAACTTTCAAACACCAGAGGTCTTCCAAGAGGTGGTTGCTATGCAAAAAAGGCAGAGAGGGCAGAGGGGGGAAGGGTTTTGATTTGAAAAAAGTGAGGGAAGAGTTTTGATTGGGTGACATGAGAGATATGTGTGAAGAATTACAGCATTTCTGTGCCATTGTTGGTTCCAGCCTCTGGTGTGCATACCTTTTGCTCTGCTAAAGACAAATTGGTGTGTTTCTGAGACTGTTTTGAAACTCATAAAGTATTTGCTAAGGTGAGAAAAGATTTATTTAATTTAGATAGAGAATAGTGTGCTTTAAGGAGAAAATGATGAAGAAAGTTGTGTTTTTAAAATGTTGCTTTGTCTCAAGTGTTTTACAAATAGATTTTGTTTCTTTGAGAAATTGTAATTGGAGAAAATGTGAAGTATTAGTACTGACAGGGTGTTTTTGTGCATAGGAGCTGTGGAGTGTTTTCAAATTATGACTTGAAAATCGTTTTTGAGGAAAAGGAATGGTTTTAAAATTTATGACAAGGACATAATGGTGTATGCTTCTTTATAAGGCATTTGAGTGTCTCTGATGTTATTTTTCCCATTTTAATGTAAGACCTTTCCCCATGGTGCAAATTCCTTGTAAATATGCTCCCACCTGTGCATGGCAAATTTAGATTTTGATTGTTTGAGTTACATAGCCATGTTAAAAGTGACCCAAACATGCTGCAAAGGCAATCAAAAAACGCTTTCATGTGTCTTAAGGACATTTTAAGTCATTTCCCCATGTGCAGTGTTTTCAAATTATGACTTGAAAATCGTTTTTGAGGTAAAGGAATGGTTTTAAAATTTATGACAAGGACATAATGGTGTATGCTTCTTTATAAGGCATTTGAGTGTCTCTGATGTTATTTTTCCCATTTTAATGTAAGACCTTTCCCCGTGGTGCAAATTCCTTGTAAATATGCTCCCACCTGTGCTTGGCAAATTTAGATTTTGATTGTTTGAATTACATAGCCATGTTAAAAGTGACCCAAACATGCTGCAAAGGCAATCAAAAAACGCTTTCATGTGTCTTAAGGACATTTTAAGTCATTTCCCCATGTGCAGTGTTTTCAAATTATGACTTGAAAATCGTTTTTGAGGTAAAGGAATGGTTTTAAAATTTATGACAAGGACATAATGGTGTATGCTTCTTTATAAGGCATTTGAGTGTCTCTGATGTTATTTTTCCCATTTTAATGTAAGACCTTTCCCCGTGGTGCAAATTCCTTGTAAATATGCTCCCATCTGTGCTTGGCAAATTTAGATTTTGATTGTTTGAGTTACATAGCCATGTTAAAAGTGACCCAAACATGCTGCAAAGGCAATCAAAAAACGCTTTCATGTGTCTTAAGGACATTTTAAGTCATTTCCCCATGTGCAGTGTTTTCAAATTATGACTTGAAAATCGTTTTTGAGGTAAAGGAATGGTTTTAAAATTTATGACAAGGACATAATGGTGTATGCTTCTTTATAAGGCATTTGTGTGTCTCTGATGTTATTTTTCCCATTTTAATGTAAGACCTTTCCCCGTGGTGCAAATTCCTTGTAAATATGCTCCCACCTGTGCTTGGCAAATTTAGATTTTGATTGTTTGAGTTACATAGCCATGTTAAAAGTGACCCAAACATGCTGCAAAGGCAATCAAAAAACTCTTTCATGTGTCTTAAGGACATTTTAAGTCATTTCCCCATGTGCAGTGTTTTGAAATTATGACTTGAAAATCGTTTTTGAGGTAAAGGAATGGTTTTAAAATTTATGACAAGGACATAATGGTGTATGCTTCTTTATAAGGCATTTGAGTGTCTCTGATGTTATTTTTCCCATTTTAAATTAAAAGACCTTTCCCCGTGGTGCAAATTCCTTGTAAATATGCTCCCACCTGTGCTTGGCAAATTCAGATTTTGATTGTTTGAGTTACATAGCCATGTTAAAAGTGACCCAAACATGCTGCAAAGGCAATCAAAAAACGCTTTCATCACCTGTGTTTCCTAAGTTTACGAATGACATTGTGCAGATGAAGTTTAGGTCTGTCCATGGACACAACAGAGGTCTGGCCTTTGTTCAAGAGTGAAGTGGACATCACTTACTTCATTGGTAGGCCTTTACATGTATTATCTCCTCTGTATTCTTCAACAAGCGTAACTTTGATCTGCAACCCTGAGTAGGCCTCACCTTAAACAAACCTCTGGATAGGCCACACCTTATCGTCATCCTGAATAAATTATTTAAAATGCTAGGGACAGATTTATGATAGGTGTATGCCTCTTTTGCGCCACTGTGCGTCACTTTTGTGACGCAGTGGCGGTGCAAAAGATTTGCTATGTGGCGACAAAATTACAAATTGATGCATCTAGGCAGATGTGTCATGCTGTAAAAAAAACGTGCCACATGAAACCGATGCAGCAGTGATGCAAAAGATGCACCATGTTGCAAGACAGGCCTCACTTCATCTCCAACAAGATAAGAAGCTTAGGGATAGATTTATGATGACTGGCGCATCCCCAGGGATGTGCCAGTCATCCTGCGCCGCTGTTCCGCCACCCATGGTGTGCTGCATTTACAATGCGGCGCACCATGGGGCAAAAACGGCACAGATGCGTGACGCATCTGTGCCGTAAAGGTGGCGCATTGCTGGATCTGCATCGCAAGTGCGATGCAGCTCCAGCAAGGCTTAGGGGTGCCCCATCTCCACAATGCTGCGTCAAGACCTATGCCTGCTTCAAGCAGGCGCAGGGTTTTGACGCAGCATTGTCCTATCTGATTGTAAATGCGGCACACCATGGGTGGCAGAGCAGCGGTGCACGTTAACTGCTGCATCCCTGGGGATGTGCCAGTTAACATAAATCTGCCCCTTTACATTTAAGTATGTGCAGGGGACACAGAGTCGGTGAGGCTTATCCAAGGTTAAGAAGAGATGAGTCCTGTTCACTGAAAAATTGGACATAGGCTTCACCTCCTCAGCATCGCTGGACATGGCTAAATAATAGCTGCAAAATGTTACTCTTGTTAAACAATTTTACTATTATAATCTCTGAGATTTGTCTCTTACTCTGCAACATCTCATTGTTGTTATCTTTCTTTAAAGATAACGACAACATCAACATGAGCGACAATCAGCAATCAGTTGATTTCGACCTCATCATTGAACTCGTAATTGAAACATCAGTGGATGTTGATCCCTTGGATGATTTAAATCCTGAGGATGAAGAAGAACATGATGAGGATGCAGATTTGTCAGAATTGTATGACATAGGATGGGAAGCTGACGTGCTTGAGCCTATGGAACTATAAACATTTATTTTAAAAATTTATAATAAATGAAAAGTAAAAATGTAAACCGTTTCATTTAAAAATAAAGACACCTTCAAAAACAGGTTATGTGTAGTGTCTTCAATAAAATATTAAAATATGCTCATAAAATTAGATCAGATTCACATATAAAACAGCACAGGCAAAATGAATATGAATTCCATTTCTTTTCTGCTATTTCTGTATTCTAAATTTGCCAAGCACTAAAAAATATTCTATGTAAAAATGTCAAGTAGTGTGTTAAGTTTTTGATGACTGTTATTGATTTACTGTTTGGTAATAGTGGTTAATAAAATTTTTTATATATATATATATATATATATATATATATATATATATATATATATATATATATATATATATATATATATATATATATATATATATATTCCTGCTCGTTTTACACCAAACAGCGAGTCACTCCATAAGCGGGTGCTGTCACGCGCCGGTGTACCGCGTAAAATATAACAGCTCAAAATCCTCCCCAGTTCGCGGGAAAGAAGGCAGCACTCACGGAAGTATTCAGCAAGGCAGTTGATTTATTTACAAGAACAAACGCATTTCGGAAAAACTTTCTTCCTTGGTGTTACATGGTATCGCGCTGCGCGGCGCCATTTTAAATATTAGACACATTGTGATAAACACAAATGAAGGACTACTGGCGTCTCTCAGTTACGGGAACGCCATCTTGCAAGAGTAATACAAAGACCAAATTGCTAGCATTCTCTTATTGTGCTCAACGGATTGTATGACACACGAAAAATGACAAAGTCCGAAACTTGAACCGTCATATTTCATCCAAAAATTACTTTGCAATTTAGTTTTGTTATTATTTTATAATAAGAATATGAAATATAATCTAAAAAATAAAATATAATAATTAATACATTTATAAATTATCATTTACAAAACCTTTGAAATTCACTGAAAAAAACCATAGGTTTCACACAGGTTACAGTTAGGAATTAGCATTTAAAAAAACCATGCAAATTCACTGAAAAAACCATAGGTTTCACACATGTTATAGTTAGGAATTAGCATTTAAAAAACCATGCAAATTCATTGAAAAAACCAAAGGTTTAACATGTTATAGTTATAGTTATCTGAACATTTCTCTCATACAAAACCTTTGAAATTCCTCCGTTATAGTTAGCTCAGCTAACTATAACTTGCGCGCCCGCAATGCACTGCTGATGACGTCACATATTACATCACTCATGACATGGTCAGTGACATCACTCATGACATCACTGATGACATCTCAAATGACATCCCTGATGACATCACATCACAAATATGTAAAGCATGTATCAGTACCAAAACAGTTAAAAAGTGGAAAACAGGGGGGCGTGGCCAAGATAGCCGCGTAGTCGGACGCGGGTCCCGTGAGCTGCAGGCCCGTCGCCCCTGTAACTGACCTCCTGCATAGTGTCCCCCCAAAAAAAGGCCGCTCTTGGCGATCGGGTGGCCCCCGGAGCCTCGGGGACACAGCAGCAGCACCCAGAGTGCGCCCGGCAGCAGTAAAAGGAAGCGGCTCGCTGGCCGCGATCTCGAAGCGGCCGCTGGAGGCCATGCATTGGAATGAGCCCGCGGTGAATTTGGGACGCCCCGCCTGGCCTGATATTGCGGAGGTGCCGGGGGGCGCCGGGGGCCGAGGCTCGACATCAGAGAAGCTGGATCGCGGCCGCGGCGAAACAACAGCCAAATCCCTCCGGAGCGGACGTTCCAATTACTAAATCCTTCCTGGAAGCTCTTTTCAATTCGCTCAGGGACGATTTAAAGACGCTACAACAAGAAGTGGAGGGAGAAGTCAGGGAGATCAGACGAGAGGTGGACGGCCTTGGAGAATGGGTGGTGGCCATTGAGGAGTCAGACCAGGGCAGGAGCGAGGAGATAGAACAACTACAGCAAGAGGTCATTCGTTTGAAAGACCAGCAGCTAGACCTCCAAGCACATTCGGAGGACTTGGAAAACCGGTCCCACCGGAACAACATACGGGTCCGAGGGGTCCCTTCGAAGGAAGAGGGGACTGACATCACCGGCTATTTACAAGCTCTTCAGAATTTGACGTGAGGATTGATAGAGCACACCGTGTGGGTCTCCCCAGGCGCTCACCGGCTCCTCCGTCGGACATCCTAGCTTTTTTGCCTGACTTCCCTCTCAAGGAACGGATCCTTAAGGAAGCAAGACAGAAACAGCCCCTACGGTTTCGTAATTTCCCGGTAGCCCTGTATCAAGATCTATCGGCCATCACCCTCCAGAAGCGGAAGTCTTTCAAGGTAGCTACGGACTTCTTGCGCAAAGAAGGAATACCTTACTCCTGGGGCCACCCTTTTAGGTTGATTTTTAAATGGAAAGGAGCTCTGCAACAATTGCGATCACTACAAGACACCTGTGCAATTTTAGGGATAGAACAGCCAGAAGACCAACCACCCACACAGCTACCACAGGGGCAAGCCTCCAGAGGATGGTGGACAGTCGGGCGCAGGCGTACACCCAAACCACAACTGAAACCTGAAGCCCATGTCATCTCACAGGAAAGGGCCACTGCCATTCGAGAGGTGGCCAAAGAAACGTTGGCCTCTGAATAAGAATCAACCAGGGGGGACCACTCAACTCATCCACATGCACGAGCGGGGGGGCGGGCGGGGGGCCACGCTGGCCGTCACTTGGAACCGTTCCACAAAGTCGAGATACCACAGCACTGCGATGGTCTGGCAGGACTAGGACATTGACTATTCACTGTTGGGGCGTTGGGAAGGGGGGGTTGTTGTTTGGGGGTTCTGCGGGAGGGTGGGGGGATGGGTTGGGACAGGAGGGGTGGTTTCGGGCTGAAGGGGAAGAGTTGCTCCGGTGTGGTGCACCATAGGCAACGCAAGTATTGTTTTCTAACCAGAGATGCCCAGGGGTGAAGAGACCTCTAACTACAATGCCAGAGCGACTGAACCCACGCTGCAGGTCATTTCCCTTAATGTCAAGGGGCTTAACAACCCCATAAAACGCAGGGCCGTCTTATCCTTCCTGGAACACTCCGGGCGGAGATATGCCTTCTGCAAGAAATGCATCTTTTACCCAAAGATTGGCACCGTGTGCGATCCAGGGCATTCCCAACACAACACTGCTCCTCCACCACAGAGAAAAAAGCAGGGGTGGCCATTTTGTTTGCGCGCCACTTCTGGGGTCAGGTGGGGGACAGAGTTGCAGACATAGAGGGGAGGCTCCTGGCTTATAAAATTCAACTGGGGGGGTGGTAGGCTGTCATTAGGTCGATTTATGCACCCAACACTAAACAAGAATCCTTTCTCACAGGGGCACTGGCAGACACATTGTCCCACAACATCAAGTCAACGCTAGTGGGGGGCGACATTAACCTCGTGATGGACTCCTCCAAGGACAGATCAGGCCAAAGATATGGATTTACGGGGGCAATCTCCAAGGAAGGGGAGCATTGGTTAGAGAGCAGAGGGTTTGTGGACCTCTGGAGGAGGGCACACCCTGCCACTCCAGGATACACCTTCTACTCGCATGTACACCACACGTACGCATGCATAGACTATTTCCTGGGGTCTTGGGAGGTGGCATCCCTGGTCACGGAAACTGAAGTAATTACCGCAGCACTTTCCGACCATGACGCACTAGCAATACACATACGGGTTTCTAGAATTAAGACACAGAAAGGTAGATGGCGCCTTAGGGAAACTCTCCTGCATCGCAAAGGGGTCACACAACAGCTAAACAAGCGCATAGCTGAATATCTAGACACAAACGACATGACGGACACTCCATTGATGGCACTGTGGGGGGCGCTGAAGGCGGTGGTGCGCGGGGAACTGATTGCGGTGGCAGCAGCTGATGCTCGGGAGCACCGAGACAAACGGCAGACGTTGTCCGATCAGGTGAGGGAGCTGGAGATGGTACACAGCAGAACTGGGGCTCCCAGAATATGGCGCAAGCTTAAAGCGGCGAGGGCCCAGTTGGCAAGCCTTGATTTGGATCGAGCGGAATACGCGGCGCTGAGATTGCGCCATACATATTAAGTGGGTGGAGATAGAACGGGCCGCCTACTGGCCAGTAAACTCAAGGCTAAAATCTTGCGCTCCAAAATCAGGTCTATCCGTGACAGCAACGGGCAAAAGTTACAAGACGACGAACAGATCGCTGAAACGTTCCGGGCATTTTACGCGTCGTTATATGTGGCGGATCCCGGCTTGGACAAAGAGGAGATGGACTCTTACCTACGGCAGTCGACAATCATGGCCCTCAATGAGACGAACGCGCGCTCTCTTGATGCACCGATTAGAACGGACGAGGTGATCGCGGCAATAGCGCGCCTCAAGCCACTCAAGGCGCCAGGCCTGGACGGATTTTTGGCTGGCTTCCATAAAACATTTTGCCATCTGCTAGCCCCAGTACTGGCTAGATTATTTAACTCTTTCCAAGGCCCAGGCTCCATACCGCGAGACATGCTGGAAGCTGACGTTATCGTCCTGCCGAAACCAGGGAAAGATAAGACCAATTGTGCAGCATATAGACCCATATCGCTACTCAACCTGGACTTAAAGCTGTTCACGGGCATACTGGCCGCACAGCTGGGCCCTTGCTTACCAGGAGTCATTGAACCTGATCAGGCAAGATTTATCCCTAATAGACAATGCGCGGACAACACAAAACGTCTATTGCATGTCATTGACAACGCTCACTTCAATGACTCAGACGCAGCCCTCATCTCTGTCGACGCGGAGAAGGCGTTCGACAGGGTCGACTGGGGGTACCTAGATTCCACCCTTGCACGATTTGGAGTGGGAGACCGTTTCCGTACCTGGGTCGCTAGTTGTTACGCTGCCCCACAAGCGGTCATTCGACTTAACGGGGTGTGCTCCAAACCCTTTGACATCCAACGTGGGACCCGACAAGGGTGCCCACTCTCCCCACTACTTTTCGCTCTTTACATTGAGCCTTTCGCATAAAGAGTCAGAGATAACCCAGCGATCACCGGAGTCAAATTTGGAGGGGAAGCACAGACCATAAGCCTCTATGCGGACGATATCCTCGTGGCAGTGGAGGACCCTACCACATCGATCCGGGCATTCCTAAAGGAAATGGAAACATTTGGGAAACTCTCGGGGTTTAAGATGAACATCGGGAAGTCGGTGGTGCTCCCATTGGGGCGCAACGTCCGCGCCTCTAGCACACTGCCACGAAGCCTAGGGGGGCTTGCCTCCAGCATGTTGGTGCCCTATCTGGGCATATCTCTGACGCCTAGCACTGTGTAGACGGTGGAACAGAACTACTCAAATCTCCTTAATCAAGTTCTAGGCGACCTAGCAAAATGGCGTCACCACTCACTATCGTGGTTGGGACGTGTAGCGGCGATAAAGATGTCCCTGCTGCCAAGGGTCCTGTATTTATACCAGACACTGCCGATCACACCCCCACTGGGCCTGCTTAACAAATTTTGGGATGCCATCCGTCAGTTTGTCTGGGCCGGGAAACGACCGCGGCTACGTAGGGATCTCACCGGACAAGCCCCGGCGGATGGAGGCCTAGGTGTTCCAGACCTACAGAGATATTTCCAGGCAACACAACTCAGATATCTCCTGGAATGGCACCGCCCCGAATCAGAAAATAGATGGCTATTCCAAGACAGCGCAATGGCCCAGATGCCTCTATGGAGGGTCCCATTCTTGAGACGTCAAGACCGCCCCACGTACATGAAAAATCTCCTATCACACGTACTATTTTGCAGGTGTGGGACAGGGTGGCGGTCTCTAGGGGCCTCACTACTTATCCTTCACCGATGACAGCTTTGTTTGATAACCCAGCTTTCGAGCCGGGCATGGTCAGTGGTTCCTTCCCCCAATGGAGGTCTTCAGGATTTATGCCGCTCCAAACCCTGCAGGAGACCTACGCGCTCTCGCGGATTCCACGCTGCCAATACTTTCAAATTTGTCACTGGCTTACGAATAGGGACGTGTTACCGCAGGTCAGTAGGCACCTTACGCCTTTTGAAAAATGGCTCCACACCAAAAAGACTGACAGGCAAGCGATAACCGATCTGTACAAAATGCTGTGTCCGCCGCTTCCTGCGTCGCGTTCTGCGGGTCAAAAAAGGTGGGAGCGGGAATTAGGTCGACCCCTCACCAGCAAGAAGTGGCAAGATATATACTATAGGGCCCACCACACAGCTAGGAATGTGGCTAGTAAGGAATCGGCTGTCAAAATAGCCTACTATTGGCACCTGACGCCGGCACGGCTTCACCAAAGTAACCCCCGCCGTGATCCTCAGTGCTGGAGGGGCTGCGGACAGGTAGGCACTCTAACTCACATACTTTGGGACTGCGCAGAGGTGCGGGAATTTTGGGAGCAAGTACTTAGGGATATAGATAAATTCTTTGATACAGAAATACCACGCTTCCCGGCTTACACATTGCTGGGTCTCCCCAACAAAATCACCTTCCATCTTAAATCACTCAGAGGTAAACAATTAGGGCTGGCAGTGGGGGCGGCGACGCAGCACATCCTCTCATTATGGGGCACCACACGGAAACCCACACACACGGGGTGGCTCCAAAGGCTCTGGTACACGATGGGCATGGAAAGGATACAGGCCTCCCTCACCCAAACACAAGACACATTCCTGGACACCTGGCGGCCCCTGGTGGATCTCTTATCCGATGAATTTAATGAGCTCACATGCCCAAAATACCTCAAGGTTCTCCGGCTGGCTGCCGAATTCCAGAGACCATCTACCTCAACCACCTAGAGCTTTTGATTTTGTGGACCGTTGCAATGACCATCAGTATAGTGGCCACACCGGAGGGGGGGGATCCTGGGTGGGGGGAAGGGGGGGACGGGGGAGGGGGGACTGTTCAGTTCAAGGCTGTGCAGCGCTGCACCGAACCTACACCCAATTCCATGGACACATCTCCCACTCCCATACGCGCAATATACATCCGAGAGGTGGGGGGGCGGGGTTCTGAGATGGGGTTTGTTTCCCGAGAATTACACTGCCGGCCATGTTTTGTGTTTTTACTTCTTGAAATGCAATAAAAATGATTTAAATAAAAAAAAGTGGAAAACATAATGCAATAAAAAAAACACTCCAATTAAAAAATATAGATTGACATTTAATAAACAAATAGACAACAAAACACCAGAAATCAGATGTAGGAAATTAGAGGTATGATTTTCAAAGCTTTTGATGTTTTTAGCTCCAAAAGGTTCAAGGGGCCAACTGTGGGTATCTGATGGTCAGAAGTTAAGACAGACTGTGATGGTGCATGGGTTGGATACAGGGACCAGATTTGGTTTGGTGGAAAGTTTTACCTTCTATCTTAGAAACTTTTTTGGAAGCTGCGGATCATCAGCAGGGCAAGGCAAAAGGATGTGGTCGAGATGGGTCTACCAAGTCTGATAACCATCAGACAGCAAATGACATTTGGCAGGAAAACAAAGAGCGGGAGAAATTCAAACTTTGTGCTCAGGGAAGGTCCCTCACTGGCCGGATACTTTCAGCATCTTCTCCTAGTGAGGACCTCTGCTCTCAGAATTAGAAACATTTTTGGAAGTCAAAGTTCCTTCAGGATGGTAAACCACCAATTTGAATCTGACGGTGATGCAATGCCAGTGGCTAAGGTTCAGCAGTAGTCCAGTGGCAGCCTCTGGTTATTTTGGCAAAAATCTGTTGAAGCTTTTCTGAATCTCGGCTTTTAGGGTTAGGCAGGAGGAGTACACTCTAACACTTATGCAAGGGCACCTGGACCTTATGGACCCCACTTGGGGGCAGGACGCACTTCAGGGGAAGCCACCAGCAGAGTTCAGGGTAAGTTCAGTTAGAACTGTTTAGTTGGGCTCCTCAGGAAGGTGGGTTTCTTGCAGCTTTTTGTGAACCTATAGCTTGACAGGAGACTAGGCTACTAGCTCTTCAAGTCATGTCTTCTGTCCTGGGTACATGTGGTAAAAGGTCCAGCCATAGGAGTCTCTATTCACAGGTTACAGTAGATACAGTCCTCTTTCTGAAGCCAGGGTTCAGCAGGGACATTTCTGTCTTCTTCAGGTCCAGCTGTGTTCTGAAGAAAGTATCCATGGGTACCATTTTAATGCCTGGCACTAATTTGTGGATTGGGGTGACTCCCTAACCAGCAAGGAAAAAGATTCCAGAGGCAGCTCTACCCACTTTGACATACTTTCCTGAGGCGCTGTCCCTAAACAATCACACATAGCCCTAATCTGCCAAATTCCAACATGGGAAAATATGTCTTCCCTTGGTCCGAGCTCGGGGCACACCCCTGAGGTGTGTCTAGGGAAATGACGACCTCTCCCTGCAAAACTAGTTCAGGGTCAGATTTTTGTCATACTAAAATTGGTGAATTGACGCCACTCTGGCTACTTGGACAGGGGCAAGGGCAGACCTAGGTGTGAGTTACAACTGCCTGAGAATGAGGTTGCCCTTTAGAAATGTATATAGTTGGTGACAACCACCCCCCGGTTAAACTGTCAAGAGGACGCCAAATTTCCTCCCAGCCAAACCCCTTTTTTCCCTTTCCTGAGAGTAATTCACATCTCCTAGCATGGTGGCAGGTAAGAGTTAACTATTGGAGGCTTTTAGGTAGGAAAATGGCAATGTTTTAAAAGTGGCATTTTCAAAATAGTAATTTAAAATCTAACTTAAACATCAGATTGGATTTTGAATTTATTTTCATTTGAGTCCTTGAAACATGGTGTGAACTATTCCCAAACCTAAGTTATACAATATAAGGTTTTATAATGTAACCCAGTCCTTTTCTACGTGAGAGCAAGCTTTGCCACAGTGAAAATTACAAGGAGGTTTTTCGCTACCAAAACATGTAAAACTTAAGTGCACAGATTCTACTTTTTAAATAGCATGAACCCTGCCCTATGGGCATTTAGGGCATACCTTAGGGGTGACTTGCAAGTATTAAAAAAGAAGGTCTAGGCATGGCAATGTGTTTATTTTGCCAGGCTTAATTTCAGTTTTACAACTGCATACGCAGGCTGCAGGTACTGGCCTGAAGACATGCCATGCACTGTCACCTTAGCGGTGGAACATTAGGTGCTGCAGTCCACTACTGACATTTAACTTTCAGGCCCTGGGTACAAAGAGTACCCTATACTAAGGACTTGTAGGTAAGTTAATATGCTAATCAGGTATAAACTAATTCTGCATGTTTTGGGGGGGTCAGAGCCCATACGCTGGGCAATTGCCAGCAGTGCCCCAGTGTTCAAAAAGTCAATACACCAGTAGCATCAGTCCAAAAACTGGGGAATGATCATGAAAAAAAGTGATCTATAGTATAGATGCTACGAGCGGGAAAGGTAATCCTACAGATGTTTGATAAGTGGCTTTACTCTTATTGATAATTTCACAACTTTTAACAAAACCTTCAATTCCTAGCTTACATCCATGTGTGTGTGAATGTGTGTTTGAGTGTGTGTGTGTGTGTGTGTGTGTGTGTGTGTGTGTGTGTGTGTGTGGGTATGTATTTATGTATAATCAACACTGTGGGGACCGGCTCGGTCCTCATAGAGTGGTTTAACATTGACAGAACCAGACAAACACTATTTTTGTGAGGACCAGTGCGTTATGAGGACCGGTCCCATTAGTGTGTTTAGGTACTTTCAAGAGAGTGTATCAAAAAACTAAAAGAGCAGTTTGACTTGCTTTGGTGCACTTTATAAGTGTGTGTGTGTGAGGAATGCGTGGACCCATATTTATATACCCCAAAATATTACCTCAATAACTCACCCATGGGTTGATGAATCACAGTTGGTGTTAAACTTCAATTTCATAAGGCAATGTATACCCGAGATAAGGCACCCCAAAGCATATCTAAGTAAAGTCAATTCAGTATGTGTTCACTCAATGATTGAGTTCTAGATCGGGTACAGAGATCGTAAATGCAAATGTATGAAGTCAAAGCCATGAAGGCTCTCAGAATAGAGCATTACAGAATAATGTGCAAATCAGAATATGTCTAAGTCTATGTGAGCAGCAAAATCAGCAGAGAAATGGACAGCATCCCTAGTAGAATCAGGAAAGCACAGGAAAGCTCTGGCTCACCACCCAAATCAGGGGTTACTGTACCATTGTCTTTCATAGAACATCACTAATTCTGTAGAATAATTGTGATATGAGCAAAGGAATTAAATTCTTAGCAAATCAGAGCCCAGTTTTATAAAAACATCATTTTACCTTACCACCTAAACACTATCCCACTACATGAATATTAATTTTACCCACTCTGTGCTAACGTCATTCAGGGATGCCAGCACAAACTAGTTATATGAACAACAGCACACTATTAAAAATGATTAGGGTACAGTGAGCTACCAGAAGATTCTTGGGAGAATAAACATTAAAGTAACCATGATGGAAAGTTTTCAGTGACACCAGCAAAAACAATATCAAAGGAAATTGTTAGACTTGGCATCCTTTGCCTGTTTTTGCTGACTTCGTTTACCAATGCTAACCAGTGCTAAAATGCTTTTGCTCTCTCCTTAAAACATAGCAACATTGGCTTATACCCAATTGGCATATTTAGTTTACCTGTAAGTCCCTAGTAAGGTGAAATTACATGTCTATGGCCTGTAAATTAAATGCTACTAGTAGGCCTGCAGCACTGGTTGTGCCACCTACTTAAGTAACACTTAAAACATGTCTCAGGCCTGCCATTGCAGAGCCTCTGTCTGCAGTTTTAACCTGCCATTTTGACCTTCGCAAAATAAACCTTTTGCCAGGCCAAAATTTCCTTTTTAATGCATACAAGCAAGGGAGTAGCCCGAAAATTAAAAGTGCCCCCACTTTAAACTAAAGCAGTGATCCCACCAAGTAAGTGAGACGACCTCTCCCTAGAAAAGCTTCCTCGTCTCTTCGATCCATGCATCTATCCATTCATTCTTTCCCCCTTCCGTCCACATGCTAATATCAATCTCACATTTACATTCTGTCATGTATTCATTCTTTTGTCCATCATTCAGTCTTTCCCCATTTCATTGATTCATCCATCCAATTTCCAATCCATCCATCCTTTGATCTATCCTTACACTGCCATCAATACACTCTGCTATTCACCCACTTTGCTATCCATCCTTGCACTCTGCCATTCATCCATCCACTCTGCCATTCATTAATTCACTCTGCCATTCATTATCCATCTATAAACTCAGCCATCTATCCCTCCACTCTTCCATCTATAAACTCAGCCATCCATCCATTCACTCTGCTCTTTATTCATCAGGCCATCAACTCTGCCATCCATCCATTCATTCACTCATCCACTCTGCCATACATCATTCCACTCTGCCATCTATCTATCCATACAGTCACTCTACCATCCATCCATCCACTGTGCCATCCACCCATCCATCCACTCTGCCATCCATCCCTCAAACCATCCATTCATCCATCCATCCACCCATCCACTCTGCCATCTATCCACTCTTACATCATCCGCCTATCCACTCTATCATCCATCCACCCTTCCATCCATTCTGCATACATCCATTCATCCACTCTACCCCATCAATACACTCAGCCTTCTATCCATCCCCCAACTTCGCCGTCCACTCATCCAGCCATCCATTCATCAACTTTTCCATCTATACATCCACTCTGCCATCTATCCATCAATCCATCCAATCTTCTATTCAACCATCCATTCATCCACTCTGCCAAGCCCCATTCCACTCTTTCATCCATCCATTCATTTACTCTACTATCCATCCATTCATTCTGCTACCCATCCACTCATCAACTCCGCCATCCATCCATCAACTCTGCCATCCAGCCATTCATACATTCTGACATCCATTTACTCATCTTTTCACCCACTCATCCATCCCTTTACTGTCCCATCATTGTGCCTGTCCATCCACCTATCCATTCACTCATTTAGCCATCCACCCATCCTTTTACTTTGTCATCCTTTCATCTGTCCATCCACCTATTATTCACTCTTCCTTTCAAACACTCATGCATCAGCCTACTCATTCATCCATACTTCCTTCTTTTAATCCTTCCTTCCAATATTTCTTCTTACTTTCTTTCTCATGCTTTCCGTGTTTGATGTACCCATATGCTACTTTTTCTGGCTCCTGCTTGCTCTTCTTTGGACGCTGTATTCCAGTGTTACTGATGAGCTTTTGCCTGCCGAATTGCAGACAAAGAGGCTCATAAAGAATCCCACCTCCGCTGTAGCCCTTGAATATATTTCACCCCTAGACTAGGCCATGGACAGCCCAGAAGGCAGGATGTAATGAATCTACAAAGAAGAACATGAACGCTTAAGTATTACATGTCCTGGTATTGAAAATCTCTTAAATTAGTTTTTCACTATTGCAAAACCTATCTCTCCCATGGAATGACATTGGATTTGCATTACTGCATTTTATAATTATATTTCCAAATGGGAAGAGATAACCAATTCATGTTTGGTGTCTCTGGAAACATAATTTAAAATCCTAACTTATGGTGAAGTTGGATTTTAAATTGCAATTCTAAAATTACCATTCTCAGAAAGTTGCCATTTTTTGGCCTTAGCTATCTGGTGTCTGCAGCCTGTCTCGGGGTCACATGACTGTGTAGCTGAAAGTGGAGCTTAGTGCATTCCTCATAGACAGCCACACACACACAATGGGGAACTTAGGTGTAATTGTGTAGGTCATCGCTGGCAGGATGGGGGGAGGAGCTGGGCATAGCCCCACTTATACTTGAATAAACTGTGTCTTGTCTCCACACAATGGGCTTCATACCCCCTGTAGTTAGTCTGGAGCTAGGGCTAGGAAGGAAGCGCTTTTGTGAACTTCAAACACCTGCCTCTAGAAGCTTCTCCCCGCTCCAAAGGCACAACTGTCTATAAAAGAAAGAACTCAACCACCACATGTTAGATCTGGCACCATTGGCGTGGGTCTCCCTTCCATTTTTTGTTGTTGTCTCCTGTGTTTTTGCTATGTTTTTGCTGGTCTCGATGCTTTGGGCACTTTGCCACTGTTGTTCAGTGCCAAAGTGCAAGTGTTCCCTATTGTAAATTGTTGTAATGGATTAGTGACTCCATGATTGGCTTATTTGATTTACTTGTCAAACCCTAGTACAGTGCACCATGTGTGCCCAGGGCCTGTAAATCAAATGCTGCTGGTGGTCTTGCAGCACTGGTTGTGCCACTCACAGAAGCAGCTTGTAAAATATGGCTCTGGCCTGCCACTGCAGAGGGAGACTGTGTGCAGTCTGGGACATCCACGTCGACTTGGCAAGTGCACCCACTTGCCAGTCCCTAAACCTTCTCTTTTCTACATATCAGTCACCCCTAAGGTAGGCCCAAGGGCAGGGTGCATTGTATGTAAAAGGTAGGACATGCCCTGTGGGTGTGGCATGTCCTCATAGTAAATTACAGCCAATTTTGTTTTTCACTATTGCAAGGCTACAAGTTCCCATAGGCCAGAATGGACAGTTTGATTATAACATCTTATAATCCTAACTGAACCAGGGAACATGGTAGAAATTCGAGTTTAGTGTGCCAGAACTCAGAATGTTAAAGTACATCTTTTAGTGAGGGTGATTTTTACATTCTGTGTTTGAAAATACCACTTTTAGAAAGTAGGTATTTTCTTGCCTAACCTTCCAGCATGTCACTGCTAGGATTGTGTATTCCATGTCTGCTTTGTGATTGACAGGGGGCTGGAGAGAGCCTTGACTCCAGCATTCTGATGGGTCAGGGCTGGGCTGAATAGGACCTGCATTGAATAGAGAGTAGGGGAGAAGATTTCCTTTCACTGACCTGATCCCTCATAGAATAGAGAGTAGTGGGTGGAGATTTCCTTTCACTGACCTGCGCCCTCATAGAATAGAGAGTAGGGAGAAGAGATTTCCTTTCAGCTACCTTGGCCAGGTCTGCTCTCAAACACTCTAACACTCTAACCACCTGAAATGCATCCTGCTGAACACCCGCTCGGTGCACAGACACGCCACTGAACTCCGGGATCTACTCGACACTACATCGCCGGACGTCGCCTTCCTTACTGAAACATGGATGAACGCCTCATCAGCACCCGACATCGCCATAGCCATCCCGGACAATTACAAGATGATCCGAAAAGACCGCACCGTCCAAACAGGAGGAGGCATAGCCATCGTCCACAAGAACACCATCCGAATCACGACCAGCTCCGACGACAACCTCGCGGCCGCCGAACACCTTCACTTCCAGATCCACACAGACCCCAGGACCACACTGAGAGGCACCCTCATCTACAGACCACCAGGAACCTGTACACAATTCAACGAAGACATCACTGACTTCATCAGCCCACATGCCCTCACTTCCGAGAACTACATCCTACTGGGAGACCTCAACTTCCACCTGGAAAAGAAAAATGACAGCAACACCACCACCCTTCTGGACAACCTGGCCAATCTCGGACTCAAACAACTTGTTGACTCCCCCACCCACCTAGCCGGACACACGCTCGACCCTATCTTCACCTCCAGCAAATACATCTCCTTCGATCACACCTCAGCTCTTCATTGGACGGACCACAGCTGCGTCCACTTCAGCTACAAAAAGACCACGACCCACAACCCCCAAAACCTATTCCTCGAAGAAACTGGAATAAAATGACCACCGACCAACTCACCACATCGCTTAACCAAAACCCTCCTGCCATTTCATCGGACCCAAACCAAGCCGCCACAAAACTCACACAATGGATCACCCACAGCGCTGACGAACTAGCACCCTTGAAAAACCACCAAATCAAACAAGGTAGCAAAAAGGCCCCATGGTTCAACGATGACCTTAAAAAATCCAAGAAGCTCTGTCGTACCCTCGAGAAAGCCTTGAGAAAAAACCCAACCACTGACAACCTGACCACCTTCAAGGACGCCACCCGCAAACACCACCAATTGATCCGATCCACCAGGAAATCAGCATTCAAGGATCGACTCGACAACAACGCCCACAACAGCAAGGATCTATTCAACATCGTCAAAGAATTTACCAACCCCACCGCCGGCACCAACGACATTACTCCCTCCCAAGACCTATGCGACTCTCTATCCTCTTTCTTCCACAACAAAATCGCCGACATACATAACAGCTTTGAAAACCAGTCCGAAGAACAGTCCACTCCACCCACATCCGAACCAAAACAACACTCTCACACACTTTGCGCCTGTAACCAAATCACTACTGAAGACACCATCCGCCTGATGAACTCCATCCACTTAGGTTCCCCAAACGACCCATGTCCCCACCACATCTTCAACAAAGCAGACTCCATCATCGCACCCCATCTCCGCGATGTCATCAACTGTTCCTTCAACTCCGGTACCTTCCCGGAAAGCTGGAAACATGCCGAACTCAGCGCCCTTCTGAAGAAACCCACAGCAGACCCCTCTGAACTTAAGAACTACCACCCCATCTCACTCCTCCCATTCCCCGCCAAAGTCATTGAGAAAGCCGTCAATAATCAGCTCGCCGCCTTCCTCGAATCCAACAATTCCCTCGACTCCTCACAGTCCGGCTTCCGAGCCAAACACAGCACCGAAACCGCCCTCATCGCAGCTACAGACGACATCCGAACGCTACTGGACCACGGAGAAACAGCTGCCCTTATCCTACTTGCCTCACGATGTGGATCACCAAGTGCGCAGACGACCTAGCCCCACTGAGGACCCCGCCCAGCAGACCCGGCAGTAAGAAAGCATCATGGTTCACCGACGAACTCAAGAGCTCCAAGAAGAACTGCCGAGCCCTCGAGAGAACCTGGCGCGGAAACCCAACACCAGACAACATGACCACCCTCAAGCTCGCCACCCGAAAACACCACCAACTGATCCGCGCCACCAAGAAAACCTCTTTCAAGGAACGACTGGACAACAACGCACACAACAGCAAGGAACTCTTCAACATCGTCAAAGAGCTCTCCAACCCCAACGCCGGAAACAACGACATCACCCCATCGCAAGACCTCTGCAACTCCCTCGCCTCCTACTTCCACAACAAGATCGCAGACATACACAACAGCTTCAGAACACAGCCGACGCACCCCACGACCGCACCGGCACCCCCCACCACCACCCTCCGCGCCTGGACCCCGGTCAACACCGAAGAAACCCAACGCACAATGAACTCCATCCACTCCGGATCTCCTACCGACCCCTGCCCCCACCACGTCTTTAACAAAGTCGACGCCGTCATCGCACCCCACCTGCGGGACATCATCAACACCTCCTTCGACACAGCCACCTTCCCGGAGAGCTGGAAGCACGCCGAAGTCAGCGCTCTACTGAAGAAACCATCAGCAGACCCCACCGACCTCAAAAACTACCGCCCCCATCTCGCTCCTCCCGTTTCCGGCCAAAGTCATCGAGAAGACCGTCAACAAGCAGCTGGCCGCCTTCCTCGAGACGAACGGGTCCCTCGACCTCTCGCAGTCTGGCTTCAGGGCCAACCACAGCACCGAGACCGCGCTCATCGCAGCCACGACGACATCCGAGCCCTGCTCGACAACGGGGAGACTGCGGCCCTCATCCTCCTGGACCTCTCCGCGGCATTCGACACTGTCTGCCACCGCACCCTAGTGCAGCGCCTCAGCAACATCGGAATCCAAGAAAAGGCCCTCGATTGGATCATCTCCTTCCTCGCCGGAAGGACACAGAGAGTCCGCCTCCCCCCGTTCAGATCAGAAGCCACCGAAGTCATCTGCGGCGTTCCTCAAGGCTCCTCGCTCAGCCCCACCCTCTTCAATGTCTACATGAGCCCCCTCGCGGCCATCGCACGCCAACACAACCTCAAGATCATCTCTTACGCCGATGACACCCAGCTGATCCTCTCCCTCACCAACGACCCCGCCACCGCCAGAACCAACCTACACGAAGGGATGAAAGACGTCGCCGAGTGGATGAAGAACAGCCGCCTGAAACTGAACTCAGACAAGACGGAAGTCCTGATCCTGGGCTCGTCACCCTCCGCCTGGGACGACTCCTGGTGGCCCCCCACCCTGGGCAGCGCACCCAGACCGACAGACCACGCACGCAACCTGGGCTTCATCCTGGACTCCTCCCTCTCCATGACCAGACAAGTCAACGCCGTCTCCTCATCGTGCTTCAACATCCTGCGCATGCTACGTAAGATCTTCCGGTGGATCCCCACCGAGACCAGGAAGACGGTCACCCAGGCCCTCGTCACCAGCCGACTGGACTACGGCAACTCCCTCTACGCCGGAACCACTGCCAAACTCCAGAAGAGACTCCAGCGGATCCAGAACGCCTCAGCAAGACTCATCCTCGACATCCCCCGACACAGCCACATCTCCGGACACCTGAGAGACCTGCACTGGCTCCCGGTCAACAAGAGAATCACGTTCCGACTCCTCACCCACGCACACAAAGCCCTACACAACCAAGGACCAAGATACCTCAACAGCCGCCTCAGCTTCTACACTCCCACACGCCAGCTCCGTTCGACCAACCACGCCCTCGCCGCCGTCCCCTGCATCCAAAGGGCCACCACAGGAGGAAGGTCCTTCTCCTACCTGGCCGCCAAGACATGGAACTCCCTCCCGACCCACCTCCGCCGGACTCAGGACCACCTCGCCTTCAGGAAGCAGCTCAAGACCTGGCTGTTCGAGCAGTAGCGGACCACCCCCTCCCCAAGCGCCTTGAGACCCTCCGGGTGAGTAGCGCGCTATATAAATGCATTGATTGATTGATTGATTGATTGACTTGACCTCTCCACCGCCTTCGACACAGTCTGTCATAGCACCCTCATACAACGCCTCAGCAACGTCGGAATACAAGGAAAAGCTTTGGACTGGATCATCTCGTTCCTCGCCGGAAGAACCCAGAGAGTCCGCCTCCCCCCATTCAAATCAAAGGCCACCGAAGTCATCTGCGGCGTACCACAAGGATCATCTCTCAGTCCCACCCTCTTCAACGTTTACATGAGCCCCCTCGCATCCATCGCGCGACAACACAACCTCAACATCATCTCCTACGCAGACGACACCCAGCTGATCCTCTCCCTCACAAAAGACCCAAACACCGCCAAACCAACCTACACGAAGGAATGAAAGAAGTAGTCGAATGGATGAAGAACAGCCGTTTAAAACTAAACTCCGACAAAACGGAAGTCCTCATCTTAGGATCTTCCCCCTCTGCCTGGGACGACTCATGGTGGCCACCGGCCCTGGGTACAGCACCCATACCCACAGATCACGCACCTAACCTGGGCTTCATCCTAGACTACTCCCTCTCAATGACCAGACAAGTCAATGCAGTCTCATCTTCATGCTTCAACATCCTACGCATGCTCAAAAAAATCTTCCGTTGGATCCCCACCGAAACAAGAAAGACAGTCACCCACGCACTGGTCACCAGCCGACTGGATTATGGAAATACCCTCTATGCCGGAACCACAGCCAAACTTCAGAAAAAACTCCAACGCATCCAAAACGCCTCAGCCAGACTCATACTGGACATCCCCCGTCAAGCTCACATTTCCGGTCACCTGAAGGAACTCCACTGGCTCCCCGTCAACAAGAGAATAACGTTCCGCCTCCTCACCCACGCACACAAGGCCCTCTACGACCTAGGACCCGAATGCCTCAACACACGACTGTCCTTCTACAAACCCACCCGCCAATTAAGATCTTCCAGTCAAGCCCTCGCTGCAATTCCGCGCATCCACAGATCCACCATGGGAGGAAGATCCTTCTCCTATTTAGCGGCCAAAACCTGGAATTCTCTCCCCACTCACATTCGCCTTACTCAAAACCACCCCTCCTTCAGAAAGCAGCTAAAAACCTGGCTATTCGATAAATAATGCTCCCACCATCCCTCAAGCGCCTTGAGACCCTCTGGGTGAGTAGTGCGCTATACAAATTCCAGAACTTGAACTTGAACTTGAACTATGCTGTCTCTACCTCCTGCCAGGAAGCTGCACCCAGGAGGACATAACTGGTTTTGACTAGTTACAGACACCCTCTGCCTTCAGAGAACAAAGGATTTTGCAGTATAAATATTGGGACCTAGACCCCAGAACTTTACATCACTTCAGGGAATCAAGACAAACCTTTGCCAAGGAGAAGAACCAGAGAAGCTGAAGGAAGATTACTGCCCCTATGCTGTTTGCTGTTGGGGTTGGCCTGCAGTGGTTACCTTATTGCCAAGGAAAGGAGAAAAGGACTTTGTTGTGTTTACTTTATCATCTTGAGGAAGATCTCCAAGGGCTTGTGACTGAGCTTGCCTGCAGTTCTGAAGTCTCAGGGACACAAAGACTTCACCACCAGCTCCCCCTGAATTCTCTTGCTGGGAATTCAACCTGCAAAGAGGTGCCTGCTGTTGTTTGGGCCCCTGAGAAGACTGTGTGTCGCTGAGAGCTGGAAGCGCGACGCGATGAGAAAGAAGCCTGTCGCCACCGCTGCAGTTGCCATCGCATTGCTGAAGAAGTGTGTCGCTGCCGCAGCTGTTCACTGTCGCATTGCCGAGGAAGCGTGTCGCCTCCACAGAGGTTGCTGTTGCATCACCGGAGAAGTGTGTCACAAGGCCTGTTGTGGCTCCAAAGTTCATCGATTTCGCCGCACAGCAGTCGGGCGTGCATGCATCGTATCCACGTTGTCGCATCGCATCCAAGACGCCATTTTGTCGCATCGTACCAGATCGTCGCATCACAATGAGGCGCCATCTTGTTGCATTTTAACCGGAACGCAGTAGGAAACCGACGCATCACCTCCTCTCCGGTGAGAAACTGACGCATCACCTCCCCTGCGCTACAATAAGAAACCGACGCATCACCTCCCCGAAGCAAGGATCCAGCGCATCACCTTCCCACGACCTTTTTGTTTGTATTGCGTAATGCATCCAAGGTACATTGAGAGTAAAGTGTTGCATTTACCATCTACATTGAACTAGACTATTTCTACCATTTTAAAGTCATATTTTTATTACAGTATTGTGGATTTTTGTTGTTTGGTCTTTTGTTATGTCTAGTAAAGATTACTTATTTTTCTAAACTGGTGTGGTGTCCATTTATAGTGTTTTCACTGTATTACTGTAAGTGTTCACAAATGCTTTACAGACTGCCTCTGAGATAAGCCTCTCTGCTTGTGCCAAGCTACCAAGGGGGTGAGCAGGGGCTATTCTGCCGTGTATCCCCCTTTCCATGACTAGAAGTAAGGGTCCCTATTTGGACAAAGGTGTATACCATTGCCAACTAGAGACCCCGATTTATAACACCACCACTTCAGTACACTTCTGGACCTGTGGATACTCCGTGAGGAAAAAGGACTGATGTGCTGCTACAAGGACTAACACTCTACTAGACTGGTGTTCTAAAGGAACTGCTACCCTGTTGTGCTGACCTGCAGCCCTCCTGCCTGGGGAAGAAGAACTGGGCCTGCAACTTCACCTTGAACCCAAGACCCCAGAGTGACTCCAAAGGCTAGTGTTCTGACCTCCTCATCTGAGCCTCAGTGACACAAAATGCACCCCAAACAGCTCTTGGACCCAGCTACAGTGAGTTCCTGACCCCCAAATGGTGCCTCTGAGGTCCTGGATCCTTATTTAAGCTTTTGGGGTCTTCCAGACTGCAAACGCACCCCTTCGCACTGAGACTGTGCCACTCGCACTGAAAATCCGTGCCAGCTGCTGCCAGACCATCTATTAGCACAGCAGCATCAACAGCCCATGGGGGCCGGCCATTGCGAAGCTACAGCCTGCCCATCCATGATGCAGGACCTGCTCTTTGTGCCACTCCGTCAACTGCGTGTTACACTCTTTTTGCTCTCTGCGACCCTCACCAACGAGAATGGGACTCTTGGCACAAAACCTGAGAAGGTAAAACCTCAGCGGGACGAATCTAGGACTCTATCCGACCCGCTGTCTATCATGGTCAGCCTGAACTTTTGACTTTGATCCGGTCCAGCATGACCAGATAGCTGCAGTTGGCATTTCTGCTATTTTCTAATATATTCTTTAAAAATCCATGACTCTGGTTCTGCTGATTAGATTTTTGTCATTGTAGTCTTGTTTTATTTATTAGATTTTTTGCTCTAATTTTTAATTTAGGGAGGGATACTTTTTGTGTGGCGTTTTCACTGTTGTACTGTCTGAAGTGTTGCAAAAATACTTTACACATAGTATCTAAGGTAAGCCTGACTGCTCTGTGCCACAGTACCAAGGGGCTGAGCACAGCCTAATTTGGGGTTTGCTTGTGCTTTACCCTGACAAGGATTGTGGTTGCTGCTTGACCAGGGCTCACACCCAATTTGTCACAGAGATAAACAAAGATGGCCCTGCATGACTGCGTGCTGCAGAATTAATTAACATTGTACATGCAGAAGTAGACATCCCATTAAAACAAGATGGTGTATGGTCCTAAATTGAGGCCTAGTTAGCAAGATCCAAGAAATTACACTTCTATACGTCATAGGGACGACGGTGGCAGCATCTCCCGATCCCGCTTGGCGCCTACCTACTTAGTCGAGCGGAAGCACTGCTGCAGAGTGCTCTAGCGCATTGATTGGATTGAAATTGATTTAATAATTTTAATTGTCCCAGCACTGACCCCGCACCCATCGCGTTTTAAAATTGATTTTAGAATTTTAAAACCCTAGCACTAACTCAGACTGATCGTGTTTTAAAATTGATGTAATAATTTTGAATGTGCATAGTGATTAGTGTGTGTTTACCTCTCTCTGTAATTTGGATGCACTCGCGCCTGACAGGGCTCAGTGAGGCTCCCACGATATCACCGGCTGTCTTTGCCCAATACTCAAGCCTGCCCGCCCTGGTCCGACTCGGTAGCCTATACCGTTGAGCGGAGGGCGGGGCAGGCAAGAGCAAGACACGCCCAGGAAGGCGAGCGGTTAGCGCTCCAGCTCTCCACTTCACAGGGCTATTTAGGCAGCGAGGAGGCACCGGACTCTTGCGGTAAGGGACGGCGGTGGCAGCATCTCCCGACCCCGCTTGGCGCTTACCTACTTAGTCGAGCGGAAGCACTGCTGCAGAGTGCTCTAGCGCATTGATTGGATTGAAATTGATTTAATAATTTTAATTGTCCCAGCACTGACCCCGCACCCATCGCGTTTTAAAATTGATTTTAGAATTTTAAAACCCTAGCACTAACTCAGACTGATCGTGTTTTAAAATTGATGTAAGAATTTTGAATGCGCATAGTGATTAGTGTGTGTTTACCTCTCTCTGTAATTTTGATGCACTCGCGCCTGACAGGGCTCAGGGAGGCTCCCACGATATCACCGGCTGTCTTTGCCCAATACTCAAGACTGCCCGCCCTGGTCCGACTCGGTAGCCTATACCGTTGAGCGGAGGGCGGGGCAGGCAAGAGCAAGACACGCCAAGGAAGGCGAGCGGTTAGCGCTCCAGCTCTCCACTTCACAGGGCTATTTAGGCAGCGAGGAGGCACCGGACTCTTGCGGTAAGGGACGACGGTGGCAGCATCTCCCGACCCCGCTTGGCGCTTACCTACTTAGTCGAGCGGAAGCACTGCTGCAGAGTGCTCTAGCGCATTGATTGGATTGAAATTGATTTAATAATTTTAATTGTCCCAGCACTGACCCCGCACCCATCGCGTTTTAAAATTGATTTTAGAATTTTAAAACCCTAGCACTAACTCAGACTGATCGTGTTTTAAAATTGATGTAAGAATTTTGAATGCACATAGTGATTAGTGTGTGTTTACCTCTCTCTGTAATTTGGATGCACTCGCGCCTGACAGGGCTCAGTGAGGCTCCCACGATATCACCGGCTGTCTTTGCCCAATACTCAAGCCTGCCCGCCCTGGTCCGACTCGGTAGCCTATACCGTTGAGCGGAGGGCGGGGCAGGCAAGAGCAAGACACGCCAAGGAAGGCGAGCGGTTAGCGCTCCAGCTCTCCACTTCACAGGGCTATTTAGGCAGCGAGGAGGCACCGGACTCTTGCGGTAAGGGACGACGGTGGCAGCATCTCCCGACCCCTCTTGGCGCTTACCTACTTAGTCGAGCGGAAGCACTGCTGCAGAGTGCTCTAGCGCATTGATTGGATTGAAATTGACTTAATAATTTTAATTGTCCCAGTACTGACCCCGCACCCATCGCGTTTTAAAATTGATTTTAGAATTTTAAAACCCTAGCACTAACTCAGACTGATCGTGTTTTAAAATTGATGTAAGAATTTTGAATGCGCATAGTGATTAGTGTGTGTTTACCTCTCTCTGTAATTTGGATGCACTCGCGCCTGACAGGGCTCAGTGAGGCTCCCACGATATCACCGGCTGTCTTTGCCCAATACTCAAGCCTGCCCGCCCTGGTCCGACTCGGTAGCCTATACCGTTGAGCGGAGGGCGGGGCAAGCAAGAGCAAGACACGCCAAGGAAGGCGAGCGGTTAGCGCTCCAGCTCTCCACTTCACAGGGCTATTTAGCCTTTGTCGGCCCTAGCGCGTAGCGGTTGCGCGCAGTGGGGCGCCTTAGCCGGCGCCGAAGACAAGCCAAATACCTGCCCGTCTGCGCCCGTCCGCAACAGGACCGGGCCAGGGGCCAAAGGCTATGGCGTTACACACAGACGTACGACTAACCTACTCTGCACAGGTATTACGAAATATCCAAAACCAATTATCCATGAAGTGTCCGAGGACAGTTTAGAGGGTCCTTTTACATGCCGCCATTGTAAAACTCAATTTGAGGCAGGCGTAGGGGCTAGAGACACCTCTGACACCCTCCCTAAACGTCGCTCACCCGATAATGGCATACTGGCTTACACCTCCATCCCTATAAACAAAGAGGCTACCCATATTCCCCTGAGGAATAAAAATTTGTTATGTAACATCAGATCCCTACCAAAACACGCTGTAGAAGTGTGGGATCTAATTTCCTCAAAAGAACCAGACCTGTGCTTCCTAACGGAAACGTGGCTTAAACCGCACTCAGTTCCTGCCATAACACTAGGAATTCCTACAGGTTACAAAATCCTTATGCTAGATCGTCCTACTAAAGTTGGAGGTGGAATAGCGATTGTCCATAAACAGGAAATTAATGTCACTGTACTGGATGAGATGTGCACCCCCGAATTAGAACTCTTAATCTTTCAAATTCATATTTCATCTAAAAAGAGTAGAAAGGGAGCATTAATATATCGCTCCCCCGGTCCATGCTCCAATATATCTGTAGTATTAATGGAAGCATTGGCACCCCATATACATGGCAATTCTGATTTCCTACTTCTAGGTGATTTTAACGTCCACAGTGAGCTAGACAACAGTACTGAAGTGCAGACTTTAATGGCAGACCTGAATTCACTGGGCCTAAGGCAGGTTAACACCGGGCTCACTCATAAGGCGGGACATACGCTAGATCTAATTCTAACCAACTCCCTGCAGGTGGAATGTATACCCCCCTATCAAGTGGAATGGACAGACCATTTCATCATTGAATTTTACACCCCCATTCCTATTTCCCATGACATGAGACATACTGCCCTATCAAGTAAAAGAAGACCTTGGCACAAATTGACCCAGCAAGATTTTAATTAAAAAATTGTAGCACCGACAACTAGCACCAGTGAGAACATTGATATTGCTTTAAACAGATACGAAGAGAGGCTACTTAAAACCATAGATGGGATCATCCCACTAAAAACCTTTAAACCTAGACCTGCACGCAAACAGGAAATCTGGTTTTCAGAGCACCTCAGATCGCTCAAACAAGCCACCAGAAAACTAGAGAAAAATTGGAGGGCTTCCCGCCAAGACAGAGACAAACAAATGTATAGAAGTTCCTTGACAGCATACCATAAAGCTATTCGCGCGGCGCGGAAAAACCATATTGCATCCCAACTATTGGTGGCCGGTAACAACCCCAAAGTACTATATCAGATCTTAGAGACTTTTATGAAACCTATAGCATGCGAAAGCACGGATGTGGCCTCACAGCAATTATGCGACAATATCTCTCAGTTCTTCACTCAAAAAATTGACGCTATCTATGATAAAATCATACATTCGAATCAAACCAGTAGGAATGTTAATGACCCTACTTTAAATACGGAAACACAACCTCCGTTCATGCATTCCCTCTCTGTGTTCCCCCCATTCCGATTGAGGAAGTATTAGCACTCATCTCCCAGATAAAGAGTGGTTGCCCTATGGACATTATCCCTGCACGTATTATGCCCATACTGGCAACGGATCTGGGTCCTGCTATCCAGAGGTTGATCAACCTCTCGCTGAGCACAGGACAGGTCCCGAAAGGATGGAAGAAGGCTCTGGTCAAACCGCTCAGGAAAAACACTGCAACTCTCTGGAACAAGCTAGCCAACCTCAGATCTATATCGCTGGTTCCGTTTCTGGGCAAAATTATTGAAAAATACGTAAACAGAAATTTGTCTAAATACATTGAATTCGCAGGAGTGCTGGACCAATCACAGTCGAGGTTCAGGCCTCGGCACAGTACCGAGACCGCCCTGATGTCAGTCGCAGACGATCTCCACATGTACCAGGATAGGGGCTACTCCGTTATCCTGGTGCTGTTGGATCTGTCTGCGGCGTTTGACACCGTATCTCATTCCATCCTAACTGCTAGGCTGGCTAACATCGGCCTGAAGCACGAAGCACTGGCATGGTTAAGGAGTTTCCTAGCAAACCGCACCCAACAAGTAACCATGGGTACGTACCGATCAGAGGAAGTTGAAATCTCCAAGGGGGTGCCACAGGGCTCATGCCTGAGTCCCACGCTTTTCAACATATATGTGGCACCCCTGTCTAACATCATGAGAACATATGGATTCATCCCGATATCCTACGTGGATGATACGCAACTCCTCCTCCCCTTTAAGATCTTTACCCCCGAGGTGAGGAACTCCTTCTCCCAGGGCATGAAAGCAGTAGCCCACTGGATGTCTTCCAACTACCTGCAATGCAACGTTGGGAAGACAGAAGTCATGTTGTTCGGTGAGGCAAAATTACTCTGGACTCCAGACTGGTGGCCGCAAGACCTTGGACCAGTTCCCAAAACCAAATTAATAGTCAAGAACCTGGGAGTCCGACTAGATCAAGAACTTACTCTCAAACAACATGGCAACCAGGTGGTGGGAGCCTGCTTCCATGTGATTGGCATGCTGCGCAAAATCTTCCCCTTATTACCAGACACAACCAGGAGGACACTGGTACAGGCTTTAGTCCTGAGTCGATTGGACTATTGCAATGGCCTGCTCCTGTCTGTCAACAAGGGAGTCATAAAAAGACTTCAGGTGGTCCAGAACACGGCTGCCCGCTTGGTTCTGAATGCCCCTCCTCGTACGCCTTCCAAACCCCTGCTGACAAAATTACATTGGTTATCTGTCAAACAGAGGGCCAAGTTCAAAGTATGCTGCACCATACATAAAAGCATTAACGGGATGGGCCCTGCATACCTGACCACCAAATTTGTCCCTTACATACCCTCCCGGACACTCAGGACGAGTGAACAAGGCCTTCTGTGTATACCTAGAGCAAAGAAGGCCAGACTTGGAACTAAAGCACTATCTGTAGCGGGACCCTCCCTTTGGAATAGTCTCCCTATATCTCTCAGGCTATGTGCAGAACACTTCCCTTTCAGAAAGATGCTGAAGACCTTCTTATTCCAACACTAGACTAGAATAGCTGCTCATATAGTTCTTCCCCTAAACCTATGCGGTAGGAGCCAAAGGCACAGAGATACTCCCTCAGTAGTCGAAGCCAGCGCGGTACAAACCTGCAAATAAATAAAATAAATAAATAAATAGGATATTTGTTTCAAGTGCAATTGCATCATGTCAGTGCACACGTATAAATTAAAAAATAAATCCATGTTCTGAACTTTTTTAATAATGCACAAAAATATACATCTGTGTGCATGTGTGTGTGTAACAATTCCTGAGTAGACACACTTATACTGCCTGATTATGAGGTTGGAGCAACATAAAATTGGTTCTAATCTCATTATTATTGATTAGGCCACATATGTATATTTTGGCCTTATGTATTAATGAGATATAATGCATGTGTGTGTTAGCTAATGCTTTGTTTTTAATAATGAGTTATAGCTTATATGTATTTATAATAAAATATTTTGCTTTTGCTATGTAATGAAATATTTATATATGAGAAATGTATTTACCTTTATAACATAACTGTTTCTGTACTAGCATTTATTTAGTTAAAACTTGTATAGAAGTTCTTCATTAGTTCACTTGACCAAAGGCCTTAAGCACTTGGGTTTCGCAATATTTAACCTTCAATGTGAATGTTTTTCTTTGATGGAGTGTTTTTCTCCCCTCTCAAGAGGCCTGGTACAATGACCTTATGAGTGGAAAGATGCTCCTTTGTTTGGAACCAGATAAGGTTGCGAGAAGGGAGTCAAGAGTGAAAGAAAATACAACAAGAGGGGGGCTTACAGTCTGTGTGGAATGGAGGCATAAATTCAAGGCCATCTAAAGATATCTGGATCAAACGAGAAAGAGTTATTGATGTGTTTTCGAAACATACATCTAAAAAGAAGGAATTATGACTGTGTCTTGCTAAAGAAAGTACTGTTTGAAGGTGGTCTTTAATTGGGTCCCTGACAATAATTTAGTAGGGTCTTTGAACACACACTACGCAGAAACTTCTTAGGAGTGGAGAGGTTTAGACCTCTGTGCCTTACGTTTCTATGCTTTATTCTAGTTATAAGGCTTCATGCTATGCAATACTTTATTTTGGAAACTTCTACTAAAGTTTCATGCTAACACCTTTCTCTTTGTCACTTGGATGTAATCGAAGCCTAGTTTAGAATTTTATAGTGTAGTCTACTTGAAGATTTAGAAATCTTCATGCATCATAGACAGGCAGATCGGAATATTCAAGCTTGTCATCCTGCTGTGTTTTTGTTGTTTTGTACCATCATTACTGAGGTTCTCATTGATTACTTACTATTGAGAATTAACTTTGTCCATAGAGCTGGAAGTTCATTGATAACTCTGTATTGTTATGCAATGTTCTTGAGATTGATTTATATTACACTGAATTTAAATTTGTAATAAATACATGTTTAACCTGATTTCCCGACTTGGAGCTTTACTGTGTAGGATAATGGGTTGCACATTATTTTGAATTTGAATTGAAATCTGACATCTTCATTCCTCAAGCTCCCTAAAAAGATCAGAACTGGAGAGGACAAAAAGGGCTCAAATCCCCTCTGCTGGAGCTGACATCTCTCCCTCTGTGTACATTTGCATGAATAATGCCTCATGTCTAAATGTTGTGTAATGATTTTATGTTTTTAATTATAGATTTTCCTTGCATATATCTTCAGAGAGTAATATTCAAAGTCTTGATAAAGATGGCTTAATCAGGAAAATACCATCAAAATGCATTGACACATTAGCTACATAACCGTGTAGTGGGCTGTTACACAAGATATTGAGTGTTTCCTGTATATCAGGTCCCAGCCTCAATGTCATCCCAACACAGATATGGGTTTTTAATGAAAAGCCGTACTGTCTCTCAATACTCTCTTCTTTTCTCTTTTTTTCGTTGTATCCTTTTTTAAAATTATTTTGTGATCTATTGCATGAATATGTTGTGCTCCTAAGAATTAGCATCAGTGTATAGGTAGATGAATTACATGTGATCAAATGTTTTTTGCTTTTAACTTGTCATACTTGTTTTAATGATTCTAATAAACTGATATGTAATAATTCCACTATCATACTTGTGTGTTGGCATACTGCTTTTGAAATAACAATTGTGTCCCCTTCTGTTGAGTCTGAATGAGAGGCAGGATCAGTGAATGAATAAGAGTTTCAGTATTGGTGGATCATTGGACACATTGCTGTTTTTGACTTCTTGATAGAACCCCAGTCCTTTGGTAAGCAAAGGGTCCCTCGCATCTTTTTTTGGGTTACAACTAGATCTAATGTTCAGTTTGTCCCCTTAGTTCCCATACGTGAGGATCCTCCTTGTGCTGCAAGTGCAGATCCATCTATGAGTCACGGAGGATTTGGATCTCTAAGGTCATTTGTGAGATTGCCAGAACTGCGTTCTTTCGTATGGATAACACCTTTGAATCTTCCCAAGAGCACGCCAAAGGTTAAGGTGGTGTCCAAGCCACCGGAGATGACATGTATACTGACGGATGAGAAAATAGAGGATTGTTTAAGGGAACGCAATGTTCCTAAAAGGGAATATAATGTTGCATCGAATGAGACTCATTGTATTGAATTAAGTCATGGATGATTCAGTCAGCTGTGAAGGTGAACTTGGTAGATGTCTGCAAAATAAAACTTGAATTTGATCAAATGATAAGTGGAAGTTTGGGGGTTAAATCGGATTGACACTTATCAATCAAGCAAGCCTTTATTTTTGAACAAGGTTGTAAATTGAAAGGCGAGACAGGCTCATGAGAAATTTTCGGAATTGGCATAGAAATATGAGCACGAACTAGAGCTCTACAGAAAATTCATCAACTTGATTATTCTGATTAGGACATGGGAATATGAAGACAATAGGTTTAAAAAGGAAAATTAGGGAATTAAGCCAAAGCATTTGAATCTGGGCAACATTGGTGAAGTGGGAGGTTAAATGGTTAAAGAAGAATAATCCAAGAAGATTGTTAGGAGAGCCACCTCCTTCGGGAGAGGGAGGAACACGAGTTAAGATTTGACCTTCATGGGAAATGTCTAGTGGAGGTTATGTTCATGTACCATTCAGTAGAAGAAATCTTGCGTCATTCACAAAAGATTTTCCAAGTTTGAGAGAGAAACTTGTAGATTGGTATACACATGTTGAGCGGTTTGTTAAGATTTCTAGGTTTGGTGGACCAATTTAAATACACTGTTTGATATTGTGGTTCCAGGTGATTTGTGGTTGAAATGCAAAATTGTTAACAGCTGGCCTGAAATAGAGCCAGAGAGAGATCCAGCGAGTATTTATCTGTCAGAGATAGTGATGAGGAAGTATAATCAAGTAATGATATGATTGAAGTCTAAGGTGTCACCCAAGGATATGGATTGGGTTAAGATTGATCTAAAAACACAAGAGAGACAATTCATGCCTATTATGAGAGATTGTTGCAGGCGTTTCAGCTGTATAGTGGGATGGACACAATGGGACACTTTGTGTCTAGGTTTGTGACAGGATTGAGACTTGAGAATAGCATGATGATACAAGAGCATGTGATATGCTAGCAAAACAAATCTGTCGACGAAACTTTGTGTTATGCAAAATACTGCAGCGATGAGCTTGAGATGAAGCAGAAAAAGTTGAAGGAAACGTTTACAGTGGAAAAAAGGAAAGCAGCATAGTGAGGAAATCAAGGTCCCTAATTAGTTGCATATGAACCTCTTGTGCAGGGAGTGTATCAGCAGGGAGTAACCGCCACCTAATTCAGTGAATCAAGGGCAGAATACAGAGTTCGCACCTCAACAAGGTAACAATGCTATGCAGATGCAGAATGTGCCTAGACCAAGAGCTCAAAATTTCAATGTACCTCACGTCCTGGTGATGCAGGTTTCACAACCCCTGATGCCACAGCAAATTGCAGCTTTGTTTCTAATCAGGTTCCAGATGTAAATCAGAACCCAAGTCAGGTTTGTATCAACAATATCTCATGTTTGAGACTGTTGACAATTTTGGTGCTGATCACACAGCTTGACGGTGCCTGAGGGGGGAGGAGGGTTGCATGCATGGTGCAGTCCTAGAGGTAGACCAGAGTGGTTCTTATGTGAATGGTATGGTAAATGGCCACGGTGTATCATTCTTGGTTGATACTGGTGCTATTTGCTCTACTGTAACATCAGTGGAATTTCCGAACCTACCACTCTGGAAGAATGATCCAAGTTGTTGGAGTTGATGAGTGACACATGAGAAATCCCATTAAGGGGGGGCGTGGCCAATGTCCGAACATGGCGGACGTGATCTAACGAGGCTCCGTCCATGACCACCAACACTAGCTGAATATCCTTAATCCCCCTACCTCCCCGATTGCCACGATACACCCCCCCGGTCCCGGGAGGCGGTGCGGACCCCCGACGCCATTCGGCGGCTGAGGACGACTGCAGACGGCTGCCTGCGGGCGGTGGTTTGGGAGCGGCCTGACCCTCGTGGTGGAGCAGCGGACTGGCGTGAGGAGGCGGCCGGAGACGGCTAGGGCTGCAGCGGGTGCGACCTGGGCCGCTGAGGGGCGGTGAGCCGGAACACGCTAGCGGAAAACCCACGGGAGGGATACAACACAGTGATCTGCCGGACCCCCCGAACGCCCGAAACCAGTGAGGGCGCTGCCTGTGAGGACTGCCATTGCGCCCTGACGACCTGGTGAGGAAGCGGCGCGGACCGCGTTGGATCCCGGCCTGAGTGCGCCTGCCCCCGCAGCAGCAGACCCCCTGAGGACACTGCCGCGACTGACCTACTCCGAGTGCCGCTACCCGGAGGGGCTACACGAGGCATTGACGGTGGCGGGTCGGACGGAGTGCCCCCCCCCCTCCCCCCCGGCACTGTGAGGACCCTGACTGCTGAATCGGGCCACCAGACAGACGGTACGGTGCACGGCGCGGCAGCAGGATAATAAGCACCCCACCACGCCACAGACAGCATCTGGCCTTTGAGTGCCCCCCTACCCCCCCTTCACTGGCGTAATCACGGTGGGAGATACCAGCTTCTGTGAGAGCTGTGTGGGCTGCCATTACCGAACCTTTTCTTTTTCAACTGTGACTGCTGGGCCCTGGGAGGGGGGGGCTGGTGAGGCCTCCTGCACACGCTGGACTTGGCAGGACGACGACGGGTGGCCTCTCCCAGGCGGCTGTACGTGGGGGACACCGGCGGCATATCACTCGACTGGGACTCACTCGTCGCTGGCCCAGACCGGTAGCACTGGGGACACATTCAACGCGCGATATGGGCAGGAACAGGACCAAGGCGCAGGACCACGGAGCTGGAGCTGATCTTCAGTCCACGGGCTCGGAGGACCCGCTGGCGTCCTCGAACGTGGAGATGATTCCCCCGACGGGCAAAACCTCACAAGATGCGAAACTGGACCTTATACTAGTTGAAATCAAGGCGTCCAGGGAGGCGCTAGAATCCCGAATGGACAACATGGCAACGAGCCTCTCACTGCTCAAGGCGGACCATACGAAGCTGGCGGAGAAAGTCAAGGAGCACAAAATAGCGCTAGACGACCTCATACCACAACAAACGTCCCATTCTACGAAACTCGAGCAAATGGACAAGCAGATCAGAATGATATGGGACAAGCTGGATGATGCGGAAGGGCGGGCCCGCCGCAATAACGTGCGCATACTGGGTATTCCAGAGAAAAGCGAGGGGAAGGACCCTACCCAATTCGTAGAGGACTGGCTAAAGAAGATAGTGGATCCCCAAGACCTCACACCACTCTATAGTGTGGAGAGAGCGCACCGCATGCCAGTGAGGCCGCCTAAACTAGGAGCGTCACCCCGCCCCTTAATTGCCCGCCTGCTACACTACAAAGACCGTGACTCGGTCCTGAGGGCCGCAAGAGAGAAAGCCCCATTGCGCTTTGAGGACAAGACTATTTCGGTGTATCCAGATTTCACCCCGGCGGTGCAGAGGGCCCGCTCGACGTTCCTGGGAGTTAAGCGCATGCTGCGGGACAGGGATCTGAAGTACGCACTGCTGTTTCCGGCACGACTCAAGGTTCTTTACAACAATAGGTCCTACTTTTTCGAATCACCGGAGGAAGCGGCGGAATGGATCGAAGTGACACTGACTTCCCCGAACTCGCAGGACCCCCTTGGAGAGGATCGCGGTGCGGGATCATCGCGCCGAGAAGGCCGACACCAGCAGGGGGCGACCAAGGATCACACGCACCGACACGCGGACTCTGGGGGACCGTCATCGGCAAGGACCGAGGGGCTGGGGCAACTGACCTCGGCCGCCTTGGCTGAACACGACGCCCGGGACCCTGCCGCTTCAGCCAGCCATTCTGCCACCCACACCGAGGTGTCGGGGTCTGCTGATAGCCTGCAGCTGTTTCCCAAGATCACGGCGCAGGAAGCACACGACCTGTGACTGTGGCTGGGCGACACGTCGGATGGTAACGTATGAACTATCTGCAAGGCGATCGGGGGAGGGGGGGCCTTCTTTGCTCTTGGTGAGATGGAGTGCTACCAACTGACTCTGGACTGGTGTAAGAGGCCCGAGACCCCCACCATATAGACAGGTTTAACTGTAAGGCATGCCCACGTTGGGCTATACTGTTTGGATCCCGAAAGGTTTTGTTCGGGGACCTGGGAGTTACGGGGTTGTTTCTTGTACGGGCACGAGACTTATGGTTGTTTAATTATACCTGCTCCATGGTGCGGAATCCACCGGCTACACCTGCTGCCGCTAGGGATGGGGACCCTTAATGACTATAGATTGTGCACTTGGAATGTTTGTGGCATGGGGTCGGTCCACAAAAGACATAGAATCTTAGCTCAACTGAATCGCAGGAAGGTCAATATTGCCTGCCTTCAGGAAACCCATTTAACGACCTCAGAAAGTGGGAAATTGCTTAAAAAGTGGAAGGGTCAATTGTTCGCCACCTCTTACTCAGCCTTCTCGAGAGGGGCAGCTGTGTGGCTGAGGAATTCGGTCCCCTTCAAACTGGTGGAACTGAGGGCGGATACGAATGGCAGATATGTATTTGTCCAAGGGTTGTTGGATGGTTCCCCTGTTGTGCTGGGCAGTGTATATGCACCGAACTCGAACCAATCAGCGTTCCTGGTGACGCTTAGCGGAGTGCTGGCTGATTGGGCTGATTTTCCCTGGTTACTGGGAGGGGATTTTAATGCTGTGCTGGATGTATCACTGGATAGATCGCACCCACCATTACAGGCTACGGAAAGTAGGAAACAGGCGGAGGCGCTGGCGCAGTGGGCGGAGGGATGGCACTTAACAGATGCATGGCGGGGCAAACACATATTGGACAGGGAATATACATTCTACTCACCACCACACAGGTTGCACACCAGAATAGATCATGTATTCTGCACCACGCCACTCTTAGGGTCGGTTTTAACGGCGGAACACATGGGAAAAACTTTCTCAGACCACAACCCAGTGGAAGTCGTTTTTCAGTGGGGTAGGATCCCAACTCTCATACCAACCTGGGCCTTAACCCAGACCTATTAGAGGACACGACTTTCCGCGCATCACTAGAGATGGCCATTGTAACTTACTTTGACATAAACGGTGGGTCAGCGAGCGCCTGCCAGGTGGAGTGGGATGCTTTTAAGGTCACGATTCGGGGTGAAGCAATGAGCACACGGGTGGGCATGAGGCATACTGTGATGGACAAACTCCGGGATGTAGAGGGACGCCTAGCACTACTGGAGAGTGAAGCTGCCGGCACGAATGTGCCTTTCACGCCCCTATAGGAAGCGCACATCCAACATGCAGAACTGTTAGAGGACCTGCGTATCCTTGACTACCGTGAGTACACGAGTAGACAACATGCGCAGGCAGATAAGGCAGGACCTTTATTAGCCCGGCTGGTAAAAGACGACCCAATACACTTGCCCGTAATGGAGGTAATTGACCGGGGGGGGTCCATGGCAACAACGCAGCTGAGTGTGAACGCAGCGTTTCAGGACTACTATGGGACGTTATACGGCCCACACGACCCTATGGTGGATGGGGCCCTCGGGGACTTCATGAGGGGGTTGGACATACCGAAGCTAGAGGAGAGACAGAGGGTAGAGTTGGCGAGGCCTATCACGATAGCAGAAATTCGGCAGGCCATTCGCGCCCTCCCACGGAACAAAGCCCCGGGCACGGATGGCCTTCCAGTGGAATTCTATGGAGCCTTCATAGATCTTCTGGCACCACGACTACTAGAGGTATATAGGGAGGCGCTTAAGGCCCGGGGTCTTCCACAGTCCACACTACAGGCACTAATAGTATCACTGCTGAAACCAGACAGGGACAGCCTATGTATAGCAAATTACAGACCGTTATCACTGCTCAACACGGATTACAAAATATTAAGTAAACTACTAGCGAACAGACTGGCTCAAAACATTCCATCGCTCATACACCCAGACCAGTGTGGCTTTGTCCCGGGCAGAAGCACTGCTATGAACCTGCGGCGCCTCAGCCAAATCATGCTAGGTACACCGGGAGGGGCGGGGACGGAGGGCTGTGTATCGCTAGACTTGAAGCAGGCCTTCGACTCCATCCAGTGGGATTACATGTTTGCGGTACTCGAATACTTTGGGTTGCCGATAGAGTACATTAGTTGGGTGAAACTACTTTACACATGTCCAACTGCACGGGTCCGCACAAACAGGTGCATATCGGCACAATTGGCAGTGGCTAAGGGTACCAGGCAGGGATGCCCATTATCCCCGCTATTGTTTATACTAGCGCTAGAGCCCCTACTGTGCAAACTCCGAGAGTCCGCGCAACACAGAGGTATCCGGAGGGGTGCGACGCCGCATGTGGTATCGGCATACGCGGACGACATTATACTCTACTTCGGAGACCTGGGAGGGGACTTAGACCCTGTGCCCGAAATATTTAATACCTTTAGTACCATGTCGGGCCTTACGATTAGTGAACCCAAGTCATATGGGTTTTTCTTCTCTGCAGCCAGGGTGGATACTCATCTCCCCTTTGCACCTTACTCATTCCAGATGGCGGAGCACACCTTCCGTTACCTAGGGTTACAAGTGTATAGAGATCCAAGGGACATGCTAGAGGGCAACGTAGGAAGGGCAATTACGAAACTGAGAGCACAGGTGCGATTCTGGATCACGCTCCCGTTAGCGGTAGCGGGCAGGGTGACTATTACTAAGATGGTGGTCCTGCCACGTCTGTTGTACTACTTTACTGGACTGCCGCTGAAAATCCCGGCCGCGGTATTCAAAACACTTGACACCCTGTTGACTGAGTTGGTCTGGGGCACCGGGAGGCGACGTATTAGCCTAAAGAAGCTGCAGCTTCCCACGTCTGCGGGTGGTATGGGGGTCCCGGACCTCCGGGCATATAACTTCGCGTGTCACCTGCAATGGCTCGCCTACTGGCTGGCAGGACGCAATTTGCACGAAATTGATATGTCTGACTCAGAATGGAACAAAGGGAGGGTTCACGCCCTATTGCTCCCGAAGGCGGGGATCCCGAGGTCCACACCCCCCCTTCTACGCATAGCGATTGAACACTGGAGGCGGGCTGTGCAATACGCGTCTCCCACGTCAACTTACGCCCCTACGATACCACTACTAGGGTTACCAGCTGGGCTGCGGACACTATCAAACCACATGCTTACAGATTGGCACGACTTGGGAGTGACACAGGTGGGGGATTTCTTTAATGGTGGCAAGATGATGACTTTTGAGGACTTTCGCATTACACACCACTCACCGGGGAGGTCGTTCTTGCTACACGCAGGTGTGAAATGTTACATAGCACAGGCTTGGGCCCCTGACGGGACGGAGCCGCCCACGAACCCTCTAATCACGATGCAGTATCTAATGGGGACTGGCGGCCACCTGACCAGGTGGATAACGCAAGGCATAAGAGAGGGCAGGGCCATCTCACTGCAACCATTACGAGATAAGTGGGAGCACGACATTGGGAGAACGCTCAGAGATAAGGAATGGGACAGGATCTTGAAATACCCCTAAAAGGTATCGAGGAACCAGAAGCTTAAATTCATACAGCTCATGCTCCTACACCGAGCATATCTGACGCCTCACCGCCTGCACACTATGTTTCCAGACACTCCTGATACATGCCCAAGGTGTGGGGGGGAGGATGCCCGACTGGTTCACATGCTATGGGCTTGCCCTAAGCTGGGGTACTACTGGACCTCAGTACAGTCTGATTTAGCTAGACTAGTCCCTTCCAAACCATACAACACATTGGAATATACCCTCCTGGGACTGGGCCCCGTGGAGCGGAGAAAGAGCGTAGGTACACGGTTCACGGACTTAGCCATGATCTTAGCGAAGCGTGCGATCACCATGAGGTGGAAATCCCCCAAGCCACCAGACCCTGAGATGTGGAGGGCGGAACTAGTGAGGTGGGGAAAGGCTGAAAGTACGACGTTGCAGCGTGAAGAACGCAGAGGGCTTAGGAAACACCCCATCTCCCTAGACTGGAATGCTTTACTGGAGTCCTTAGAGTCGGGGAACGATTCTGACTCAGAACACACCATAGCCTTGGGAGACCAGGAATGAGGGTAGTTCCACATCATAGACTGACACTTATGCGGCGCCCGCCAACAGGTGGGACCCATCGCACGAATCTACAGGTGCACAGCCACAGACGGCACTGACACGACAGTGTCTATCCCCACATGCCCCTAGTGCGCATACAACAGGGATACTGCACCACACGCCGTATACACGTGTACGAATGTCCGACACCACGAGCTGGTATAAAAGTGAATAGGAAGTGCCTGGAGGGGGGAGGGTGAGGGTGGGGGGGAGTTTAGTTTGGGTGTTACAATGACATAATGGAAAATGAAAATGTGTATATCCTGTCAGTGCGACCATATGATGTAATTATGTGACTCATGTACCGAACTGTTATGCTCTGCTTACAATAACCTCATATATCCTGCTAATAAAGAAATTTTCACAAAAAAAAAATGAGAAATCCCATTAAAGAGTCCCTGTTAGAATAGGGAATTTGAGGATAATCAGCAGTTTGTAGTCTGTGATTCAAGTCCAGTAAACCTGCAGGGATGTGACTTACTGTGCAAATTAAACTGCAATATTTACTGTACCCTGAGGTGTGTGGAGTTTCATACACTTGATGAAGATGTGGCTTTTAAAATTGTCAACCATACTCCGGTTGTTGCTATGTAGCCAATGATGGCATGCGAAGATCTTCCTTTAGACCTTAGAGACTCAGTGAAGCCTGAAGTGTGGGATTTCTCAGGAAAAGATATTGGACTCATTAAAGGAGTTGAACCTGTCCACATACAATAAAATCAAACGCAGAAATTCCCCTGAATCCAACAGTATAATTTTTTTTCCTGAAATGATTGCTGGTATAACACAAGTGATTGAGTCCATGATTCTGCAGGAATATTAAAATAAATTATGGGGAGTCCATTTAACACACCCAATAAGGGCTTGCAGAAGCCTAGCTGTAAGTATTGCATAGGACCTACGTAAAATGAACAACATCGTGGACTCCTGTTGCCCCATGGTACTGATTCCTGCTGTAATATTGTTTCAGATTCCATGCAAAGCACAGTGTTTTTCAGTTACTTGATTTGTGGCAGGCAATTTTCTCGATACCCCTGCGTGAGGACAGCCACTTCCTTTTTGCGTTCCAGCTGGGCAAACATGTTTTGGCATGGTGCCGAGTTCCACAGGGGTATACAGAGAGCCCTTCTATCTTCAACCAGATCCTTAAAAAGAATCAGAAGACTCTGATCATGCTTTGTAATTCTGTTCTGGTCCAATTTATTGACAACCTGTTGGTTGTGTCAAATACTAGTGAATCATGCAAGGTCGATACCATCACATTGCTGAACCACTTGGCTGAGAAGGGACATAAAATGTCCACTAGAAAGTTGCAGTGCTGTCTGAAAGAGGTTCAGTACTGTGGTCATTATATCGGAAAAAGGAGTCGGAAAGGTGTCGTAAGAGAAAATCTCCGTGATTCTGTGAATGAAACCGCAAACAACTCAGAAAGAGGTCAGAATATTTTTGGGGATGGTGGGGTACTGTCGCCAGTGGATGCCTAACTTCTCCCTAGTGGCCAAAGCCTCTAAAGGGGTTGACACACAAGGATGTGTTGGATCCGGTACCATGGGACAATAACTGTTTCGTTGCATTCCTGGAGTTGAGAGAAAGTCTTTGTCATGCCCCGGCGTTAGGAATGCTGATTACAACAAAGTGTTTTCACTTTTCTGCAGTGAGGGGGAAGGCTGCAATCTCTCAGTACTAACACAAACATATGGGAATTCCCGTAGACCTGTGGCCTATTTTTCAGCTACCTTAGATCCAGTACCAGCGCCTCTGCCTGGGTGTCTTAAAGCAATGGTGGCCGCAGGTGTCAGCATAGAGGATGTGAAGGGATTGTCATCTTTTCAACAGTGTGCGTGCCTCCCTCTGTGGAAATACTGCTGATATGTGTACCCGCACTCAGCATTTGATGAACAGTCGCTTGAGCCGGTAAGAGCAGACCATACTCATGGCTGAAAATGTCATGTTGAAGAGGTGTTCTGTTCCAAACCCTGCCACACTGTTACCTATTCCTGATACTGATGTTGATGCAAATGAAATGGAGCATGACTGTCTTGATGTGACTGAACTATTCAGCAAGCAAGATCCTGATATACGAGATGGGCCACTACCTGTATCTGATTTTGCATTGTTTGTGGATGTCTCGTGTTTATGAGACCATGAAGGAAATTTGCAAACTGGATATGGGGTTTGTACAGTTTCAGGAGTAGTAGAAACTTTGTAGCTCCGAGATGTATATTCAGCACAAGTGGCTGAATTGATTGCTCTTACTAGGGCATGAGGTGTCTCTGTTCAACAGAGAGTGACTGTCTATACGCATAATCAGTTCGGCTTTGGTGTGGTTCACAACTTTGAACAGTTATGGTCCCAGAGGGATTCATGACCTATTCTGGATCGCATATCTGAAACGGGGGGAAAGTTGGAGAACTCCTCGGGCATTGCAAATGCCAGCTCAGATTGCTATCGTTAAGTATTCTGCACATTGTAGGGTGATGATTTTGTAACAGTTGAAAATAGGTATGTAGATGAAGTTGCAAAATACTGTGCTTAGAATGATTTTTGATTTTTTTTTTTAAAACATATTTTATTTGTCAATAAGCAATTACAATGCAGGGCTCTGTACTCCAGAGACATCTGCCAAATCAGACATAGGAGAACATGTATGCAATTGACATTTTTAGACATAGGATCAAGATGCATAACAAAGACATGCTGAATAATAAAAATGGATTGTCTGCTGTGGGAAACTGGTTTGGAAATTTGGGAAGTGGAATAGTGGGTGCAATCTTGAAGCTCAATTTGGTAATTACTCTTTGTGTGATATTCTTGTTCTTGAGCTTGAAGGGATATAGATATGCTCAATTTAGGCAGGAAGTGAAGAGAAAAAGAGCAGATGTAGAGTTAGAGGAGAGTCAGGACAGAAACTATAATGAAATAAAACGTCTGGAGGACTCATGACGAAACATGATAATGATCACACAGTTTTAGATGATTGATCTGATAAGATTAGATTGTTATCTGTGATGGCTTGATGCACCATCAGAGGGAGGACTGGAGCAGCATAAAATTGGCTCTACCCTCTTTATTATTGATTAGGCCACATATGTATATTTTGACCTTATGTATTCAAGAGATATAATGTAAATTGCAATTGAAAAGTGCACTTGAAGCCAAATACAGAGTGCACTTACCATGTAATCACAACATTCATATGTGTGTGTTCGCTAATGCTTTGAATTAACTAATGAGTTATAACTTATATGTATTAATAGGAATTTGTTTTGCTTTTGCTATGTAATGAAATATGTATACATGAGAAAGGCATTTACTCTTATAATGTAACTGTTTCTGTACTAGCATTTATTTAGTTATAATGTGTATTGAAGTTCTTCATTAGTTAACTTGACCAAACGCCTTAGGCACTTGGGTTTCGCAATGTTTAGTCGTCAATGTGAATGTTTTTTTTAATGGAGTTTTTTCCTCCCCTCTCCAGATGCCCGGTATGATGACCTAATGCATGGAAAGAAGGCTCCTTTGTGTGGAACTGATAAGGTAGCGAGAAGGGAATAAAGGGTGAAAGAAAATATGACCAGAGGGGGGGAAATTACTGTCTGTGGGGAATGGACAGGGGCGGTTCCTCCATGTGGGCGGAGGAGCGTCGCCCCACTGCTTTCTCGCAGTGCGAGAAGCAAAAACATAAAATGGTATAAATACCATTTCATGTTTCTGCTTATCGCAATACGAGAAAGCAGAAGAAGTGTTTAGTTGGGGGCGGGCGGGTTGGGGAGGAGTTGCTAGCCCAATGTTGTGGGTGCTGATCGTTTGGTCGGCCCCAGAGCCGACCAAACCAGTTATGCACACTCTCCCTTTTTTCAATGTAGGCTGCATGAAGAAAACGGCCTCCCCATAGACGCCTGGGCAGTCGGCGTTCCAGCCAATCACAGCGCTGCCATTGCAGCGTTGTGTTTGGCTTAGGGGAGGGAGGCTGCTTGCGGATGCTTCCAGCGAGGACGACGCGACGCGTGACCAGACCGCCGAAGGTAAGTTTGAATTCGTTTTGCTTTAACCCCCCACGCGACCCCTGCCTCCCTCCACCCACGAGTCATGCCGGCCTCAACTGGGAATAGAGGCATAAATTCAAGGTCGTCTAGAGTTATGTGGATCAAGCGAGAAAGAGTTATTGGCGTGTTTTTTGAAACATACATCTAAGAAGAAGAAATGATGACTGTGTCTTGCTAAAGAAAGTATTGTTTGAGGGTAGTCTTTAATTGGGTCAATGACAATAATTTAGTAGGGTCCTTGAGTGTATAACTATGCTTGTGGCTTTGAAGGCACACTACGCTGAGCCTTCATAGGCGTGGAGAGATTTAGACCTCTGAGCCTTACGTTTCTGTACTTTATTCTAGTTATATGGCTTCATGCTATGCAATACTTTATTTAGGAAACTTCTACTGAAGTTACATGCTGACACCTTACTCTTTGTCATTTGGATCTAATCGAAGCCTAGTTTAGCATTTTATAGTGTGGTTTAATTGAAGATTTAGAAATCTTCATGCATCATAGACAGGAGGATCGGACTTTTCAATCTTGTCATCCTGCTGTGTTTTTGTTGTTTTGTACCAAAGCTACTGAGGTACTCATTGATTATTTATTATTGAAAATTAACTTTGTTCATAGAGCAGGAAGTCTAGTGATAATTCTGTATTGTTATGTGATGTTCTTGAGATTGATTTATTTTACACTGACTTTATATTTGTGATTTCCTGACTTGGGGCGTTACTGTATAGCCAAATGGGTTGCACTGTATTTTGAATTTGAATTGAAATCTAAATCCTTTATTCCTCAAGCTCTCTAAAAAGTTCAGAACCGGAGGGGACAAAAAGGGCCCAAATCCCCTCTGCTGGAGCAAGGTTGTATGTGATTTTGAAGAAAAATATACTTAAGGCAATCTGTTCTGAATCTTTATCCATAAAGTCGTTACCTCACATTTTTCAAATTAGAGGCATTCTCAATATGCATAACCACCCTGGTGAATGTCTTTCATGTTAAAAACAATCCTTCAGCTCGTCTTATCCTGGAACATACATATCACTTGATTTCCTTTTATCTGAGGACCCTCTGTACCTTGCTCCTCACTTTGCTTTTTTGAGTGGGCTCCCACTACAATCCCCCTCTTCTGTCTCTGCCGCCTTCATCCTATATTCTGCCTGGTTGCTCCCTTAGCCTCTCTGAAATAGATCATTTTCTAATATTTTAGTATGTGCCTCTACCTAATCTCTACCTATAACACAATTCTTCCACTCTAGCCCATTCTCTAGTTCATTTACCCCACCTATATCCAAGTACCTAGGATACTGAGTATTTCCAGGTATGTCTGCCTATGTCCTAATGTGCCTACCCCTATCTTCAGCCTAAGAACTCTATCTATACCCTGGTACCACTACATCTATGTATATCACAAAACTTCGGCTTCAACTATATTACATCTACCTGCCCTGGCACATTTAACCTTATCTTTATCTCAGAACCTCTATTCTTACCTAGCCCTGGTTCCTCTACTCATACCTTTCCTTAGTACTTCTAGCACTTTGATACAAAGCTACTCAAAACATAGTGGCTTACCTCGTAGGTTATGCAGTCTGTTACAATTCTGCTAGTATGCAACCAACCATCCAGATTTAAGTAATCAATGAAAGGCACTAATAAAATTAAGAAACAGAGAAGGCGCTTCTGTGTCTATCTGCTTGGAATTACCTCTCCCGAGTTAAGTGAACTGTTATATTGTTTTCATGATGTAACATAGATATCGCCTTATGGAGGGTGGAATGGGGCTCCCACCTATAACCGATTTGGATGCCTCGAGGACGTGGATTGACTCCACCATTGGGCTTCTGACGTCTCCCCCCTGACTGATTTAAATTATTCTCCTGTTTATCCCTCACCCTGCTCTCCCATACTAACACTAATGCCAGACAGGGTCATTGAAACACCGGCACCATCTCCGTATCTCCCGAGAGACTGTATCCAATCCTTGGGGGAAGCTAAGCATACAGAGAAACAGGTTGCTGACTATCCCACCGTTGATATACCCACTCACTACAAAGAAGAAGTTGAGCTTATTACCCCCTGCGTAGTTGACACGCCTCATGTAATCTGCCCGTTGGCTCCAGAGGGTATGCAGCTACCTAAACATTGTCAGGACAGGGTAAACAGGCGACCACTGTCCTCCAATTCTATCGAAGAGACCGGGACGCAAAGTACACTCTCGATACTGTCCTGGAATGTGGCCGGGCTAGGTAACAAACTTGACTCACCTGACTGGTTGGAGTTTGTTGAGGAATATGACATATGTCTACTCCAAGAAACATGGGCTAGAGAACAATATTCCCATACTGGGTTTGCTATCTTTGAGGTTGCGGCAAAATGGGGTGGGAGGGGTCGTCCGTCCGGTGGCTTGTCAATCTGGGTAAGTTCCCACCTTGGTTGTAAGGCAATAAACATGGTAACAAACTCACCGGACCTCCAGTGTGTTGTCCTCGAGTGGGCGTCCGGTGTTAGAGTAGCATTAATTAATGTATACTCTAGACCGGTTGGAATCACAGGCACATCAGGAACAATTGAGGAGTTGGCCGCGTTCCTTGATTGTGCGACCCTTTGCCCTTCACTCATAATGGGGGGGGGCTTTAACATCCAGTTTGAACCCCTCCCGGATTATCTGGATGGGGCACTCAATGAAGAAGACGAACTCTGGGAGATACCCGACCTAGCGGGACCCCCGGTTAAATCATGGTCGCCTCTAGCCACCCAAATAATGTCCCTAACCTTATCCCACACTCTAAGGGCTTGTAACGGGCGGTTTAATGGCGATGTCCCACCCCAGCATACCTTCAATAGACCAGGGCACGAATCAAGGATCGATTACCTCCTGGTTCGAACTAAGGATTGGAATAAAGTCAGGGACTTCACTATACTGAGAAGGTCTGACAGTGATCATAATGCACTGACAATGAGGTTCGTTGCACTGGGTATGCCAATTTCAAATACAGATAATAACTTGCTGCCCCCTGAGGGCCTTGTTGCATCTAGCAGCAGACGTAGGATTAGATGGGCCACACTTGTGCAGAACCCAATAAACACTCAGAGACTATATGAGCTAGTGGTCCCTGTCTTAGAAAAAGTAAGGGACATTTTCCTTCAATCATCAATCCCTGATAATTACAGAGTGCTGGGGGATATCCATTCTGAGCTCTGCACCAATCTGGCAGAAGTAATGAACCCAGTGGCCAGGAGGAAAAAGGGAAAGGAAAAGAGAGCTACATGGTTCAGTGCTTCTTGAAGAAGTGCAAAGGCTGCCCTCCTAGAGTCTCTAAAAAATCAGGACACTTCTAGCGATATCAGGTGCAAAAGGATGGCGTACAAGTTAACCATCCGTAATGCCAAAATAGAATGGGACCAGCATAACTGGTCGGAAATGACGGCTGTCTTGGCATCTCACGATGCCCGCAAATTTTGGCAGATCGTCAAGTATGGTTCAGCCGAACCTATAGCCGCAGTAGAGGCTAATATTGCTGCCACACTATGGGAAGAACATTTTAAATCTTTGTATAGTGTCACCGACTCTGGCCAACCAAGGAACCCACTTGACACACCAGGGCCCCATTTTCAAGAAAGTGTAGCCAAGATGGACGGGTTCACCCTGGGAGAACTCAATAGGGCAATCCTTGATCTCGCGCCCGAAAAGGCGCCTGGTCTGGACAAAATTCCGGGTGACCTCTACAAGCAGGAGGTCAAGATCTGGGCCCCCTATCTGAGGGAGCTGTTCAATGCAATCTTGAACGGCATGGCGATCCCCCCGACTTGGCTGGGGGCAGAGATAGTCCCTATATTTAAGAAGGGTTCGCCTCTGCTCCCAGCCAATTACAGGCCAATAAGCCTGATAGATGTTTCTCAGAAACTCTTTACCAGGCTGTTATTGGATCGTCTACTGGATTGGATGTCGGATCATGATATTCTGAGTCCATTCCAGGCGGGATTCAGAAAGAAGATCTCCACCATAGACCAGGTCTTCCAGCTAGCCCTCATATATTGGAAAACGGTACAGTTGGAGGGTGGCAGCCTCTATACTGTATTCGTGGACCTGAGGGCGGCCTTCGACCTGGTCCCCCGCAGAAAACTCTGGGAGGTGCTGACCAAATTGGGGGCCGGGGGTCTGTTGGAGATGATTATTCGTCTCCATACTACCAATTATGCCCAGGTGAGGTGTGGAAAGGTGGGGGGTTTGTCAAACCGGTTCCCCGTTGACAGGGGGGTTAGGCAGGGTTGTGTGCTTGCACCAACCCTGTTCTGCCTCTATGTCAACGGGGTAATCGCCCACCTCAATGGGATTGCCAATTCAGATGCCCCAAAGCTGGCAGGTAGCAGGGTGCCGGCGATAATGTTCGCCGACGACACCCTGCTCCTCTCAAAATCCCCAATGGGGCTACAGCGTGTCCTAAATGGTTTTGTGGAATTTTGTGGGGAACACGGCCTAGAAGTTAATACTTCAAAGACCAAATGTATGGTCTTTAATGCCCCACAAGGACTACGAACTGCCCATACCATCGGTCAGACCAGACTAGAAAGGGTGCGTACTTTTGAGTATCTTGGGCTTCTGTTAAACGAGAGTATGACCTGGTGCACACACCAACAGAAAGCACTACTGAAACTGACCCAGTACTCGGGAGGGGTTCTGAGGCTCATGGGAAGTAATAGGTCATCTATTAAACCTGTTGGCCCACCACTCCAGATTTACAAGGCACAGGCAAGGGGGGCCGCCATGTACGGTTGCGAGCTTTGGGGGCATGTATCTTCCTCAGAACTATTGAAAGAGGAGAATAAGTTCATAAGGCAGGTGGTACAACTCCCGTCTAGCACGCCTCTTGTGCCACTAAGGTTAGATCTAGGGCTGCGACCCCTAAGCAATGAATTGGCACTGCGTCCCCTTCTTTACTGGCGCAGGTTGTGGCCAGTTCCAGAACTGAGCAGTTATAGGCAGGGTCTGCAGGAAGTTCTAGCTATGCCTAATGTTGGGAAAATTAAGTGGCTTAAACATATTAGAACTGAGTTGGATGGATTGGGTCTTCTGTCACTCTGGTCTGACCCCCTATCTGTATGTCCACTAATCTCAAAAAAGAGTCTCTCAAAGGCATACCATGATAATAAACTCGCGGCACTCTGTCAACAGGAAACTCTGGGCACACATACAGAGTTATTCTTATTTATCAAGGACAGCTATAGATTTGAGCCAGTCTTGGACAAAATATATCCTCCACTTCTAAGGAAATTATATTTACAATGGAGGCATGGGACTCTTCCTACCAGAGCTTTAACTAGTAGGTGGAGTAAATCAACATCTAGCAAATGCCCGGCCTGCGGGGTGGACAACGAAACAGATCTCCACATAGTCTTTTTCTGTCCAGCTTATCATGCCTCCCGCAAGAAATGGATTGTTCCCGTCTGCAGAAGCCTGGGTTTCGTGGAGTGCTTGACTGCGTTCCGAGTTCTTGAATCAGATTTGACTGATCACATTGTCTTTGCTGTTGCCAAATACCTGGGAGCAATGTGGTACTTGAGAAGCAAATACCTTAAGGCTGGTCACTGACTACTAACTGACTGTAGATTAAACCCATAAATTTGTTTATGGCAAATTATTATGTACCCGGATGGACTATGATGTTTTACTATCCTATGTTTTAATACTTTTGAAATGAACTATGTATATCTTTTATGGTGATATAATTAACAAAATAAAGATTTTGATGATGATGATGATATCGCCTCAATGTAAGTAGTTCTTACCCCCATTTAGCTGACCTGTTAAAGTTCGATTAAGTTTCGTTTTTGGGTGAATCTCCTTTCCTCAGTTTAGTGAATCGTTATAGTTATTGATTTGTGCTGCTGAGTATAATTCCCCTGCCCCCTTTGAGAGAACGGTAAAAGTGCAACTGTTGACATTAATTGTTAATGGTTGAAATTCCTCTGGATAAACCTCTCCTTCTCCTATTTGGGTGGCTTGTTAAAGAGCAGCGAAGCTTTGCTCCTGGGTAACCCTCTCCAGCAAGTATCCTGCTCCCTTGAATAGGCCCACCCCAACAATGCTTCCATTCCATAACAGTGGTGCTCACTCTCTTCAGGCTTTTCAATCCCAGATGAATTGCCTTACTGAATCTACCCCATCCTTCTTTTCTCACTTGGCTCCACCCTCCCTTCATATCTCAGCCTTATCTGCTACTGCAGCCCTTCCACCTAGCACGCATTCATCCTACAACATCCCACTGACATCTACTCAATAACAAGCTAAGATAGAAACGCAACACATTTTGAAGGCGATAGAAATGAACCTCACACGAGTGCATTGATAAATATAAGGTGGTTTCTCAATACACTCTCCAAAGCCTTGATGAGGCCAGATACTTATCGCCCAATTCTTCTAAAACAAAAATTATCTGTCTTCCCAACCCCCTCTTTATACCCACTAACACGGCTGCGACAACCAGGTAGCAGACATTACATTTCAGAAACATGTGCCCACATGTACCCTTCCCGCCCTTTATAAGCGCTGAGACGCTAGCGCTGGGGTGTTTGTTGTCTCCTGAGGCAAAATAGCCGGGAGTGCTCGTTTTTTATAAATTTTGTGTCATTTGTGATTTAATACTTGTGCTTTTAACTTACCTGGACTCCCACTGCTAATCTCATTTTGGAGGGCGCCGTGCAGCGGAGCAAACGCTCACGTGACCCCCTCCCCTCGGCCTGTTCCACGCTCGGCCACGCCCACTTTGAGGCCACGCCCCCTTCCCGCCCTTTATAAGCGCTGAGACGCTAGCGCTGGGGTGTTTGTTGTCTCCTGAGGCAAAATAGCCGGGAGTGCTCGTTTTTTATAAATTTTGTGTCATTTGTGATTTAATACTTGTGCTTTTAACTTACCTGGACTCCCACTGCTAATCTCATTTTGGAGGGCGCCGTGCAGCGGATCAAACGCTCACGTGACCCCCTCCCCTCGGCCTGTTCCACGCTCGGCCACGCCCACTTTGAGGCCACGCCCCCTTCCCGCCCTTTATAAGCGCTGAGACGCTAGCGCTGGGGTGTTTGTTGTCTCCTGAGGCAAAATAGCCGGGAGTGCTCGTTTTTTATAAATTTTGTGTCATTTGTGATTTAATACTTGTGCTTTTAACTTACCTGGACTCCCACTGCTAATCTCATTTTGGAGGGCGCCGTGCAGCGGAGCAAACGCTCACGTGACCCCCTCCCCTCGGCCTGTTCCACGCTCGGCCACGCCCACTTTGAGGCCACGCCCCCTTCCCGCCCTTTATAAGCGCTGAGACGCTAGCGCTGGGGTGTTTGTTGTCTCCTGAGGCAAAATAGCCGGGAGTGCTCGTTTTTTATAAATTTTGTGTCATTTGTGATTTAATACTTGTGCTTTTAACTTACCTGGACTCCCACTGCTAATCTCATTTGGGAGGGCGCCGTGCAGCGGATCAAACGCTCACGTGACCCCCTCCCCTCGGCCTGTTCCGCGCTCGGCCACGCCCACTTTGAGGCCACGCCCCCTTCCCGCCCTTTATAAGCGCTGAGACGCTAGCGCTGGGGTGTTTGTTGTCTCCTGAGGCAAAATAGCCGGGAGTGCTCGTTTTTTATAAATTTTGTGTCATTTGTGATTTAATACTTGTGCTTTTAACTTACCTGGACTCCCACTGCTAATCTCATTTTGGAGGGCGCCGTGCAGCGGAGCAAACGCTCACGTGACCCCCTCCCCTCGGCCTGTTCCACGCTCGGCCACGCCCACTTTGAGGCCACGCCCCCTTCCCGCCCTTTATAAGCGCTGAGACGCTAGCGCTGGGGTGTTTGTTGTCTCCCGAGGCAAAATAGCCGGGAGTGCTCGTTTTTTATAAATTTTGTGTCATTTGTGATTTAATACTTGTGCTTTTAACTTACCTGGACTCCCACTGCTAATCTCATTTTGGAGGGCGCCGTGCAGCGGATCAAACGCTCACGTGACCCCCTCCCCTCGGCCTGTTCCACGCTCGGCCACGCCCACTTTGAGGCCACGTCCCCTTCCCGCCCTCAAATCCCCTTTATTAAATGTGCTATCCTAGGGAGCGCAGCGGACGTGCGCAGCGGGCGCGCCGTTTGCGCGCCGAAGGCGCGCCTAAGGCAAGCCCGTCTGCGCCCGTCCGCGGCCAGACGGGGCCTGGGGCACGACCCCTTGCCCAAAATACCCTGTATTCATCCAAGCAGCTTACCACCCTTCAAGGAGACTGGCCTCTCCCAGAAACTATACTAAGGCACATTGCTTCCTTAGGTCTTGCCCATTCCCCCACCTCTAGGCCACGGTCCGTTCCAGCGATCCCTCCACCGCGGAACCCGCCCCTGCCTGTCCCTCCCTCCTCGCCTCCACCGCTATCTTTTCTTTTACTCAATACAAGGTCAGCGGTCAAGCACCATCATGAGTTGTTTACCCTGCTCGACACTGAGCAGCCGGATCTGTTGCTATTAACCGAAACCTGGTTCTGTGACTCCTCCCTTCCTGTTCTCCTGGCTACTCTCCCCCCTTCCTACGTTGCCCTGCGCGCCGATCGTCCGGCGGGCAGGGCCGGCGGCGGCGTGGCGCTTATCGCCCGTTCAGAATTACAGTTTCAACTTCTCTCCTATTCTCCCATTGCTCCTACTGAATTCCTTGTGGCCCGTTCCCTATCCTTCTCTCCCCCCATCACTTGTCTCCTTATGTACCGGCCCCTCCAGTCTTCTCCTCTATTCCTGCCGGCATTTCAAGACCTGTTGGCCAATTTGGTGGTCAACTACGCCTCGGTCTTGGTGTTAGGCGACTTCAATTATTGGCCCTCGGACCCCTTTGAGTGCACCGCTTCCAAGGAGTTCACTGAATCTCTCTCCTCATTGAACTTTGTCCCGCACATTACGGTCCCTACCCATTCCCACGGTCACCTGTTGGACCAGGTTTGGTCCCTCAACCTTCAATTATCCCCGGTGATGGTATCCCCCTGCTGTTGGTCTGACCACGCTCTTATTTCTTTTTCTATCTCTCACCACTCTGTACCTAAAGTTCCACATGCCAGAAACACCTGGGCGCGGAACTGGAACAGAGTGGATCTTTTCTCTTTGTCCTCCCTGCTCCGTAATTCCACCCCGTCTCTCTCCGGTCTCTCCTCCCATTCTCAGGCCACTGCCATGAACACCTGGCTGACAACAGGCTGTAACACTGTGGCCCCCTTGCGTCGTATTTCCATCCGACAACAAAAGGACTCCAACAGATGGTTTAACGACCACCTAAAAGAGTTAAAACTATCGGCCCGACAGGCGGAGAGACAGTGGAGAAGAAACTATTCCTCCGCAGCAAAAACCCTCTATCTCAAAGCACTTGCTACTTACAAAACTGCTATTCTCTCTGCTAAAACCACCTATTTTTCCTTAAAAATAGAGGCAGCGGAAAATAAATCCAGAGAAATATTCAGCATAGTTAACAACTTGGCTTACTCTGACAGAGCTTCTTCGCAAATCCTTCCATCTCAATCATTTTGCGATCAGCTCAATACCTATTTTACAGACAAAATCATTACCATCAAGGCTAACATCCCCCCCCCTTCACCTACTTTTGTGGACCCCTCTTCCCCCACCGTCCTCAATCGCCTCACCTCTATTCTTCCCCTCACTGAGGCTTCATTCCGCGAGATACTTCCCAAAGTCAAGTCGGGTTCCCCGGCAGACACTTGTCCAGCTCGTATCTTGCAACACATTTACTCCTCTTGCCCTGAAGCCCCCATCACTTTTCTCAACAACTCACTCGCTCAAGGAGTAGTGACCCCGGCACTCAAAACAGCCTTCATAGTGCCCATTTTGAAAAAGCCCGGCTCTGACCCTACCATCTCAGCCAACTACCGCCCTATCTCCCTGCTGCCCTACCTGGGCAAGGTGCTGGAACGCCATGCCACCGCGGTCCTCAGCGCCCACGTAGAGGCCAACGGTGGGTTGGCTTCCTGCCAGGCCGGCTTCCGTCCCAGACACTCGACCGAATCAGTCGTGGTATCAGTACTGGACACCCTCAGGACGGGCTTGGACAACAATAAACACCAGGCGCTGGTGCTTCTCGATCTCTCCGCCGCCTTTGACACGGTTGACCATACCATCTTATTGTCCCGTGTCAGGGCAGCGGGAATCGAGGGCTCAGCCCTGCTCTGGCTGTCCTCATTCCTGAGGGACCGCACCCAGGCGGTTCGGTCGGGTGACTTCACGTCCACTCCCATCCCTGTCACTTGTGGTGTCCCCCAGGGATCTTCTCTTTCCCCCTTGTTGTTCAATCTTTACATTTCTCCTCTTATCTTTGCTCTTCAGCAGCTGGAGGTCACCGTGTACAACTACGCGGATGACCTCCAGCTCATCTTCGATCTGTCTACTTCCCTTTCTTCTGTCTCTAATTTTCAGTCGACTATGACCTTCATCAGGGACTGGATGAACCACAACCAGCTGAAATTGAACCCAGACAAAACCGAGCTGGTTCTCACCGGTGGTTCGTCCAGTCCGTGGAACTCTCATTTCTGGCCACTCTCTCTAGGTCCCCCCCCCTCTCCGTCACCCACAGTAAAAACATTGGGGGTCAAAATCAACAACCAGCTCACCCTCCACTCACAAATTAGCACCGTTGTATCTTCCTGCTTTCTCACCCTTCGCACTATCCGCTCTGTTTCCCGTTTTTTTTCCCCACAGGCACTTAAGGTGATCATGGCTGCACTGGTCATCTCGAGGCTAGATTACGCTAATGCCATCTACAACGGCATCCCATTATACAGCCTGCGGAGACTCCAGTTGGTCCAGAACCAGGCGGCCCGTCTGGTCTATGGTCTCCCACGGTACCACCATTCCACACCCCTTCTCAAAGAGCTTCACTGGCTCCCGGTCAAAGAACGTTCCCTGTTCAAGACCGGGTGTATGGTCTTTCAGGCCCGACAAGGCACTGCCCCTGCCTTTATTGCCTCATTACTAAAGGAATACGTTCCTTCTAGAGAGCTTCGTTCTTCCTCCAAATCCCTCCTCCTAACCCCACGTTTTAAACGTAAAAAATGGGGCGGAACCAACTTTGCCACTCTTGCCCCCACTTTTTGGAATGCCCTCCCTGATCACCTCCGTTATTCTACCCATTATCTTTCGTTCCGCAAGGATCTAAAAACCTTTCTCTTCAAACAAGCCTTCCCTGTATAATGCCCCTCCCCACCCAAGACCGGTCTCATTTTCTTCAGGAGTCAAACGAACTACCAGCGCCAAGAAACCGTACGATATATGCTGCGCTCTACAAATGTTTTAAATTAGAAATTAGAAATTAGATGTTCCTTCTCTTCTCAAGTGATGGAGCGGTAATTTCTTCTGGTAATTTCTCAATGTAAAACCCTCATGCTACCTCTAATTTACCGCTGAAAAAAGGTGTTTGCCCCTTCACACCATGTATTACCTTCAGGAGATTTAAATAATCATGAACAGTCAAAAATGCAATTATTATTTTAAGCCAAAAAGAGAGTTGTTGAGTATTTTAAAGGGTTTTATTTTCTATTCAAAAGTTAAGTTTTTTCTCTGACCCTTTATTCATTAGTAAAATATCAATCAGGTTACAGAATTTGGAAAACAGGAAAAATAGCATTAATACAGAAAACATTACAGTCTGCATATAAGCATTACATGTAGGAAAGAAAATGTGGCGCAAAATGTCAATCAAACTCCTAAAGAGTTTCTAAGAAAAATAGTCTTGCAAAGCTAATCAATAATTAAAAATAGTTTGCAAAAATCTCCCATTAAGAGAAATAAATGCATAAGTCAAGTAAATCTTTTTAGACCTAATTAATTAGTCAAAGCATAAACTTAAAGTTTAGCATCTAATTCTATCTTAATCAGCTGCACTCTCTGTCTGTCTGTGTCTAAAGAGCAAGCAGCCCCTCCTTCACCAGTCCTCAAAGGAATGTGGCCTGCGGTGCCAAAATATGATGTGGAAGCAAGAAACCTCCACCTGACTCTCCTCGGACAGAAACTCCGCCCTTCAGCAATCTCCCGGGACGTTTCTCGTACCTAACCCATAGAATGTCTGGTCTAATCTGTTCCTTCTCTCAAGAGCTCACACACCCCCTAATGAGCCTAGAAGCCAAAAACCCGTCTCCAGAGAGGTCATTATTTATACTCTAATTCTTGGCAGACTACACAAAAATGTTGCATCTTCAGGAAAACCTGTACGTGATCGGTCAGTCATGATGGCAAGAGTTCTCACTACCCTGACTCATTCTAAAATCCTGACTATACCAGTTTTAACAAAAGAAGTATACATGAGTAAATACATTTATAAACGTTTGCAACATTTACTAGGAAAAATGTTTCATTCTAATTCTCTTCCTTCCTTTCACAGCGCAGTAGGACAGATATTTTAACTAACTGGTACATTGGCATAATCACAAGAATGTACAGTTCAAGATGTCCTTGACTTCTTCTTGTCATGATTCACAGGCACCCATTTAATGGGAGGCCCCAAAATAAAACAGACACAAAGAGAATATTAATTTCATGTAAATCAGTCCATTATGTTTCCCAACTCCATACTAATACCCCTTATAAATGTTTACCTAGCCAAGCTATTAGTATAAGCAACTTTTCTATTATTTATGACAACATGCAAAATAAATGTGCAATGTGCAACATTGCATTTTCATGCTTTAGTGGAAATTGTAAAAGCACACACAGTTAATACAGCACACACAGTTAATAGAGCGCACACAGCAACATGCTTTAGTGTTTTAGATAGCTTTTCATGCAAAAAGCATTTTGCCCCCTGTGTAGTGTTTGCTGCATTATTAATTCACACACATTATAAAAAGAGGTGTTATTAACTGAAAATGTTTATCAAAATATGCAACAAGTCAAAGTCTTTTAAGACAGAAAAAGTGAATTTAGATTGCAAGGGTTGAGCTGGGAAAAGAGAAACACATTCTATTAATCTTCAAAGCTAAAAAGGCCACTTTTCTCTACATTGGAAACAAACACATGTTAATTCAGCAAAAGCATTTCAGACTGAATAGGCCCCACTTTCATGTTTTTCATATGCCATGTTTTTAATTTGCACCAAAATGTGCGTTGCAATTTAAATGCAGTCTGTCTGTAGCACACAATAAAACAATGCCTGACTGCAGATGAAATCTGCTCCATCAATCCACCCTTCTGATGATTCAAATCATAATAAAAATGATTTATAATTCATCACACATATTTCATTTCACAAGTGACAATATATATATTTTTTTTTAATTGCAAAAGCTGAGCATATAACAATGTTACTTCTATTTCTAAGGGAACACACAAGTCTGGTCTGTAATCAGATCATATATAGCTAATCTCAAATGTTTTAGTGCAGAGTTCTGTAAGTAGCTTCTTGGAACAGTTAGTCTTCTTTAAAACAAGTAACCAAAATAATAAAAGGAGAATTCAACAGGTCAGTTTTAGCATTTCTTTGCTCTTTGTCATCAGCTTGCCATCAGAAGGGCTCATATAGTGTGGCATTCTGTACCTTTTCTATGCAATTAGACTACTTAGGTGCTGAGAAACTCTGACAGAGCACCATCAATCCTTTGCACTTTTTCAACCAAGGCCTTTCACTCTTATTTTCACTTTGATCAGATTCAGATGTTTCACCACAGCATCTCTCAGATCAAAGTTGTTGCACCATCCATTATGCAGATCTTGTGTAGCAGCTGCAATCTGGTGAGAAACTGCACACTGTACATCAACCAGACCTACACAGCAATGGCTAGTGTTCTCATCAATGTTTTCCACTAGTGCATTTGCATATGTTTTTTCAAGCTACTTTGGTGATGCTGAATCACAGTCTTTTGCAAAAGGTAACTCTGTGCTGCCATTGTGTTGCTTTATTATGCTTGACACTTCAGGCAGATAATTACAATCCACTCCTTGTCCAATCTGTTGTTCTGCACTCATTATCTTTGGGAGCTCATTATGATCTGATTTCAGAGAAACTGGCAATCTATACCTGGGCATCAGTCTTTGCAATAACACATTTGCCACTTTGCAGTTGTCATTTTTCTCAAAAACAGTTCTGATACAACCCTGTTGTGCTGCTTCTGAAACATTTTCTTGAGCCTCTTTTAATTCAACTGTGAAGATTCCATTGAATGTATATGCTAACAGAACACAAATTTGTGCAACTGAATTAGCACTTCTCTCTCCCATGACAACAGTGACTCCCAATTGAGCAGATATACTGCATGTTATGGTAAGGGCAATCAATTTCGAATTTTGGGCTGGGGTAACTACTGAAAGCCATGAAGCTTTGACAACATCATGTATAAGGACCACAGCATGTGCTGCTTTTAATGTGTCACCTTTCCAACATGGGCCATCTACAAAAAGGACATTGTTGGGCTGACTCAGACGTTCATCCTTAAAGTCTGAATTTGGCTTTATGCATATTTTCATGATATTTAGACACTCATATTCAGTTTCATCACAATCCAATTCATTTGCTGACTTTCTGTGAAGTTAGGGTCAAAGGTCATTGGGCAATACAGCACAGACCTTTGAACACAGTCATCTTTTTGAATAGGCAATAAGAGAGGGCAGCCCTCCCTCTCACTGCAAATTGGTGTATTTTCTTTCAAATAAACTTTCATTCCTAGTGCTGGGGTGCGACACTTTTTCTCTTTCAACTCTAGGAATGCTTCTGTGCAATTGTTGTCCAATGGAAGCGGATCAGACACACCCTTGTGTGTCAGCCTCAGTAAAGGCTGAGCCACTAGGGAAAGGTTTAGTAACCACTCTCTACAGTAGCTAACCATTCCCAAAAATGGCCTGACTTCTTTCTGAATTTGAAGTGGATTTTTCTTGGAAATCCTTTCCACCCTCTCTGGTGACACCTTTCTATCTCCCTTTCCAATTTTGTGTCCCAGATATTCATCTTCTTTTTGACAGTACTCCTGACTATTCTCATGCAATGGCACTGTGGCATGAACTTGGCAAAAATCAATAAGTGTAAGCCATTCTTCAGCACATGGAATGTGAGAAAATATATTGGCTGGATTCGGTACCACAGGACAACATGGAAAAAATATGCTTTTAATCTCCTGCACTATTCTGTTCTTTTCATTTATTTTCTGTGAACCTGTGATCAGAAAGTTACACAAACCTCCAATCAATTCCATCAAAAATCCTTTTATTGGTAAAATTCCTGCAACTGATGGTTTTCTTGAATACATGTCATTTGGTTCTAATTTTAATAAGACATGTTCTGCACGTTTTATTAACCTGGCATCCTTCTCTGGGAACTCTCTTATTTCTGTGTTTATTATTTTTTCAAAAACAGAAGGTAATTTTTCACCTGTCTTTTCTGAAAACAATGCTACAGCTGTCTCTTGTTGGGCCATTTTAAAATGTACATCCTCATCATGAATCTGAAAAATAACATTATCTGATGTACAGTAATCTGAGCTGCTTAATTTGCAAAATAATTGTTTTCTTGCTAGGCCTGAGTCACAGACAACAGTTTTGCAATTTTCCTCAAAGGGGCCTATTTTTGCTTCAAATTCTTCTAACACTGGGTTTGTAATTTATTTGTTTAAAACTCCTGCAACTAAATCTGGACTTTCCACTGCCTTCACAATGGAATCGGTAAATTCAGAATTGTGAGTGTTAAAACTCTCATTTTCAAACACAGCAAACTGTTGGACTGGGTTCTGATTTTGTCTCTGGAAATAATTCACATTTGCTCTGGACAACTTATTTAAATTAATTTTAGCATTTTCCATATTTTGTGGGACCATCTGTGCTTGAAAGATTCCTGCCATAGGTACCTGTTTCTGAACTGACATTTGCATTTGCCTAACTGGCATAATTTGCATCTGCATTTCTCCATGTTTTTGTGCATCATGTTTACATTTATTTTTCTTCTTCCAACGCTCAAATCTGTTATAAAGATGGCAAAAGGACACATTTTCCAGCAGTACAACACCCATACCTGAATTTGCACAAACCAAAACACCTTTACTTCCATCCTGTGTTCTTTTAATCTGTACCCAACCAACATCCTCTGCTGGCACTCCACCCTTCAGGAAAATAACCACTGCTATATTTTCCTCCATACCAACAGAAAATGATGGTGCATTCATGCAAACCCTTTTCATGGTCTCTTCACCTGGCCTTTTCACAACTTTAAATTCAAACCACAATTTAGTTTGCAAGGCAATGTAAAAGAACAGTTCCAAATTAATGCACAGCTCTTTTAACATTTCATCAAATCCTTTTTATTTTTAAATAATTTTTATTAGCAGCACAGGAAAGAAATATAATCAAAAACAATCATATCCAGAAGTTAACAATAGAAAAGATCAGATCGTGGACAGGATTAACATATCATAATAAATAAATTCTCATTAAACCCAAACACATCAAATATCATTCGTGTTGCAGGCAAATATTATAAATCAATATTCATATTCTGAGTGGACCTTGAATAAGTATACGTTTCAACAGATAACAGACCCCCAAATCTTATCGAATTTAGCCAAGGCCTTATTACCTCTAATCTTAGCCAAAGTAGATTCCATACAGTGAATCTTGTTAAGTAATGACCACCATTCCATGAAGTGTGGGGGTGTAGGGGAAATCCAAGCACGGGCGATTATAAGTTTCGCGCATGATAGCATAATTGTTATTATAGGCTTTTGTGGAGTGTTCGCGATTTTAACATCAAGCAGAACTAGAGCAGGATCCAGAGAAAATATACACCCTAATTTTAATTTCATTACATTCTCAACCGATGTCCAAAATTCAGATATCTTAGGGCAAGTATACAACATATGCACCAAGTCTGCCGCAGCCAGCGAGCACTTAGGGCATTTAGTTCGATCTGTATAGTTACTATTAGAGGTCCATTTGGAAATTCTTTCGGGGGTATGATAAAGCATGCAAGTTGTCTTAAATTGTTACCCAAAGATCTGTTAATAACTACTGAGCTACTATTACTCCCTAGCATCCTACTCCATTTCTCCACCAAGGTACTGCGATCGCTATCTCTGTATGTAATAAAACGTTTATAACAGCAACTTATTAGGGATTTGTTTTTTTGAGAGTAAAGGCTCTCCCAAATAATAGTAGACTCAGAGATACTCTGTAGCTGCATTTTTCAGATCAGGAAATCATATATATGCATGTACTTGTACCTCATAGTATCAGTAACATTATATAGTGTTTTAAGAGTCTCAAAGCTCAGCAGCCCCAGTGCGCCATACAGATCTCCAAGTGTTTTTATTCCATGCGCCCACCATATACTAGCGGTTCCATCGTTAAATATCCCTGGTAAGCCCGGATTACCCCATAAAATTAGATTAGTGTGAAAAAAGGTCAGATTGCAAAAAGCCTGTATATTACGCCAAATTTTTACCAGATCTCTTGCGGTCTTAAATCGTACTCTTTTAAAGTAGTTAGGGTCGTTGATCCTCCATAGAAAAAACTTAGCATCCTTATCAAACATAAACGTTAAAAAGTAAGGTTGGTTGTCTGATCCTTCCGAATGAATTAAGTATCTCATGCGTCCAACAAAAGCAGTCCAAAAGTATAGTTTAAAATCCGGAAAGTTCAACCCTCCTGTTTCTATGGTCCCTTTTAAGAGAGTCATAGATCTGCGGGCTGTATGATATCCCCATATACAGCTACTAAAGATACCATCTAAGTTTCTAAAGAATAAATTTCCCAAAACCAAAGGAATAGAACGGAATAAATAAAGAAATTTTGGTAGTATTATCATACGTATCAAATTGATTCTGCCTATGATATTTTAGGGGTAGTTTATGCCATTTTTGTAAGAGAACTTTAGTAGTTTTAACTAATTCCTCATAATTTATTTTCGTTATATTCTTAACTTGAGCAGTGATCCTAACCCCTAGATAAGTGGCCCCTTGACATAGTCCAATGATTGCCCTTCCCGGTTTGTAGTTACTAATTATTTGGGTTTTGTTTATATTTAATTTATATCCGGATACCTCCCCGAATCTGGTTGCTTCTGCCTTGATACCTTGCATAGCTTTTACAATATCAGTTGAGTAAATAGCGATATCGTCGGCATAAGCTGTAATTTTTAATGTATGCGGACCAAATTTAAAAGGAATGATATCAGATTGAAGTTGTAGTGCTTGGAGTAATGGCTCTATAGATAATGCAAATAAAAGGGGTGACAAGGGACACCCTTGGCGGGTCCCACGAGTAATAAAAAAAGGAGCTGACGTCAAACCAGCATAATTGATTGTGGCTTCAGGTTTATCATAAAGAGACTGTGCCCAATTCAGGAATTTACCCCCAAAGCCAAGCCAAACCATAACTAGCCACAAGTACTCCCACCCCACTCGGTCAAATGCCTTTTCTGCGTCTAACATGATCATACCGAGTGGGGTGGTTTCCTTTTCCGCTATATCAAAGGCAGTTACTGCCATAGTAATGTGTGCTGTAATATCCCTGCCCATGACAAACCCATGTTGATGTGGGCTGACTATTTTGGGTATAAAAGGTGCCAGTCGAATGGCCAGCACCTTTGCAAAAATTTTAGCGTCTGCATTAATTAACGAAATAGGGCGGTATGAGCCACAATCGTCCGGCGGTTTCCCTTTTTTTACGAAAAAAAACAATTTTACCCTATTCCAAGAGTCCGGGGCTTTCCTACTATCCCCTATGAAGTTAATAACTTGAAAAAAGAGTGATATAAGTTCTTCAGCACACAGCTTATATATTTCCACAGGGATAGTGTCCTCACCGGACGCCTTCCCAGATGGCAAGGAGAAAATTGCTTGTCTAATCTCCAATTGACTAATTTGAGTAGAAAGTGAGTCCATCGCGAGGGACTTAGGTCTGACGAAAAAATGATCCAGATAGTTCTTGATAAATGTTGCTGTGGGAATGATCTCAGGAGTATATAATTTTTTATAGAATAATACAAATTCTTCTAACATTTCATCAAATCCATCAACTTGTGGGTACCACAGCACAAATTTGTCTCTCAATTGTGGGATTATGTTCAGAAATGCTGCAAGTTCACTTTTATTCTGTGGCATATGCACATACATTTCTCCCACTTTTCCTCTCAATGAGTAAGCAAAAGCTTCTCCGTCATTCTGCTTATTATTTCTCTCAACTAAATCTGGTGGCTTCTTTTCCCTATCCAGTTTCCTTGCTAGGTCTGGTGGGTTTTTTTTCTCTCATGTTTTCTTGCCCACTTGTCTCCTAATTTCTCAAACCCATTGCATTTAAAAATATATTTTATTTCTGCAATGTGCAATTGCATTCCTGAAGAACACATTTTCTCATTTGCTTCATCATCCATGTGTACCCTAAAACCTTTCTGAATGGAAAACTTCCTGAACCATCAGTTTCATATTTTTTAGCCAAATCTGTCAGTCCATTTCGTGTAGTTAATGCACATGCAGCTGTTTCCTTACTCAGGGAATTAATTCTTTTTCCTGACACTTGTTCACATTTTCATTATGTAAACAGCAGGGATTGTTAATTTCTTCATGTTCACATGTTGAATTTAAAACACTAAGCTGTCTCTCTTTTTCAGGGCCTGTGTTAATATGTTCCCCCATGTTTTCTATCTTTTTAATCACTGCTGCTTCCTCAAAGCAGGTTTGAGAAATCCCATTTTCAAATATATTAATTTTATTCTGGGTTGCAGATGTTGTAAATACTATTTGCCCCTCACATTTTAGTGTTTGGGGTAATTTCTGTTCAATATTTTGTGTATTCTGAGTTTCTGAAATAAACCCTGCAATAGTCACTCCTTCTGCAGCTCTTTGAGCCTTTTCAGTAGGGACCATATTAATTGGGACAGTCATAATTTTTCTCGGCATTATCTGTGCATCTGCAGTTTGCAATTCTTGAACTGAATCAGTCATATTTGAAGCAGTAACACCTGGAGGTATCACTGTCAGTGCTGAATCAACAGGTAATGAATGGGTCAATATAAAATGTCTGCACAGTTTTCTCAGTCTGTATTTCTCTCTGTTCAACAGAAGCAGTAGCCCCTGTAGTACTTACAGGTGCATTATTTTCAGTATTGTTCATGGGAACCACATAAAGTGGCGTACACTCAGTTAACAATGAATCCATTATTTCATCCCCTGAATTAATATTTATTTGAAGCTCTTTATCATCATTAATTCCCTTCTCCTGTATCTGGTGCTTTACCTTTTTATCCTCACTTGTTTTTTCTCTTGCTGCTTTTTCCCACATGCTTAAGGCATCAAATTGTGCAGCTTTAGATGGTGTCTTTATTTCACATAACACTTCCCTAATTTTTCAATAATTTGCAATTCAAAAGTACCATCTTTTGGAAACCTCAACGCACCTTTTTTTCAGTAATCTTGCTCCATTGGTGAACCCACATACATGTGTTTTGTCCCAAATTGGTAGACCTAAAATGCATAGGTGTTCCTTCAGGAGCATCACCAATAAAAACAAATTTTTCACTTTACCTCCTAACAGCTTCTTTAAACCTTCAAACAATTTCATTTTTGCAATAGTTTAATGCAATTTCTTTTTTCCAAAGCTGTCAGTCTCAATTTTAGTCAGTTTTACTCCTACCACTGACCCTCCACAAAATCTTACTGCAATATTTCTCTTAATCAATAACTCTGTTAGTAACAACATAAATACATGTGCTACTCTGTCTGTTGTGCTAAATAAAGGATAGATTTATATTCACTGCGAGTAACACATTCCGCTTACCCTTCACAAAGTAAGACCTTCCGTTTACTCTTCAAACACTACAGGTAAATCCCTTCCGCTTACCTTTCACTCAAGCTCAGAAGAACCTGCTACTCCTTTGGACTTATCCTTCAGGATATATCTTAGGCCAAAGTTTCACCAGCAAACCCTTTTGCTGTCACTCAAGCTCAGAAGAACCTGCTACTCCTTTGGACTTATCCTCAGGATATATCTTAGGCCAAAGTTTCACCAGCGAACCCTTTTGCTATCAATCAAGCTCATAAGAACCTGCTACTCCTTTAGTGTGACCCTTTCTAGGTGATATCAGACCAAAGTTTCACCAGCGAACTCTTTGCTATCAATCACTCACACAGAAAATAGTCCCTAATTTAACACTGCCAGCCCTACCTAGCTTCTCAGTGTTATTCCAACAGACGAGTAACCTCAGTGCAGTGTGGCTTCCATTTACCACCTGCTATTCCTTCCCGGGATTCCACAGGTGTGCATACCTGCGTGTTCAGACAACACAGAACAAGACACTAACTTAACATGAAGAGTTAAAACATGTAATCAGTAACCAAAAAAAGTATGTCCTATGAAATTACCAATATAATCAATAACACCATAAATTCAAAATGAGTAAAATTTCACCACCAGTAAAAAAAAAACCTTAATATTTTCAACACTTCAAAAAATACATGCTAGCATATTAACAACATTTCACAACCCTATTGATACTCACACCACTTCTTGCATCACCTTCTAGTGCTGCTTTGCCAGTCTTCAGGTTCTGAGCATTGGAGTCAGGAATCAGGACTTGGACATTTATCTAACTTGGGTAATTACTTTACTTCTCTCCTAAGGTCAATGATCCATTAGTTGAATAGTTGATGGTGAAATCAATAATCATTAATCACCAAACTAATCAATAATGACCATCCTCTGATTACCAAAAACTGATGGAGCGGTAATTTCTTCTGGTAATTTCTCAATGTAAAACCCTCATGCTACCTCTAATTTACCGCTGAAAAAAGGTGTTGGGCCCTTCACACCATGTATTACCTTCAGGAGATTTAAATAATCATGAACAGTCAAAAATGCAATTATTATTTTAAGCCAATAAAGAGAGTTGTTGAGTATTTTAAAGGGTTTTATTTTCTAGTCAAAAGTTACGTTTTTTTCTCTGACCCTTTATTCATTAGTAAAATATCAATCAGGTTACAGAATTTGGAAAACAGGAAAAAAGCATTAATACAGAACACATTACAGTCTGCATATAAGCATTACATGTAGGAAAGAAAATGTGGCGCAAAATGTCAATCAAACTCTTAAAGAGTTTCTAAGAAAAATAGTCTTTCAAAGCTAATCAATAATTAAAAATAGTTTGCAAAAATCTCCCATTAAGAGAAATAAATGCATAAGTCAAATAAATCTTTTCAGACCTAATTAATTAGTCAAAGCATAAACTTAAAGTTTAGCATCTAATTCTATCTTAATCAGCTGCACTCTCTGTCTGTCTGTGTCTAAAGAGCAAGCAGCCCCTCCTTCACCAGTCCTCAAAGGAAGTGGCCTGCAGTGCCAAAATATGATGTGGAAGCAAGAAACCTCCCCTGACTCTCCTCGGACGCAAACTTCGCCCTTCAGCAATCTCCCGGGACGTTTCTCGTACCTAACCCATTAAAAACCCGCCTCCAGAGAGGTCATTATTTATACTCTAATTTCTTGGCAGACTACACAAAAATGTTGCATCTTCAGGAAAATCTGTACGTGATTGGTCAGTCATGATGGCAAGAGTTCTCACTACCCTGACTCATTCTAAAATCCTGACTATACCAGTTTTAACAAAAGAAGCATACATGAGTAAATACATTTATAAACGTTTGCAACATTTACTAGGAAAAATGTTTCATTCTAATTCTCTTCCTTCCTTTCACAGCGCAGTAGGACAGATATTTTAACTAACTGGTACATTGGCATAATCACAAGAATGTACAGTTCAAGATGTCCTTGACTTCTTCTTGTCATGAGGAAAGCTGGCTCAGTCTGCGCCCGCACCTTCTCTTTACAAGTCATAGCCTTGCTGGATTCACAGGCACCCATTTAATGGGAGGCCCAAAAATAAAACAGACACAAAGAGAATATTAATTCATGTGAAACAGCCCATTATGTTTCCCAACTCCATACTAATACCCCTTATAAATGTTTACCGAGCAAGCTATTAGTATAAGCCACTTTTCTATTATTTATGACAACATGCAAAATAAATGTGCAATGTGCAACATAGCATTTTCATGCTTTAGTGTAAATTTTAAAAGCACACACAGTTAATACAGCACACACAGTTAATAGAGCGCACACAGCAACATGCTTTAGTGTTTTAGATAGCTTTTCCATGCAAAAAGCATTTTGCCCCCTGTGTAGTGTTTGGTGCATTATTTAATTCACACACATTTTAAAAGAGGTGTTATTAACTGAAAATGTTTATCAAAATATGCAACAAGTCAAAGTCTTTTAAGACAGAAAAAGTGAATTTAGATTGCAAGGGATGAGCTGGGAAAAGAGAAACACATTCTATTAATCTTCAAAGCTAAAAAGGCCACTTTTCTCTACATTGCAAAAAAAACACATGTTAATTCAGCAAAAGCATTTCAGACTGAATATACCTCACTTTCATGTTTTTCATATGCCATGTTTTAATTTGCACCAAAATGTGCGTGGCAATTTAAATGCAGTCTGTCTGTAGCACATAAAATAAAACAATGCCTGACTGCAGATGAAATCTGCTCCATCACAAGTCAAGTCAAAATAACTTTATTCGGTACCCAAGACCATAAAAGTTTCACCAAAAAGATATTACACTTTAAAATGTTCTCATCATATATGTACAGAGGAATGGATAAAAATAAATAAAAAGAACAATAAATA